>NC_085141.1:33920119-34520119 GCF_024139115.2 Armigeres subalbatus
TTGATTCGATCGATTGGATTGATTCGCTCGATTGGATTGATTCGCTCGATTGGATTGATTCGATCGATTGGATTGATTCGATCGATTGGATTGATTGCAGGCTTCGGAATTCTCACTCATATGAATAAAAACCTGCGATTAATCCATTTAGCGGAGTGTGATTTTTCATGGTCCCCCTGTGAGGAAGTATTCTCACACAACATTTTTATCCGGATAGAATGGCGGGTGATAAATTCGTGAGCGCCAGATCGCCGGATAATTTAATTTTAATTCCACGAATTTTCCTTCTCGTCGCCTCATCGGATAATTTTTACAAGCATATTTACAAAATTTAGGACCGCAACGGGATTCGAACCCAAAACAATTTTAAAATGTTCAGAGTGCCCACTAAAACCACACCACCACATGAATTGATTGAAAGCGAACGGAAAAACTCCTGTATTAAACCTTTTGCTTATCGTGGCGCATCGTTAGATTCAATCAGCTTGGAGTGGCAAAGCAAGCGGCATTTGATTTTCGCGAAGCATGGGAAGAAGGATAACAATTTTTCGCACCATCGCTTGTGCCGGAGTTTATCGCACTGTAATTTATCCGGATAAAATGCATGGTGGAGTGATCAGTTGTCGCGTGAGTGAGTGAGAAATCCGAACCCTGATTGATTGGATCGATTTCTCTTACTGACATTTTTTCTTCTATTGGATCGATTCCTTACTGACATTTCTTCTATTGGATCAATTTCACTTACTGACATTTATTTATTGAATTTCTTTCTACAAACCACCACATTTAGAAAAGTATTTTGTTTATTCAATATTAAATGCACAGAACGAAACTTACTCAATAATAATACAAATAACAAAACTACTCACGACTAGAACTGTAACCGCTTGGGCAGCGTTCCCCCATCCACGGTGTCCGCCAGTTTCCGCTTCAGCGTCGGCTGTTTGTCCTCCTTCTCCTTGGTTCCGGCGTAGTAGCTGGCCGGCATTGGAAGCTTGCTGCCAACGGTTGGAGCCGGTTTATTGGAGAAGTACGGCATTTTGAGTGCTTCGGTACACGAGCACCGATTCATCGGATACAGCGCCAAAAGCTTATTGGCCAGATCCAACAAATCATCGGAAGCGGCAGTGAAAATGTCCCTCAAAGGAATGGCCGGAAAATGCTTATACTGGACAAAATCTGGCAACGATTTCACATCTGGCCAACTTTCATCCGTGGGCGTTCCCATCACCTGAAAAATCCGAGTCAGCTGGTCCAGATCACTTTCCCCGGGTAGGAAGGGAACCCGCAGCAGAAGTTCCGCCAAAATGCATCCCACAGCCCAGATATCTACTGCGGTTCCGTACTGACGTGCACCGAAAAGCAACCCGGACACCTATACCACCGGGTCCCAACCTGCTTGGTATTGACTCGATTCGCTGCCCCGAAAACTTGGCCAAACCAAAATCACCAATCTTCAAAATCCCGGACCCGCTGATTAGCAAATTATTTGGCTTCAAATCTCGATGCAAAATCCAAACTGGTGCAGATATTCCAACCCTTTCAAAGTCTGAATCATGTAGCTCTTGATGTTGGCCGGGGTCAGAAGAATCTTCGAATCTTTGATGATGATTTCCAGATCCGTGTCCATGAAATCAAACACCAACGAAACGTTGCTCTTGTGGCCAAAAACGTCCAGCAGTCCGATGATATTTTCATGGTGCAGCTCGTGAAGTAGTTTGATTTCGCGCAATGCGGTCCGATTGATACCGTCGGCTGCTTCCTCGCGGTTGCCTATTTTGATCTTCTTCACCGCAACAATTTCGTTTGTTTCAACGTCCCGTGCTTTGTAGACCGTAGCGAACTGCGGCAAAATAGAAATTTTAGCACCTTTATCAGGAAGCATGTTTTCAATCACATACCTGGCCTTCGCCCAGAAAATCAATTTTCTCGTATCGATTAAGCCTGCTCTCCATTTTCACTGATGTAAATCTAATTAGTAACAAATTCAATAACTTTACAAATTTCAACGGCCTTGCCGGTGCGGTTTGGATCAGATTCTTGATCGCATCAGAAAACGCAGAAAACTAAAGAAGGTAAACAAACATTTGCTTCGAAAATATGACAGCCAACTTGTAGGTTCGAAAATACAGCTGGGCGATAGTCCCATACACGCCCGTTTCAATCTACTCAGAGACTAAGTAAAATTGTATTGCCTTTTTGTTTTTTTTCTCACGGAAATCTTACTCCACAGAGAAACAGACGTCTCACTCAACATATGTTCCATCGTACACGGTTTATTTAACTTTTTGTAGGTGGTCAATCCGCCACCGATGGCGCTTTCATCGATTTTGCTTGTGTTTGACGTTTGCACACTACCGCCATCTGGTTGCCGCTTGGCCACTCACTGGGATTTTAGCATTGGGCGACAATGTTTTCATGACGATGATTTTGATTGCAATTTGTTCTAAGTGAGACGTCTGTTTCTCTGTGCTTACTCGTTTTCCGTAAAAACGGAACAACTCAAAATTTGAGTACACGGACAGATATTTAAACACAAAACTTACGTAAAAAGTACTAAGATGAGAATATCGCATAATCTTTTACCCAAATTTAGGTAGTGTTCTCTTTTTTTTATCATGATTCTTGCCAAAGATAAAGCGCGATGCATCAAACCCACCAATCAAACAATTTACCCACTAATGGGTACTTCTATATGCTATCTCTTTCTGCCTGCAGAAAACTTTACCCATTTTTAAGTTCAGCGGCACAACTCATTAATGGGTTATGCCGCTGACGAGGCCACCGAAATTCAAAAAAGTACCCATTAATTGGTAAACGAAAATCTCCGTGCATCGGTGTTGTTCAGTACAATAAGGGTATGTTCAAATATTACGTAACGCAATAGGGGGAGGAGGTGTTTGATTTTTGTTACGCTTTGTTACGCAAATTATAGGGGGTGGGGGTCCGTCGAAATATTGTTACGCGTAACAAGTTATTTGGATGGACTATTTAAACACTACCGCTACATTAGGACATACCACAACGATAGGACGTTTTACCCTATATATAAAAGCTTTGCACTTAAATCGTGATCAGTTACTTTCATATATGAAAAATATGTGCAGTGCTTATGATTTTTTGCAAGCTCTATCAAGATAAATTTTAAGTGCAGCTCTAATGATATTTAATAACAAGCAGGGCTTGGATGAATGAAGCAATGAAGATAAGGACCGATGCTTCAGCACCAGATATACTCCCGAGGAAGATAGCCTCATGAGAGAACAGTTTCAAAGTGCATAGTGAAAAATGCTTCCCCGCTCCATATGGCACTGTTGTGCGAAACAATTGTAGAGTAAAATCAAACACCCGCTAGTGCAGAGAATATTTAACTCTGTTGCCTCACTTATACTAAGTTGCGAATTTCTGTTGAGATTAATGTTTAAAAGAGAGGTACATAATGCAGGCTCTCTCTTTCTTGCCAATATGGGTTTGTATTTACATAACACTCACTCGCATCTGATGCACTGCCGATAAACGAAGGAAGCATCCTCATTTCACGCAGCCCTACTGAACGATGCCTCCTCGGCACTACCCCGCTTATGAAGATGCCACGTTCAAAAATCCCCACTTTCAATGTATAAAACGCTTTCCCCACTTTCAATATCAATCGGTGCACCGAAATTAAAACTTCACTGTGGGCTAAAAACGAAGCATTCGTTCGTTTTTGAACGAACTTTCCAAGATCTGATAACAAGCTATTAAAATCCATTCATCTTATTTCTTATGAATTGGTTTACACGTAAAAAAAAATAATGTTATTTATTATTAAGATTTCTAATACCTTTTTGCCAAAGCAGGTGCTTAATGATATGTATAAGGAAAAACTTATACATTGCATTAGCCACATACATTCCAAAACTTATACATTTCATTAACTTATGAATGTTATTAGCTTTTTGGTATGGGATCATTCATTAGGTGGCATAATGAAGTGCATTACTATCTTCGAATGATTTTTTGCCATAACTTATAAGGTTTTTTCGTTACGTGTAGTGAAAATAATAAATATATTCAAATTTAGGATTGTGATAAATGAAAACGTTCGATAATACAGATATAAAACCAAGGCAAATTTCAATCGAAATAAAGTCGATTTGAAGTGAATGCAATTGATAGACACTGTTTGATCATTTTTGCAACACATCATCTAAGACACTGAACTGTAATTTTTGTCTAAGCAAGCGTAGATTTTGTACATTACCAATGACATCGAGTAGTTTGTTTATTTTAACATCAACAAAGAAACTCGAGCATGATTTCTGATTTTACAATTGCTTTGTATAAAATTTATTAATAGATTTTCTTATTTCAGAATTCCAAACCATCCTTTGCCAAGATGATTTACAAGGGAAATCGCAGAAACAAGTTTTGAACATGGCATTCAACAATATCAACAAAAATTAAAGTGTTGCAACCCTTTTTCCACCTTTGAGTTGAGCGATTCCGAACGACTTCTATATTCGTAATCGTGTCCATCTTCGGACTCCTATTTGGGGCATCTGCTTGCACAATTTTAGTTCTCTGTCTGGCGTTTTAGATTCATTGTAATATATAACCACAGACAAACAGACATAACACATTGAATATTCACTCATCAAATGCATCGTTGTATAAGCACTAACGACATTTGTGAATTTCAATTAGTTGGGCAAATCGCGAACCAGATGGCGGTAGTGAGCAAACGTCAAACTCGAGCAAATCCGATGCGCGCGCCACTAGTGATCGATTGGCCAACTAATGAATATTTGAATTGACCAGTAAATCAGTGAACGATGGAAATTTGACGAGTGTTATGTCTGTTTGTCTGTGATATAACCATCAATTGAAATTTGCTTTCAATTTGGAAAGATTTATAATACGATACTGCAAATGTCCGTGTCCGCAAATTCTTACGTGAAGTAGAGAAGAATCTTGCGTCCTACTCAATGTCTTCGCGCGAAACTTAATGGTTTAGAGGCCTGGCCAAAACACGGTCACCAGAGCTTATATTGAACGATTATGCGCAATGTATGTTTAAAATGAGTTGCCGTATTGTCGATAGTTTCAAACTTTTGTTGCGTACTGATAATAAATTGCCTCGGAAATAGCACAAGTAAATTAACTCAAACTAGGAAATATTTTCGTTATGATGTAATTATCTTGAACTATCAACTAACTTCACTTCTTCGCAATGCATAGATCCATCGTCATAATCATCCATATATTACCGAGTAGGTATGTTACAGCACCTTTGCAAGTATGTATTTTGCCAAAAAGGGGAAATAAATCCATTGCTTTATTCATGCGAGGAAGGATTTTTTTTCTTGCTAATTGCTTTCAATTGATGTTTCACGAAATGTGTTCATTACCGCTGTCATCGTTTGATTTGACAGATGGTTCATTCGGTGCGTTGCTAAAATCAGCAAATGCACTTTTAATCAATCTCGATTCACATCGAAATAAAGTCGCTTTGGTTACTTTGTTAATTTCAGCGAATAAATTTAAATAAATCTATGTGAGACACCCCTTGTATAAAACTCATGATGATTGATTTATTGCGTTTATCATTTTACTGATTCCCGTTTTTTCTCCCATAAGTTTGGCCGAGCACGGCTAGTTGGGATCAACAATCTACGTTCAGAGGAGCCCTCTACTTGATCTTCTTCTTCTTCTTCTTATTGGCATTACATCCCCACACTGGGACAGGGCCGCCTCGCAGCTTAGTGTTCACTAAGCACTTCCACAGTTATTAACTGCGAGGTTTCTAAGCCAGGTTACCATTTTTGCATTCGTATATCATGAGGCTAACACGATGATACTTTTATGCCCAGGGAAGTCGAGACAATTTCCAATCCGAAAATTGCCTAGACCGGCACTGGGAATCGAACCCAGCCACCCTCAGCATGGTCTTGCTTTGTATCCGCGCGTCTTACCGCACGGCTAAGGAGGGCCCCCTCTACTTGATCTGATGTTATCATATTTCCTGTGAGCAGGTTTCTTGCTGTTGATTCGTCTTTGAATATGCAACGTCGATGAATATTAGAATAAGCAAAGCTAGCACCACACTTTCCGTTAGTCATAGGATGCCCATCACTGCGCAAATTCGATCGGAGGAATGCCTCACTTCCGGAAGGTACATCGCCATTGAGGTTAACGGTTTTTCCGCATAATCATGGACCATACGTAGACGGCATCTGTTATATTTGAAGAGAATAAGCACAGACAAACAGACATAACACATTGAACATTTACTCATCAAATTCATCGTCGTTCAAACACTAACTGACATCTGTTGATTTCAGTTAGTTGGGCAAATCCCGAACCAGATGGCGGTAGTGAGCAAACGTCAAACTCGAGCAAAAACGATGCGCGCGCCACGAGTGATCGATTGGCCAACTAATGATTATTTGAATTGACCAGTAAATCAGTGAACGATGGAAATTTGACGAGTGTTATGTAATGTCTGTTTGTCTGTGGAATAAGTGTTATTTTAGCGATGGTCTCACTAATAGTAGTTCACTATGTGTATCGACTGCGATCAGCCGAATGCCCGACTGATCAGCCGAATCCATCTGTGTCGTCACCTGTTCCCGAAAGCGCGTCATCACCGTCCTGTGTCCCAAGCTCGACTGACTGCCGCGTCGTTCATCGTACGCCTTTTATGCGGCCAGTAATGTGACTCAAACACGTGTGTATGTGTATGTTGGCTTATTGACCGAGGCGTCACTTAACAGCACGTTCCATATATTATGCATCTCGAGAAAATATAGAATACTGCGGCGTCCTGCTGGCTGCTTCTCAGGTAATCGCAACAGTCACTAAACACGACAAAGTCGATAAAAATCTTACCCACCGTATGCACTTGTTTTTTTTCGAATTTTCGATGTACCATACATCAGTTGGTAGATGTACAATTGAAGAACTATATAAGGGTTCTTTCTAAAACTACGTAACGCTAAAATAAGATTTATTGTTCGAATCTCGTAATGCGGATGATATTTCAACATTATATTGTATAATATGAGGAAAAATTTGGTCGAGAAAATGAACGATTTGTTTTATAGTAACATAATTTAATCGCTCTTTCCTCATATTGTAAATTGGTGGAATACCATTTTTCGTATTGATGAAAAAAATGAGGTAGTGCAGACGTATTGTTGCGATAGATGATTCGTACTGTTTTACAAGTATTGTTTGGAATGGTTTTGAAAAAAAACCGAACTCGTTAGTTGGGCCGAGGTCGTGACCCAACCAGCGAATCGCGACTGTAGTTCAGAACTATGCGGGAACCGCTCGCGGAAAGCTGGATAGCGGAAGATTTTAATCTATGCGGGCCTGCAGGGAGATTTGAAACCATTCGATGAATAGTAATTTTATTATAAAGGTAGCACAGCTCTATTTTCGAACCATTTATAAATAAGAAAAAAACACCAGCCCTGTAAGCAAGATGTCAGATGACAGTCAGCTGTGGCAACGGACCAAACTCAATGAGAATAGATAGAAGGTGAGGAAGAAGACCAAATGCAAGTGTATTAGTAGATGATGGAAAATGTAAACAGCAAATGGTGACGTACATATTTGCACGGCTTCTTATGGGAGCTCGTTCGAATGTAGTAGTGAAAGCTTTTTCGCCATACACGAAAGGCACGCACACAATATATGGATTTCCATACCTTAGTATCTATTTTCATTGGACCAAACTGACTGACTATCATCAGCTGCTTTTGGCAGAATGATAACAGTTTCCCAAAGTAAAAATAATTCTCATAAAATCGAGAAAAGTGTCGTCACATTTGTATGAATTTACGTATTTTAGCATTCCTCAAGTTCTTACTAGACGAGCCCCTCTCGCGAGTGGTTGTTAACGTGGGTAAAAAAATCGCATTGGTGTGCAAAAAGTAGCACCGCCGTTGGTTAGTGCGGCGCAAAAAATCTTCGATCCATTTATTCTCTGGCTATTGAAATCGACGAACAATGCCAGAGTAGTAAACAAAGGATCGCCAGTGCCTCCCAGATTGTGTGAACTTTATTGAGTTTTGGCCAGATTGATTGCGGTGACGGAAGTGAATCGTGCAGCTTGCGGGTGACGAATCGTGCGTGTTTGTGAAAACTGAATTACCACATCGTTTGTTATATAACCGTATATATGAGATAAAGTAGAACGATCTTTAGAATCGGAGTGGTGAATGAATGATTGTTGGAATTTTGAGGCGCGTATCTGTGAGTTGTGGCTCGTGTGTATAAGCAGAATGGGCTGCTACGAGCTTAGCTAATCCACAGGTGTCAAGTCTGGAAGGAACGATGATAAAACTTCTACACCAACGAAATCAAACGACAAGATACGGTCTCGGACTGGTATGCTGATCAAACGGGTGCGAACGCTTCGGACCGTGTAGATTTTTGGCAACGATAACGACGACGGCTGGCTGCGGTGGCGGGTGCCGGCGATTAGGTTCTAAATTTATTCAATCAAAACTTGTAGGAAGTGTCCCGCACAGGCTGTGCGAGGAAAGCAGATACAAAGCGCTCAAAATTCCCTCATCAAGCGAAACGACAGCCCAGGCGATGGCCGTTGTGAGGGCCGGACAGGACCTGAATAATGCCCGGGGGAGCCCCGGGGTTGTGTCTTGGCGAGAATTCGCCTGCGGTTGGGGAGCGGCCTTCGTCAACATCACGGTCACATATCCCATCTACAAAATGATATTTAGACAAATGTTGCATGGGGTGCAGCTGAATCAGGCCTTCGGGCAGATTCGTAGCGAAGGAATCACGTATCTGTATCGGGGAATCTTTCCGCCGTTGGCGCAGAAAACGATTTCCCTGTCGTTGATGTTCGGTGTGTACGATGGGACGAAGCGACCGTTGGTGGAATTCTTCGGAATGAATGAGTACGCGGCCAAATCGCTTGCTGCAATGGCAGCGGGCTCAGTGGAAGCGGTGCTGATGCCATTTGAACGGGTACAGACCTTACTGGCCGATGCAAAGTATCATCAAAAGTATAGGAATACGCATCACGCGTTTAGGTAAGCGCTTTTTTTTTACTACCCTTGTACTAAGTGTTCATGCAATTATTATTAAGCGATTTACTCGTAATATGTTTCATTCGACGGGGGTTTCGTTGTTTCATTATCAAAACTAATCAAATTGAGATCCAATTATGGGGTCAAACGTTATGGCCAAAATACTTTTTTATAACACACGAGAAAGGCATTAACACAGCTATGTGGATTATTCAGGGTTTTTGACAATGGTACAACATGATAATTGCCCAATTACCTTTTTTCATAGAGTGGAATTAGAATTGGTGTATATTCTTGTATCTAGCAACAGTTGCTCTATTAGCAGTGGTTTGTAGCTGTTTGTAGGACCATAATAATTAATGACTGATTTGTTTATTGGTCAATTCCAGTCAACATATGAGTGAGTCGATAGTCAAATGTAGGTAATTAATGAATCAATAGCGAATGAGTGTTAATTGATAGAAGGTTGGAATTGGCTAGTATTTTCGATGATGAAATACTTGGAAAGATTTATCCAGAACGGCTTTAAGGTGCCGAAAGCTATGCAGAAGTATACGAAAGTGCCTTCTGATTGGCTAAAATGGATTAGCAGTAAGACAAAAATGGTATTTTTAGATTCCTTCTAACCTCATTTAAAAATAATATTTATGCGATTTTAGAACATTTCATTGAGTCGACAACCCCTCCAATATTGATTCACTATGGATGGCTGTTAATTTCAAAACCCAATTTGCCTAATAATAACTCTACTAACCATGGTCTGGCGGATGAAATGGCGATATCTTATTGAACTGTAATTTTTGGAATCAATCAAGCATGACGTCACAAAGGGAATCAACATTGGTATTGGTAAAAGGTATTCGAATCAAATCGAGTGCAAAATAAATGGGCAATAAAAATGAGCGGTTATAAAGAATGTGAAAACATTTTTTCAATAGGAATAAGTTTAACATTTTTTTTTATTTATCTTTTCGCAGGGGCGTCTCGTGAACTTTTGGTACACCTGTTCTACCAGCCTGCTAAAAAAATATGCATCAAGCTGAGTGGTTTAGAATGAAAGTTGTGTATTTAAACTAATATTGCAAACTTTTCTTGTACAACGTAACCAAACATTAGAAAAAAAAAAACAATTTAAATAGAAATTATTTACAAAACAATAAACAGCTTATTAATCTCTTTCGTTCCAAAAATGTTTTAAATTAAGATGCACTTAAAATTGAAAACTCTCCTAAGTCGTCCGGAATCTAACTTGGTAACAGTTGACGATAACTGGATATTGCTCAAAATAGAGATCTTTCATGAGATCACCATTCGGGTGCACAGGACCCATCGCCTATAGCATTTAAAAATTTTTCACATATTTTGTTGTTATGAAAGAAACGTAATTAACCATTATTAGTATCATCATTTGATGCAACCCCAGATTGAGTCCACTGAAATGTTTTCGTTTAGTTTTTCAAATTTAGTGAAAACTATGCCTTTTTCTCCATGTAGATTGATTTTGATTATTTGGACAAAAAAAATTAATAATTCAATTTTATAATATTTTATAATAATCAAAATTTGACGTCTCTTTTGAAAACTCAAACATTAATTTAATATTATTCTTGAGGCTGAATTGTTTATGATGCATAATCATCATTAGCATTAGCATTAGCATTGAGCAATTCGCACAAATTCGTAGGTGGTACAAGCCAAGACCACAGAGAAACAGACGTCTCACTTAGAACAAATTGCAATCAAAATCATCGTCATGAAAACATTGTCGCCCAATGCTAAAATCCCAGTGAGTGGCCAAGCGGCAACCAGATGGCGGTAGTGTGCAAACGTCAAACACAAGCAAAATCGATGAAAGCGCCATCGGTGGCGGATTGACCACCTACAAAAAGTTAAATAAACCGTTAAAAAGGTGTACGATGGAACATATGTTGAGTGAGACGTCTGTTTCTCTGTGCCAAGACTATTGTATGAGAGTAGCATCACTTTCATCCGTTACCACAGATATTGATTTGGGACTAATCACTATCTCTTAGATGGAAGCGATGCACTCTCCAATAGTCGAGATCTGTCCTGGCCACGTCCTTGCGAATGCTGAGGAAGGGGAAGGATGGTTTGTTGGACACCTACTTAAGAAAGATGCAGAGAACTCTACGACCTCTCATAGGTGCCACGGGAGGTTTTAGGATTGCGTGGAAGGTTATAACAGTAGGAATCGTTTTGGTAGAACGTGAAACACAGAAAGAACTATGATAGAAATACAAAGTAGGAAAGGGACGAGCCTGGAATTGAACCCACGACCTCCTGCTTATAAGGCAGAAGCGGTAGCCACTAGACCACCGAGCTCGTTTTGTTTATGATGCATAATCATCAGGAGAAAAAAGAAAAACAAACCGTTCCCAATCATCAAAGTATGAACGAAAGCGTGCGCGGTGCGCCCTTTGGCAAAGCACAGCCCGACACTCCGACCGATTCTAACCGAAGGTACGTCGCGTCGTTGATTGTTCTTGCAGCGCGTCGAACGGGTTGGACTCCTGCGCAACACAGCAGAACTTGCATCTAAACGTGGCAGCTTCGCATTCGAAAGAGCATAATGTGAGGAAACGAAGCAAGCTGGCAACGCTCTCGCTGGTTCTCCGCGCGCGGAGAACGAGTGAGCATACCAAGGAGGAAATTATTTCAAAACTTTTGTCATGGCACAAAGCTCTAAATTTGACTTCTGGCAGCGCTGCTGTTGGTTCTTTATTATGAATCGTACGACTGGCAAAAGCTTTCTATGTGATGTGGTGTGGTGTTATCCGTCGGAGAAACACATATTTTGCTGCAATTTGACTGTACGCCAAGCATGTGGCGTTCAGTTGATCTGTTTACGCAATATTTAGTTTCGTTAGATATTAAACCATCATTGGAAATAACACGTGAAACACAGACAAACAGACGTAACACTGACGAAATTCCCATCGTCCATGCTCTAAACGGTCGTTTTAAACTACACTGATTACTTGTTTCACACCTAGAGGCGCGCACATTGTTTACCTTTCTATTTGACATCTCACACTTGCGCCATCTGTTGACAATGTCGCACTAACCATCATTTCGTGCAACATGCACGCGAGATGATGATAAAGTAACTGGGCGATGAATTTTTCAGGAAATTGTTCTAGCTGTTACGTCTGTTTGTCTGTGCGTGAAACTTTGTTTAAGGGGCCGTCCAGAAACCACGTGGTCATATATAGGGGGAGGGGGGGGGTTGGAAAATGACCACGATAAGCCACATGGGGGGAGGGGGGGTGTTGCTCTCGAACCACGTGGTTTTACCCTTCTTACACCCTAAGAAGGGTATAAAGATCGCTTGAAAAACCGACTTTTTATCCGAGGCTCGGAGACCCAAGTCGTATATACCAATCAACTCAGCTCGACGAACTGAGCACATGTTTTTTTTTTTTTTTTATATATAGAGGGATGAAGGCAAATCTGCATACAGACACCTGAAATTATCACTCAGGGAGTGGGGTTGGCGCGGTTGGCAGAAGGCCAGGCCGCCGGACCCACTAAACCCACCCAAGCAACAGAAGGTTACTTGAGTTACCCTCTCTTCTAATGCACAATTCCCCCCGGGACTACCTTTCAGTATTACTTCTGTGGGGAAAAGCAGTACTAAAAGTACTCCTCCCAAAACAACACCTTTCACAGTGCCTCTCTTCGATGTTTTGTCGTACGTCTGAGCCCTTTGGCTCCCTTATTGGTGCCAGCAAGCACACAAAAAGCGTGGGCCCTTAAGCCCTTTACTTTTTTTTTCCTTGTGCCATTCAGCAACGCATCTACTTTCCTTTTGATTTTTAGAGCCATTTAGCTCTCAACGTGCTCGCAAGCTACTCAGATAGTCCCCCGGCGGCGGATCTACCTTACCCGACGGGGAGTCCCCGGCGGCGGAAGCTCCCTGATACCGACGACCCGCATTCGTGGATGGCTGTTACATTACCAACACTACACATTCTCCTGGTATGCATGTTCATAGATCCGCTCAAGTCCTACGCACATTCTCACTTCAACGGGTGACCGGACGAGTGCCGAGGTCAGGCCAAAGATTCCGGGTGGAGATAGCTTCCGGTTCAGTGGTGCCCCGACGACCCGAAGCAGGTGCATTCACGCGGCACTATCTACTCAACTGGTCCCCGGCGGTGGACCTAGCCTACTCCGATTAACCGATTTCCCATGCACTGCGCCTTTTAGCTTCTTGCTTAACCATTGAGCCATATAGCTCACGTCTTGGTTGCGAACTACTCGGATAGTCCCCGGTGGTAGATCAATCCTACTCCGGCGGGGAGTTCCCTGACGTCGGAAGCTCCCCCTGTAACCGACGACCTGTCTCAACGAGTAACCGGACGAATGCCGAGGTCAATCCAAGGATTCCGGGTGGAGATAACTTCCGGTTCAATGGCGCCCCGACGACCCGGAGCCGGTGCATTCGTACGCCACGATCTACTCAGCTGGTCCCCGGCGATAGGCCTAGCCTACTCCGATAACCGAGTTTCAATGACCTTGAGCCATTCAGCTACCACCTTATTCGTTGAGATATTTAGCTCCCGCCTCGGTCGCGACTCGGATAGTCCCTGACGGCGGATCTAACCTACTCTAACGAGAAGTTCCCTGAAAGTGTGAGCACCCACGAAACCAGCTGTTTTGCCACGTTCTGCGGCTACGCGGTCGCCGCAAGCTGAATACAGTTGCGACGCTGTCGTTCCCATCCATTATCGACATATATATTCACGACTTCCACGACTCATGGTCCGCTATCCGTAACGGCTGCCTGCTGCTGCTCTATGCGCCAACTTCGTTGCAGGATGTCGGCTATCCTGGACGTCGCTCTTGCAACCGCTCTCCACTGTTCTGGGTTCTGGCACATTTTATGACGATGTTATCGGTGTTGGTGTCCGTTCCGCATGCCCCCAACATCGCACTTCTCTCCGTTTCGAACCGAGGACATGTGAACAGGATGTGTTCAGCCGTTTCTGTCACGTCTGGGCATTGCGGACAGGTGAGAGAAGCCGCGTGACCAAACCTGTGTAGGTACCACTTGAAGCATCCATGGCCTGTTAAGAACTGGGTCAAGCCAAAGTTTAGCTCCCCATGAGGTCTGCTAATCCATGCCGACACACTTGGGACTAAGCGATGGGTCCACCTTCCTCTAGGCGAGTTGTCCCACTCTCTCTGCCATTTGGCTACCGTTGCTGCCTTTATATTCCTTCGAGCGTTATCGGTGCCCCTGAGGGCGTAGCACTCCTCGTCTTCCTCTACCACCAGTTTGATAGGCATCATGCCCGCGAGTACACATGCCGCTTCGCGAGATACGGTGCGATATGCGCTGATAACTCTCAGGCACATTAGCCTATGAGTACTCTCCAGCTTTCGCATCGTTGCAGTTTACGCTCAACGCTGACACCCAAGCTGGTCCTCCGTATCGTAGTATTGAAACCGCCACGCTTGCCAGCAGCTTGCGCTTGCTGGAGCACACCCTAGAGTTGTTCGCCATCATCCTCGATAGTGCCGCTATCGCCGTCGACGCGCGCTGGCAGGCGTAGTCGACATGACTTTTAAAGCTCAACTTATCGTCGAGCATCACCCCCAATTGTTTCAGAGATCTCTTGGAGGTGATGTCGCAGCCGCCGACTCTAATTGTCGCCTCCTGAACCGATTTACGATTGTTAACGACTATCGTCTTCGTTTTATGATGCGCCAACTGTAGCTTCTTGCTGCGCAACCATTCCTCCACTAGGCTGATCGAATAGGCTGCAGTCAATTCGACCTCTTCGACGGATTCTCCGTACACGGTCATGGTTACGTCATCGGCGAATCCCACTAACTTGACTCCTGGCGGGAGCTTCAACCGCAGCCACCATCGTACATCACGTTCCACAGCAATGGACCCAAAATTGATCCCTGTGGGACACCTGCCGTGATGGGGGCGGTAGCCAAGCCTTCGTCTGTCTCGTAGATCAATAATCGATTCTGAAAGTAGCTTCCCAGAATCTTATACAGCCCTACCGGTACTCCCAGCCGAAGCAACGAGTTCGCGATCTCCATCCAGCACGCACTGTTGAATGCATTCCGCACGTCGAGTGTTATTACTGCGCAGTAACGTATACCGCGCCGCTTGCATTCGATGGCGACCTTTGCAGTGTCAACCACCGATTTAATGGCACCTAGAGTAGACCTTCCTCTCCGAAAGCCGAATTGCTCGCTCGATAATCCTCCTACCTCCTCGACGTACGGCGACAGTCTGTTCAGGATCAACTTCTCCAGTAGCTTCCCTACCGTGTCTATAAGACAGATTGGTCTGTACGCTGAGGGGTCTCCTGGTGGCTTGCCAGGTTTCGGTAACAGGACCAAACGCTGTCTCTTCCATATATCCGGGAATGTCCTCTCGTCCAGACACTTCTGCATGGCCAACCTAAACATGTTCGGGTTAGTCGTTATGGCTGCCTTCAATGCCATATTCGGGATCCCGTCCGGACCAGGTGCTTTACTCGGGTCGAGGGACTTTGCCACCGTCAATATCTCTTCTACCGTCACCCTCTCCACCGCTTCATCATTTGCTACCCTCGCTGCTGGCGGCCAGTGGGTTGGGCCGTGGTGCGGGAATAGTGCCTCGATTATAGTCTTCAGCCTCGTTGGACATCGCTCGGGAGGAGCCAGTGCTCCTCTTGTTTTGGCCATCACCACCCGATAGGCGTCTCCCCATGGGTTCGAGTTGGCGCTCTGGCACAGTCTGTCGAAGCAGGCTTTCTTGCTTTCTTTGATGGCCTTTGTTTAGAGCCAGTCTCGCTGCTTTGAATTGCTCGATGCGTTCCTCCCTCACTTCCGCCAAGCGTGTCCTTTGCGTTTTTCTTCTAGCCCGGAGACAGGCTGCTCGAAGGGCTGCAATTTCATCGCTCCACCAGTATACCTGTGGCCTGCAGTTCCGTGGTCGCACCTTCCTCGGCATGGTCGCGTCACAAGCTCGAGACAGGACCGCAACCAGTTCGTCGCCGCTTAAACTTCCCGTGTTTTCTTCCAGACCCATAGCTTCACTGAAGGTCCCACCGTCGAAGTGGGCGACCTTCCACGACCGGGTTGTGGGAGTAGCTCTCCGGCTTTCTCTTCTTGCCTCGCTGCCTATCCTGTACCGGATAGCTAGGTGGTCACTGTGGGTGTAACCGTCGTCGACCATCCACTGCATATCACCGACCAAACTTGGACTGCAGAACGTTACGTCTATTATCGATTCCACTCCGTTTCGCTGGAAGGTACTTTTGGAGCCTTCGTTGCACAGCACGACATCCAGCTTGGCGAAAGCCTCTAGCAGCGTTTGCCCTCTCCGGTTAGTAAAGCGACTTCCCCACTCTATTGCCCACGCATTGAAGTCTCCTGCAATTACTACTGGCTTGCTACCCACTAGGTCTGATGTTAGCCGATCGACCATCTCGGTGAATTGTTCTATCGGCCACCTTGGTGGGGCGTAGCAGCTGCAGTAGTACACTCCATTTATTTTCGCTATAACAGTACCCTCCGCTCTTGTGTTCAGCACTTCCTGGATCGGGTATCTTCCCGTCGTACAAATCGCCGCTGATTTGGATCTATCCGCTACCCAGTTCCCATTATCCGCGGGGATGCGGTACGGGTCCGACAAGATAGCGACGTCCGTTCTCGCTTCTACTACCGACTGCCACAGCAACTGCTGGGCGGCCGCACAATGGTTGAGGTTGAGCTGCGTTACTTGCACGGCTTCCTCGTATAACCACTCAACGGGCACGCAGGTCCACCCATAGCGTGGTTATGTTCCTGCTTCCTGCTCGCGCATAGCGTACACGATGGTGCTTTCTCGCACGTGAGCCCCTTATGGCCCTCTTCGCCGCATCGCCTACATAGGTTACTCCTATCCGGCCCTTTGCACGCCCACGATTTGTGTCCCGGTTCGAGGCAGCGGAAGCACTTGTCGACTACCGGTGGTTGGTAGAGGCTGACTGGACATACTGACCAGCCAACTTTCAGCTTACCAACTTTGATCACCTTGTTAGCGTCGATGGCCGGTAACTTCAGCGTGGCAATCTGCGTCCCCTGCGGTCCTCTTCGCAGACGGATGGACGCATTTGCTACCACCACTCCACCTTGGTCCTTGATGGCCGAGGCGATCTCTTCCGATGTCGTGACCTCGTCCAGCTGCTTGCATTGGAGAGTCACTTCGTCGTGTAGAGACCTCACTTCTACGCTCTCGCCTAGGACTTCCTGGGCTAGCGCTCCATATGAGGTACCGTTCGCCTGTGAGCCCTTCCTTAAGACAAGGATCATCTCGCCCGCTCTCGTCCGCCTTATGCTCATTTCATTCATTTATTTAGTCTACATCTATACAGATAACACTGAATCAACAATTTGACGCCACAATACACGGTTCGAGGCCGCATCTCTCCATCCTCGAATACGCCCCACGCTCGCCAAGTCGTTCTGCACCTGGTCTGCCCATCTCGCTCGCTGCGCTCCACGTCGTCTCGTACCTGCCGGATCGGAAGCGAACACCATCTTTGCAGGGTTGCTGTCCGGCATTCTTGCAACATGCCCTGCCCATCGTACCCTTCCGGCTTTAGATACCTTCTGGATACTGGGTTCGCCGTAGAGCTGGGCGAGCTCATGGTTCATTCTTCGCCGCCACACACCGTCTTCTTGTACACCGCCAAAGATGGTCCTAAGCACCCGTCTCTCGAATACTCCGAGTGCTTGCAAGTCCTCCTCGAGCATTGTCCATGTTTCATGTCCGTAGAGGACTACCGGTCTTATTAACGTCTTGTACATGACACATTTGGTGCGGTGGCGAATCTTTTTCGACCGCAGTTTCTTCTGAAGCCCGTAGTAGGCCCGACTTCCACAGATGATGCGCCTTCGTATTTCACGACTAACGTTGTTGTCAGCCGTTAGCAAGGATCCGAGGTAGACGAATTCCTCGACCACTTCGAAGGTATCCCCGTCTATCGTAACACTGCTTCCCAGGCGGACCCTGTCGCGCTCGGTTCCACCCACAAGCATGTACTTTGTCTTTGACGCATTCACCACCAGTCCAACTTTTGTTGCTTCACGTTTCAGGCGGGTGTACAGTTCTGCCACCTTTGCAAATGTTCGGCCGACAATGTCCATGTCATCCGCGAAGCAAATAAATTGACTGGATCTGTTGAAAATCGTACCCCGGCTGTTACACCCGGCTCTCCGCATGACACCTTCTAGCGCAATGTTGAACAACAGGCACGAAAGTCCATCGCCTTGTCTTAGTCCCCGGCGCGATTCGAACGAACTGGAGTGTTCGCCCGAGATCTTCACACAGTTTTGCACACCATCCACCGTTGCTTTGATCAGTCTGGTGAGCTTTCCAGGGAAGCTGTTCTCGTCCATAATTTTCCATAGCTCTACGCGGTCTATACTGTCGTATGCCGCCTTGAAATCAACGAACAGATGGTGCGTTGGGACCTGGTATTCACGGCATTTTTGAAGGATTTGCCGTACAGTAAAGATCTGGTCCGTTGTCGAGCGGCCGTCAACGAAGCCGGCTTGATAACTTCCCACGAACTCGTTCACTAATGGTGACAGACGACGGAAGATGATCTGGGATATCACTTTGTAGGCGGCATTAAGGATGGTGATCGCTCGAAAGTTCTCACACTCCAGTTTGTCGCCTTTCTTGTAGATGGGGCATATAACCCTTCCTTCCACTCCTCCGGTAGCTGTTCGTTTTCCCAGATTCTGACTATCAGTTTGTGCAGGCAAGTGGCCAGCTTTTCCGGGCCCATCTTGATGAGCTTCAGCTCCGATACCATCCTTACCAGCTGCTTTATTGGTCTTTAGCTGTTGAATGGCATCCTTAACTTCCCTCAAGGTGGGGCTGGTTGGCTTCCATCGTCCGCTGAACTGACGTAGTCATCTCCTCCGCTGCCTTGACTTTCATTGCCTGTACTCTCAGCGCCATTCAGATGTTCCTCGTAGTGCTGCTTCCACCTTTCGATCACCACACGTTCGTCCGTCAAGATGCTCCCATCCTTATCCCGGCACATTTCGGCTCGCGGCACGAAGCCTTTGCGGGATGCGTTGAGCTTCTGATAGAACTTCCGTGTATCTTGAGAACGGCACAGCTGTTCCATCTCCTCGCACTCCGCTTCTTCCAGGCGGCGTTTCTTCTCCTGAAAAAGGCGGGTCTGCTGTCTCCGCTTCCGTCTATAACGTTCCACGTTCTGCCGGGTACCTTGCTGCAGCGCGACCGCCCGCGCTGCGTCCTTCTCCTCCAGAATCTGTCTGCACTCTTCGTCGAACCAATCGTTCCGTCGACTTCGACCCATATACCCGACGTTGCTCTCCGCTGCGTCGTTAATGGCTGCTTTGACTGTATTCCAGCAGTCCTCAAGAGGGGCCCCATCGAGCTCACCCTCTTCCGGCAACGCTGCCTCGAGATGCTGCGCGTATGCAGTGGCGACTTCAGGTTGCTTCAGTCGCTCTAGGTCGTACCGCGGCGGTCGTCGGTACCGAACATTGTTGATGACGGATAGTTTTGGGCGCAGTTTAACCATCACCAGATAGTGGTCAGAGTCGATGTTAGCGCCACGATATGTCCTGACGTCGATAATGTCGGAGAAGTGCCGTCCATCAATCAGAACGTGGTCGATTTGTGATTCTGTCTGCTACAAACCTTATGCTACAAACCTCTTTACCAAGGTCCGCCAGTTTCTCGGCGCTGCGCATCGCCTTGAGCACGTCGGCGTAGCGCTCTTTCTCTGTTTTAATGAGAAGTGCTTCACCCTTCTGTCTGGCTCTCGCCGGGCGCGTGATTGCCGCTTTCACCTTCGGTTTATTTACTACCGTTTGCCAGGGACCGTCCGACCGCAGGTTGTCTTGGTCGGGTTGGCTTCCCTCCTCCGGTGGCCGACTGGCTCGTTTCGTCCTCGCTTTCTTCTTACGCCGTTCTCCCATGTTTGCAACTTCCGTGGGCCCGCTCTTCTGATTTGCGCTCTCCCGACGCCTTTTTGCGTTCTGTTTAAAGCGCTTAATGCCAGGCGAGTCCCTGGCTCGCTTATCTGTTCTCCTCTCTACCGCTCTGTCTCTGAGGGCAAAATCTAACGCCTCCTGTGCCATGGTTGTGGTACTATGGAAGGAGAAGGGAGCAGTCTGTGCACTCTTCTCCGCTTTACCACAGCCTTCCAGCCTGGCCGCAAGCACTTCCTGTTCTTGCTTGGCAGCAAGAACCAAATTGCGAAGCTTAAGCAATTTCAGCTTCAGCTCCCTCGACATATTGCCCCGTTCATTGGTGAAGTCGATAATGTCATCGAGTTGCACCATGACGACGGTCAAGCTCGGCAGGATGCCACTCGACCCTATCTCCACTGCATTGTGCTGCTGCTTATCGACTATTGGCGTATCGTTATCGCTCTCCACGACGACTACTTCGCTACTCTTGTCCTTCGTCTCCATTTCTCTCGCACCCGATGCGTTGGGTGGAGATCTCTCCAAACCTCTCCTTGCGAAGGGGTTCACTTCCGATGCTTGTTT
The DNA here is from genome assembly GCF_024139115.2 of Armigeres subalbatus. Classification (NCBI taxonomy): domain Eukaryota; kingdom Metazoa; phylum Arthropoda; class Insecta; order Diptera; family Culicidae; genus Armigeres; species Armigeres subalbatus. The sequence goes on from NC_085141.1 coordinate 33,940,717, forward strand.
GTTTAATTTAGCTTTATTCATGTTTGTTGGGTCCCCCTTAGGGCTGCCCTCGAACCCAACTGGAATAGTCGCCTTCTTGATCCCATGGTTATCTTTGCAGATGCAGTGAGGCCATGCGGGGGTTGACACCTCGGTGTTCAGAGCCGGATCGGCGTAAGCCAGGAAGGAATCAACTGGTCCTACTCCCATCTGGTTGGTTAAGCCAGACGGCTGGATTGGGACGGCGTGCCCCAAGGCCTGCCACGGTTTTACGGGACGGAAGGCAGCTGTGGCATTAGCCCACCTGCCATTTCAAGACGGTGTCACCCGGCTTTACTCAAGGAGTGGAATGACACAACTGTCAGCCCTAGATTCGTTGTATATCTCGATTTCCGCTCGTGTCCGTTGACGTTGCCGTTGTCGATGCCACTGGGTTGGGCTAGTGTGCTTTGAGCGGCGCACGGTCGCTTTGATAGGACCTGCTTACGGATACATGCAGCTTTTTGTAGAAGTTTAACAGAGCCCACTGTCAAACCCCACCACATCCTAGGCAGGTCCCCTAACTCGCAGTGGGGAGGGGTCGTAAAGCCCTTAGACATAGTCCCTGCTGCCCAGGAACTGAGCACATGTATGTATGTGTGTGTGTGCGTGTGTGCGTATGTCTGTGCGTTACAAAAATCTCACATCAAGATCTCAGCCGTCCGTGGACCGATTTGCACGATTTTAACACTAAACGAAAGCTATGACTTTGTCAATGTACAAGTTCAATTTTTTTTGCAATCGGACATTTGGTTCTAGAGATATGTGAGAAATACGAACATGAAGTGTATTTTCAGAAAACTAACAAAATAATGTCACATAAATATCTCAGCCGTCTGTAAACTAATTTGCATGATTTTATCTTTAAACGAAAGCTATGACTTTGCCATTGAACCCATTGTATTTTGTTTTTGCAATTAGACATTGGGTTCCGGAGATATCTCTGAAATACGAACATAAAGCATTAGACGTATCAACTTCACACATTGGTAAAATATGTCCCAACAAGATCTCAGTCGTCCTTTGACCGATTTGTGCGATTTTATCTTTAAACGAAAGCTATGTTTTTTGTCATTGGACTCATTACTGCAATCGGAAATTCGGTTTCAGAGATATCTGTGAAATACGAATATGAGACATATTTTCAGACTACTAATGAAAAATTGTCACACCAATAGCTCAGCCGTCTATGACCCGATTTGAACTCTTTTGGGCTTAAACAGAAGCTGTAATATTGCCATTTAATGCGGCAAATCAAATCTGCAGCCTTTTTGTATTTTTTAAAAATTGTAAAATTTTCAGAAATATCCCTTTTTACCCTTCTTACATCCTAAGAAGGGTATAAAGATCGCTTGAAAAACCGACTTTTTATCTGAGGCTCGGAGACCCAAGTCGTATATACCAATCAACTCAGCTCGACGAACTGAGCACATGTATGTATGTGTGTGTGTGTGTGTGTGTGTGTGTGTGTGTGTGTGTGTGTGTGTGTGTGTGTGTGTGTGTGTGTGTGTGTGTGTGTGTGCGTGTGTGTATGTGTGTGCGTTACAAAAATCTCACATCAAGATCTCAGCCGTCCGTGGACCGATTTGCACGATTTTAACACTAAACGAAAGCTATGACTTTGTCATTGTACAAGTTCAATTTTTTTGCAATCGGACATTTGGTTCTAGAGATATGTGAGAAATACGAACATGAAGTGTATTTTCAGAAAACTAACAAAATACTGTCACATAAATATCTCAGCCGTCTGTAAACCAATTTGCATGATTTTATCTTTAAACGAAAGCTATGACTTTGCCATTGAACCCATTGTATTTTGTTTTTGCAATTAGACATTGGGTTCTGGAGATATCTCTGAAATACGAACATAAAGCATTAGACGTATCAACTTCACACATTGGTAAAATATGTCCCATCAAGATCTCAGTCGTCCTTTGACCGATTTGTGCGATTTTATCTTTAAACGAAAGCTATGTTTTTGTCATTGGACCCATTAATTTTTTATCTGCAATCGGAAATTCGGTTTCAGAGATATCTGTGAAATACGAATATGAGACATATTTTCAGACTACTAATGAAGAATTGTCACACCAATATCTCAGCCGTCTATGACCCGATTTGAACTCTTTTGGGCTTAAACAGAAGCTGTAATATTGCCATTTAAGGCGGCAAATCAAATCTGCAGTCTTTTTGTATTTTTTAAAAATTGTTAAATTTCCAGAAATATCCCTTTTTTTATTTTGAAATCGTTAAAAGCATGATAATATCAGTTAACTTATTTATTATATAAAATAATTATTTTACATTCAGTTGAAGGTCATATGCATAGAAATTGTAATATGCACTGGGCACACACAACCATTCAAAAGTGTAAGAAAGGTTGCGTTCACTGTAGGTGGATTAAGTCGGGTTTTTTTTACACGAAAACTTTTGGTGAATGACAATAGCGGTGTAAAAAATACAAATCATTAAAATTTAATGATTAAATTATTAAACGCAAAGCGCATCTAAGGGCCGATGCCCACGTAGCGTCTTTTCAACTCAGCGTTAAAAAGACGTAGGTGTGCATCGAGAAAAATCGATAACGCAGCGTCGGTCGCAACGCCGATGCATATCTGCATTATTTGACCATCTTAGCCTAAGATCCTATATCCATACATAAATAAACGAAAAACAGGTTGCGATTCAGTCTCAATTTCCACAAAAAAAATTGGATAGGGAAAATGGAAAAATATTTTTAAAAAATCCGCCGCAGATGGTTTTTGGCATCACGCCACCGACACTTTTTCATCAGCGGACTGCAGCTACAATTTTGAAAAATGTTCATGTTTTTACAATAATCCAAGAAAAAATTTTGAGAAGAAAAACTTAAAAGAATTTCTTGTGGATATTCAGGAAAAATCAAGTAGAGAAATTTCCTGTAAAAACTTTGACATTATTTCATACAATCCTGATAAAGTGCTGGCATTCAGAATTTTTTTTGAACAATTTTCTCTGAAAAATTTTGCTTAGAAATTTTGCTACAAATTGATAATGAAAAAAAAAACCAAAACATCTCCAGTGTTAATTCCGAAAAATTTTCCTTAAAACTCCGAAAAAAATTCCATGTGAATTCCGTCTGAAAATTAAAAACAGTGGGGGAATACATATAGTTTTCGGTGGAAAAACATTCTAATGAATTTCTTCGACAAGTTCTTCCGAATCTTCACCAGAAATTCTTCTTCATTTACAAAAGAAGTTTTTCGAACATTTTAAGGAGTGCACTTCAAAATGTCTTCAGTTAGCCTTGCGAGCAAAGGCGTAGGATTGCCAATCCGAGGATGACGAGTTCGATTCTCGTTCCTGTCTAAGATGTTTTCGGGTGGGAAACATTCTCGACACCCTAGGTATAGTGTATCCATCGTACTTGCTCCACAAGATATATAATCGTACAATGGCTGGCATATAAAAGCTTTCAATTTATAACTGAGGAAATGCTAATAGAATATACCAAGTTGAAAAGCAGACCAACTTCCAGTTGGAATATGGAGCCAATGCCACATGAAACATTTTGATATTTCCGTTGATTTTTTTTTTTCAATTTTGGAATTTTGAAATGAAAAATTTTCGGAATACTTTTTTACGCTCTTTGTGAGCTCTATCACATTTTTTTAAATTTTCCAAGTATTTTTTTATTCGAGGCATTATTTAGAATTTCCACGGAAGAGTCTATGGATTATGTTAAAAAAATCTTTGGATTTTCGAAGAATAAATCTTTAGAATTCTCAAGGTTCATGTTTTCGAATTTGAACCAGAAATCATTTCAAGATTCCATCTTCTTCATCTTCTTCTTCGGGATGTCATTTTGATTTCTTTGTAGGTTCAGCTAAACATTGCTTTAAATCTTTACCATGCAAATATGCACAAGAAATAATTTAGAAGGTTTAAGGAATTTTCACATCAGAAAATCTTTAAAATTTTGATTTAATTTTTTAAGGAATTCCTACTGGAAATGCTTCAAAAGTACAACCTTTACAAGTACTACAAAAGTACATTTTTTTCGTTATTTCCACTTGTTAAAACATCGGAATTTCCTCGGGAAATTCATTATTGGTGATTCAGATGAATTTTTTTCGATTTTCTACTGGAAAATCTTAGGAATTTCCATCGGAAATATGTTGGCATATTCCGAATAATTTCTCTTGGAAATTAAAAAAAACTGCTGAAAATTTATAAGAATTTCTTTTGGAAAACGAAAAAAAATTCCATTGGAAATTTCCTTGGAAGATTCATTAAAGTTGCCCAGGATTCAAAAAAAAAATATTTAGAGATTCTGTAAAAAAGTAAGCTGGATATTTTTTTTCTATTTTATACTGGAAATTCTTCGGAATTTGATGTTTATTGGAATTTTTATCGTGAATATACATTTCGGATCCTTCTACGGATTCTTCTAGTTCTTCAAAATTTCTACCGAACATTTTTCGGAACTCTTCCACAGAATTTCGGAAGAAAAATGTCGTTGAAATTCTATAGATTTTCAGGGGAGACTCCGAAGAATTTCTCATCAATATTCCGAAGGGTTTCCCTTGCAACTCCAGAATAATTATTCTTGAAAATTAAGAAGATCTTGGAATTTAAAATTTATCTAAGCAATAAATGTAGGCAATAATTTAGGCTTAAGAAGCCTAGTTTTTATGATATTGAATAATTATCATAATTGATCGAAAAAATTAATAATGAACCTAAATGTTCTGATTGCACAACATTCTAGTAGTGCGCATGAAAAATGTTATGACATAGAGATAATAAATTCATAAAAGGGTCTTAGAACTAAGGAGATTCTTGCGATATGAAAAAAAAAGTGACAGTGTTCTAGAAAAAAACTCCCCAATTCCTAAAACATTCTAGGTTAAAAAATAGTGTTATAATAACGATTGAAATTGAATTCCAAAACAAATCTCAACCCTTTCAGGAATGATGGATCATATATGCCCAGTGTTTTAGATTGTCTATAAAATCACAAAAGAGAGCTAGGCCACCATTTTCTTCAGTAAAATTGTTCATCTAGATATTCGCTTTCAGAAAAAAATATGGGAGCTCAGATTTGACTGACCATGAAAACTCAGATATCCGAAACCTTGGGAAGATTTCGATTCTAAGATTGTGTAAATAAAGTTTAAATGTTTGAATCATTTTAAATAGATGGGTGGTCAGATAAGATGGGTCATCCTGAACGTTAAGCCAGTGATTAATATTCAGGAATACGAGATACTCAAGGTACTTCAAAATGCTCTCAAGTTCAGCCCACGAATCTACCATATCAATCAAGATATTTGCAAAGTTCTCATCATCGGTATATACCCAATCCGATGAAATAAGCATATGATCCTAATTTCCATTAACATGAGATCCAAGAGCCAAGGTACCCAAAGTTATCTTGAGTCAACAGCAAGTTGCACAATGACTATGAGGTTTGTTCGCAAACTGTTTTTGTAGGGCCTTAGAAGCACTGGGTTCACGGACTTGAGTAGTTCAAACATTACGAATTCCAGGACGTTTTGTATAGCCTAAAAAGTCTGTAGAAGCTTGTATAAATAATAATTGAAGTCATATCAACCCAATGGACCTACTGGGATATTATGTCATACATCATTCATAAGTTGGTTAATTGGATAAATCGAATGATCCAAACTCCAAAATAATAATTGGTCTATAATACATTCATTCCTCTGTGAGTCGCTTATGAAAGGACCATTGACTGAAGCATATTCGAGATGTGGAATAGAAGTTCCTTGGAAAATTATTCCAAAGAACCATCATAGTGACGGAGAAAATATTTTTAGTATGGCATCATTGGCTTCCACGAGTCGACATCAAAATTAAATTTCAATGAAGATTTAGAAATTTTGAGAGATGAGCCAGCTCTGGATTGAAAATCTCTTTAGTTGTGAAAAAATAGAAATTTTCCATAATAAAATAGGAAATTGCCAATAAACAACAATAATATACACAACAATAATAAATTAGCACTTGTAAAAGCAAAAATTGCAATTATGAAATAAGAATTTTCCATAAAGAAATCAAAATGTTCAACGAAAAAATACAAAATTTTCATGAATAAATCAATATTAGCAATGAACAATTAAAAAAAAAAAATTATAATTATTTGTTTCTAATATTGATGATTCTGAAAACAAAACTGAAATTTCTACAGGAATGCTACTCAAAAGAAACAACAGTAGGAGGTTTTATTTGCATCTCTAAGATTACATATTAACTTTGTGATTCTCTGATAAACTTTTCGTTGTAGGAGTTCAGTTCAGATGGTTCGCTGAGGTTAATATCTTAAGAATTTTCAGTAACTCCAGAGCTATGGAAGGTCCCAAATACTCTAAGGAATCTATAGGGATATTCAGTGATGAACTTTATAGTTATTTAAAAAAAAAACACTAACAAAACAATTTTTAAAAAAATTAAAAATGTAGGGATATTTTGGAAAATTTCTAAACCATTATAAATTTTTCTCGAAATTTTTATAAAATATTCGCGAGTCCACATTTTTTTGTATTCTCATGATGCATTGAAGGTGTGCGAGTTCTAGATATCCTAATACCTGATACTCATTACAACATGATAACATAATCAAAATTTTCGACTTCATGAAAATTTATAATTTTCATACTGGGTTTAGTTTAATTTTGAATCAGTTGAAATTGTCCATCTTCAAAATTGATCGGATTAACCATATGTTTTAGTACCATAAGGTTTTTTTTTTAATTTTCGTACTTGAAAAAAAACCCACGTGGTCATAGGGGGGGGTTGGTCTGCCAAATGACCACGATGAGCCACATGGGGGGAGGGGGTTGAAAATCTTCAAAAATATGACCACGTGGTTTCTGGATGGCCCCTAAAAATGTCACTGGGTAATAATTTGCCCTAATAATTAATTGCTAAGAAAGGTAGTATGGTAGAACGTATGGACGAGGCGCCTCTGTCTTTTCGTAATGGTTTTGTGCAGTTGAATAGTAGAAAAATGTAAGGCACTGTACTATACTACACATTAGCAGTCGTTTGGATCATTTTATATAAAAAAAATCCCAGATTAATCCACCTAGCGGCGATGATGCCCTTCTGCCGGCGATGATGCCGCATACTTTGTAAGTGGAACTAAAACACTTGCGAGTATATCCAGTAGTTGATTTGCGTTTATGCGTTGATATGCGTATCTCCTCCCCAATCCGCATCTGTATAGCCGGTAAACTGAGAATTGCCATCTTTTATGTATGTTAACTTCAAACTGGTCGTGCCACGTAGGTAGCGCATAATTCGTTTTACCGCCTCTCCAGGCGGCGGCTTCATTCCAGGATTTGTTGAAAATTGGCTTACCGAATTAACTGCAAATGCGATGTCCGGTCTTGTTGCTTGAGCTGCATATAATAATGAACCAATTACTTCTTTGAAAGGGACATCCTTCATTTTTGCTGTTTCTTCTGGCGTCTTGGAGCACATTGATTTATCAAGCTTAATACTTGAATCCATAGGCGTTGCAACGGGTTCTGAATTCTCCATGTTGAATTTCCTCAAAACGTCTTCAATGTAAGCTTGTTGGTCAAGACAAAGCTTCTCATTCACTCGGTCACGAATTATTCGTAGCCCTAAACAAAATTGTGCCTCTCCAAGATTCTTCATTTTGAATCTAGAACTTAGGTAGGATTTCAATTTTTATTTGATTTCAGTATTGTTTGTGAAAAGCAAGAAATTATCTACGTAGATCGTCACGAACACCATTGTCCCATCTTCATTGTCATTGTATCGGATAGTAGAATATCGTACCACTGGTGAATATACTTCATTGTAATCAATTCCAGCTCTCTGAGAACATCATTTGATGACCAGCCGTGCTTTATATCGTTCTACTTCACCATCTGCCCCTCGCTTAGTTTTGAAGACCCATTTATTGCGGATCGCCTTCCTGCCTTGTGATAAATTTGTTAAAATCCAGGTTTCATGTTCGTGTAAAGCTCACATTTCCTCTTGCATCGCCTCAGTCCAGTGATGATTGATGATCTGCTCGCTCTAGTGCCTCAGCATAAGTCGTCGGATCATCAGCCCTGCCATCGTAGTTATCATTGCCAAACTGTTCAGAGATATTATGTACAGAAGTTGAACTTAAGCAAACGAAATCGGAATACTTGCCAGGAAATAAGCGCTCCCGACCGCTGCGCCTTGGGCAGCAGGGACTATGTCCAAGGGCTTGACGAACCCTCCCCAGGCCATCTGCGAGTTGTGGGGCTTGCCTAGGATGTGGTGGGGTTTGACAGTGGGCCCTGTTAAATTCCTGTAAAAAGCTGCATGTACCCGCAAGTAGGCCCCGCTAAAGGAACCGTGTGCCGCTCAAAGCGCACAAGCCCAAGTCCTGGTGTTAGGTGGGACGCTAAACAGCCCTGACACGACGGCCCTCCGACGAGACAGGAGGTTTGCGCAAGCCCAATAAGCCGCCTTTTAAAACAACTATTACGAACGACATAGAAGATAATACCACTCGATACAATCGGCAACGACCTAGGCGACGAATAAAGGATCACGATTGGAAGCTTAGAACATGGAACTGCAAGTCGCTAGGCTTCGCAGGTTGCGACAGGATAATCTACGATGAATTACATCCCCGCAACTTCGACGTCGTGGCGGTGCAGGAGATTTGCTGGACAGGACAGAAAGTGTGGAAAAGCGGGCATCGAGCGGCTACCTTCTACCAAAGCTGTGGCACCACCAACGAGCTGGGAACCGGCTACATAGTGCTGGGAAATATGCGCCAACGCGTGATTGGATGGCAGCCAATCAACGCAAGGATGTGCAAGCTGAGGATAAAAGGCCGTTTCTTCAACTATAGCATCATCAACGTGCACTGCCCACACGAAGGGAGATCCGACGACGAGAAAGAAGCGTTCTATGCGCAGCTGGAGCAGACATACGATGGATGCCCACTGCAGGACGTCAAAATCGTCATCACAGTGACATGAACGCTCAGGTAGGAAGGGAGGAAATGTATAGAACGGTCATCGGACCGGATAGTCTGCATACCGTATCGAACGACAACGGCCAACGATGCATAAACTTTGCAGCCTCCCGCGGAATGGTAGTCCGAAGCACTTTCTTCCCCCGCAAGAATATCCACAAGGCCACATGAAAATCACCTAATCAAGTAACAGAAAACCAAATCGACCACGTTCTAATCGACGGTAAATTCTTCCCCGACATCACGAACGTACGCACTTACCGCAGTGCGAATATTGAATCCGACCACTACCTCGTTGCAGTATGTATGCGCTCAAAACTCTCGACGGTGATCAACACGCGTCGGAGTCGTCCGCCGCGGCTAAAGATTGGGCGGCTACAAGACGGTAGACTGGTGTCAGGCCATTAGGCCGAAGGCCATTTGGCCGAAGGTCATTAGGCTGAAAGCCATTTGGCCGAAGGTCATTAGGCCGAATGGTCATAAGGCCGAATGGCCATTAGGCCGAATTAGCAAAAAGAAGCAAAAAGTTAAAATGAGAAGTTTTTTCTTCACCTTACTCCTTCTTCCTTCTCCCTTCTTGCATCTTCCTTCTGCTATCTGTCTTCTTCCTTCTTTCCTCTTTCTTTCTTCCTTCTTCATTCTTCCTTCTTCATACTTCATTCTTCATTCTTCCATCTTCCTTCTTACTTCTTCCTTCTTCCTTCTTACTTCTTTACTTCCTTCTTCCTTCTTTCTTCTTCCTTCTTTCTTCTTCATTCTTCATTCTTCCTGTTTCCTTCTTCCTTATTTCTTCTTTCTTCTTCCCTCTTCCTTCTTTCTTCTTTCTTTTTCCTTCTTCCTTTTTTCTTCTTTCTTTTTTTAATCCTTCTTCCTTTTTCCTTCTTCCTCCTTTCTTCTTCCTTCTTCCTTCTTCCTTCTTCCTTTTTCCTATTTCCTTATTTCTTCTTCCTTCTTCCTTCTTCCTTCTTCCTTCTTCCTTCTTCCTTCTTCTCTCTTCCTTCTTCCTTCTTCCTTCTTTTTTCTTCCTTCTTCCTCCTTCCTTCTTCCTTTTTCCTTCTTCCTTTTTCCTTCTTCCTTCTTCCATCTTTTTTCTTCCTTCTTCCTTCTTCTTTCTTTCTTCTTCTTTCTTCCTTCTTAATTCTTCCTTCTTCCTTCTTCCTTCTTCTTCCTTCTTTCTTCCTTGTTCCTTCTTCCTTCTTCCTTCTTCTTTCTTCTTTTTTCTTTCTTCCTTCTTCCTTTTTCGTTCTTCCTTCTTCCTTCTTCTTTCTTTCTTTCTTTCTTATTGCTTCTTTCTTCTTTCTTCTTCCCTCTTACTTCTTTATTTCCTTCTTCCTTCTTCCTTCTTCATTCTTCCTACTTCCTTTTTCCTTCTTCCTTCATGCTTCTTTCATTTTCCTTCTTCCTTCTTTCTCCTTTTTGCTTTTTTCTTCTTCAGTTATACTTCATCCTCACATCGCACTACTCACTTCTCACTCCTCAGTTCTCATTCGGCCTAATGGCCATTCGACCTAATGACCGTTCGGCCTAATGACCATTCGGCCTAATGACCCAGCATCGGTAGACTAGCCCAAGACTACGCGCAGCAGCTGGAAGTGGCACTCCCAACGGAAGAGTTTGCTGCAACACCGCATCTCTTGAAGATGGCTGGACAGATAGTCGATCCGCCATTGGAAGCACCGCAACCGCTGCACTAGGCACGGTGGCTCCGGATCAGAGAAACGACTGGTATGACGGCGAATGTGAGCAGTTAGTTGAGGAGAAGAATGCAGCATGGGCGAGATTGCTGCAACACCGCACGAGGGCGAACGAGGCACGATACAAACGGGCGCGGAACAGACAAAACTTGATTAACGCTCTACCACAGACCAGGTGTTCGCCATACGTCAGGTATTGCAGAAATGCCGCGAATACAACGTGACCACACATCATCTATTTATCGACTTCAAAGCCGCATATGATACAATCGATCGGGACCAGCTATGGCAGCTAATGCACGAAAACGGATTTCCGGATAAACTGACACGGTTGATCAAAGCGACGATGGATCGGGTGATGTGCGTAGTTCGAGTTTCAGGGGCATTCTCGAGTCCCTGAAACGCGTAGAGGGTTATGGCAAGGTGATGGTCTTTTGTCTGCTATTCAACATCGCTTTGGAGGGAGTAATACGAAGGGCATGGATTGACACGAGTGGTACGATTTTCACGAAGTCCGTCCAGTTATTTGGTTTCGCCGACGACATTGTTATCATGGCACGTAACTTTGAGAGGATGGAGGAAGCCTACATTAAAAGCGAAGCTAAACGGATTGGACTAGTCATCAACACGTCGAAGACGAAGTACATGATAGGAAGAGGCTCAGGAGAGGTCAATGTAAGCTATCGGTGGTGACGAAATCGAGGTGGTTGAAGAATACGTGTACTTGGGCTCACTGGTGACCGCCGATAACGATACCAGCAGAGAAATTCGAAGACGCATAGTGGCTGGAAATCGTACGTACTTTGGACTCCGCAAGACGCTCCGATCGAATATAGTTCGCCGCCGTACCAAACTGACTATCTACAAAACGCTCATTTGACCGGTAGTCCTCTACGGAAACGAAACCTGAACGATGCTTGCCGAGGACCAATGCGCACTTGGAGTTTTTGTAAGGAAAGTGCTGCATATTATCTATGGTGGGGTGCAGATGGCGAACGGTACATGGAGGAGGCGAATGAACCACGAGCTGCATCAGCTGTTGGGAGAATTATCCATCGTTCACACCGCGAAAATCGGAAGACTACGGTGGGCCGGGCACGTAGCCAGAATGTCGGACAGTAATCCGGTGAAAATGGTTCTCGACAACGATCCGACGGGAACAAGAAGGCGAGGTGCACAGCAGTCAAGGTGGATCGATCAGGTGGAGGACGATTTGCGGACCCTCAGACTGCGTGGTTGGCGAAGTGCAGCCATGGACCGAGCTGACTGGAGAAGACTTTTATGTGCAGCACAGGCCACTCCGGCCTTAGTCTGAAATATCATTAAGTTTACCGTAGCATAGTGGTAGCGCACCCGTCTAGCGTACTAGGAAGTGTGGGTTCGATTTCCACCGGTAGGCAGTGGATATTTTATTCTCCTCCTCAAAACACATGTTTACGGTCTTCATTATCGTTTTCCACATATTTACACTGAACCGTCCGTTTTATACTCAATACCCTTTCCCTTCCCTTTCCCAATGATCCTCTCAACTCTTTTGGTATCTTTCCCTTAGGATAGAGAATATGTGTACCAAATTTGGTTGAAAACGATCAAGTGGTTCAGAAATTATTGTGTTAAACAAAATTAAAACTATAGAAGGTTTCTTGGCGCTTGTTTGGAGGAGAAATCTTGTAAAGGTTTTATTTCCAAAAACTTTTAACTTGTTTGGAATTTTTTATGAACTTTTTGGTGAAATTGTTTGGAGATAGGGGAACTGTACCGGTTTTGGCCATGTTTCTAATTTGGCCAATTTTGCGAATAATTCCAAAAATAAACCAATTCGCAAGGTTTTATTAGTTCCAACAAGAGATATATCCCTCACCCTTCAACGCTGCTTGTAACTGATTGATTATTTTGGAAAAATATGTATTTTTCAGGGTTGGCCAAATTAGGCACTAAGTTGGCCAAAACCGGTGCACTTCCTCTAGAACATTTTTGAAAAAGCTGAATAAAATCTTGGGACGATATTTGATGGAACATTGGGAGATAATCATGAATGCTTAGATTATCCTTAGAATATTAGATACCCTTGGATGTTTTTAAATATTTTATAGTTTTTGATAAATGGATATATATCCAGGTTTTTTAAATGCGATTGAAATTAATAAATTCTTTGGTTTAGCTGAACTTTCATAGCTTTAAAAATATCTCCTGAATTAGCTCATTGTTTCATCGACGCTAAAGGTCTTTATCGATTAAAATCAAACCGTTTAAAACAAAACTTGGGTGTAAATTCGTTATTTAAGAATTCAGAGAGAGAATTACGGAGGAATATCTTATCATGTCCTATCCTATTATGGTCGTACACACCGTGTTGTTCGGAGCAAAACCGAATGTAATATCACAGACAAACAGACGTAACAGCTTGAACATTTTCCGGAAAATCCATCGTTCAACTCCTCTACCACCATCTTGCGAGCATGTTACACGAAACAATGTTTCGTATGACATTGTCACCAGAAGTGAAATGTCAAACTCGTAGGATTACGACGCTAGTGCCGGTCTAGTTGTGAAACGCACAATCATTCAAATTCAAATTGATCGTTGAAGTCATGGTCGATGTTAATTTCTCTAATGTTACGTTTGTTTGTCTGTGGTAATATCATAATCCAGGTCGCTCGTTCTTAAGCAATCGTCAGTCTCCATGCTCATCGGCCGCACGCACATCTTTCTCGATCACACACAGCCAGCGAGTGCGGCCGTACACCCCGGGGCCGATGTCCTTTTCAGGTTCTCTGCTGAACATCACTTTTGCTGGCTTCTTTTCCGGCATATTCACTACATGTCCAGCCCACTATAATCTGCCGTATTTTATCAGCCTGCCGATGTTTGCATTTTTGTACACTTGGTACAAATCGTGATTCATGCGTCTGAGCCATTCAGGTCAGGGTAGAAATATTTCACAGTCAAAGCAGTGAAAAACATGGATCTCAGCAGTGTTGTGCTGAATCATTATCAGACGATAATGATTGCAATTTTCATGTGAAAACTTTTCACGTGAAAACAGTAGACGAGTTGTCGCCGGCGACAACTTCTCAAATTTTGTACTCAAACGATAATAAACACAGAATTTTCATTCAATCATTATTCTTTACTAATATCAGCTAATTATCAACAGTCACGTTATATCTTCTATTTGGCGTTATGGTTTCATGGTAGTAAGGAAAAAGAGTTCAAAAAGTAACGGTAAATGCTTCAAACCAAGGTACGATTTTCAAACGATTTTTAATCGCTGGCGAGTTTTAATCACATGATTATTTAAAAGTAAGATCGCGGGTGAGTTTGATCTTTCCCGATTTTTCGAAAATTTGATTTTTCCCATCCCTGGATCTCAGTGTTAACTGCGGTCGTATTTATTGCCACTGCGGTGAGTGGGCAGCCAAAAAACCATTGCGAATACTAACCATTAAACCACACACATTAGTCGCTCTGACAGGCTGCTTAGTTCGTGCGATACCGCACGCGTGGTAATTTTTTAATCTTTGCTGGGTGAATGTATACATTTTGCTGTGGCTAATTTCATATTCGTTGGGCAGTGCGTGAGAAGTTCTGTACTTCTCGGCCTCATCGAAATGTGAGGTTGATTTCAAAGCAGGAAGAAAATAATAAAAATGAAATAAAAAAACATCACCATTTACAACCCTGGTGCCATTTACCGGATACGTGCAGAATTAAATATATTGAGTCTGCAGTGGAACTAACCTCGAGCAAATTAAATTAACTAAGAATGTAAAAAAAACACTGAACTGAATTTGATTTTGAACTGAACTGATTGAGTTTCACTATCTATAATTTCCAGGTTGATATTCATCGAGCAGGGCTTCAAAGAGCTATATCGCGGCTTAGTACCGATCTTGTGGCGCAACGGACCCTCCAACGCCATGTTCTTCATCATGCGAGAAGAAGCGGACGCTCGGCTACCAAAAAGGGTAATTATAATCTTCGTACGTGCCCGCTCCTGTAATCACGTTCCATCTCTCCACCGCAGAGTACAATGGTCACGCAGCGGACGCAAGAATTTTTGTCCGGTGCCTGCATCGGTGGTTTCATCAGTTCCGTGTTCTACCCCATCAACGTGCTGAAGGTGACGATGCAGAGTCGGATAGGCGGCCCGTACGAAAGCATGTGGGTTGCCCTGCGCCAAGTCTACAACGAGCGAGACCGAAAGCTACGGAACGTCTACAAGGGCGTAAGTATGAACTGCACCAGAGCCTTCTTCAGTTGGGGGATCGTTAACAGTGCGTACGAGCAGCTGAAAAAGGTAATCTATTGAATCCGCGCGAATCAGAGGAAGCATGGGGAATGTCGGCGACCGACGACGACGACAATAAAAAAAATCCTTCGGGTCATTTTCGGTTTCGAAAAGTCGATTGTGATGTAAATAGGCGTATGTATAGCAGCATGAGTTTTAGACGAGTTTTAGGAATGAAACGATAAAAAGTTATTAGTTCGATTGAAGTAGTCAAATTGTAGTATTTCTAGTCTAGGGCACAATTGGAGGATCGATAGGAAAATATGATTCTATTTTACATAGATCATAAGCAGGCCCACACTTGTATTATGTCGTACACGATACACATACAAAGGCACGTTCGAGAATGGAATACCCATTCTCGCCATATACTTTAGTAAAGTTCGCCATCTTTATCTCAAATCTCCCATTTTGTTGGAGCTTTAAATGTAGTTATTCTGATTCTCGTCTTCGTTCGTTTTTAAAAACGTTTCACTTAATTGTTCCACCCCGATGAAGATTGATGTTGCCGGTTGCATTTAAACGTGCTTAAGTCTACATTGTCATCCGAAATAATACTAATTTAGTCCATCATCCAGTAAGTTGCCCTTGGAGCAATGTTTTCTTGTGTAAATAGTATGAATCATTTGATATTGTAAATATAAATCTAGGCTACAAACAATCAATTCGAACTGTTCACAATGAACACGATAATGATGAACATGAGGCAGTTGAGCAAAGCTGGAACGTACTCGTTGGGTGCTAAAAGTATAATTTTAGAGCTACCTGAATTTCCTTGTCTAATAGGAACAAAGCGCAAACAGCTGATAATATGATGGATTTTTTCCGCAAAGTGACATACTACATTATTTTTAGTAGAGATGAAAGAAAGCCTAACCTATGTAGAGGATTGCTGCACTGTGTTGATTTGCAGAAAAACCTGCTTTTTCTAGAAGCGGCACAATTTACACAATGTTGAGGAGGCACGGCAAATGCTAGCTAAAGTGTGCCATACCTAAAGGAATAAAATAGACCCAATCCCGCGGTCCTTAGCCTCTTACCCAGCAACTCCTTTCCCTGCCTCCTCGTGGAGCCGACCGGGATACGAGCAACTTAGGGATGACCGGATAACCAATCCCGGTGGGAACTATACTGCCGTGAATCTCAAGTCAGTCCCATCTGTATATCCATAATGCGAATATCATCTTCCAAACTTGTGTTGTGACGAGACGAACGCATAGAGAAAACATAACTGCGCAATAAAATCCTATTCAACTGGATGCTGATGTCATTTAAGAAATTTAGAAACAGTACTCGTCGATAGAAACCCTGCCGCACGCGATGGTATATGAGCAAATTAAACCGCCTTCCTTTTGCCAGTAAAGAGATATCAGCTTTCACCCTAATACTGTCCCCTCCCTCTTCATCCGTATCCGTGCCCTGCCGTATCATAACGGGAACTGTCAAATCTAGACTTTCACTTCTAACTCTATCATGCACAAATGTACCGTCAAACTTCCAACATTTTTCAAGTTTTCTTTCTCAATAATTCTGAATTAAAAGGGTTTATTCATTCTACTACTAGTACATGATCCTTTTAATGTAGCCTAATATTAGTGATTAGACATATAACAATAATAAAAATATGAAAATAATATCAAAATGATAATTAATCATAACTTAATCATAACATGTTTTAGATCAACTTAATCATAGTGATTTTTCATCCTGGATCCTTCTTGGGATCCCCCCCTTCCCTCATTCCGATTTTTTTACGATTTCAACGGATCGATTGATATTTTTAAGTCATCGATTTGAAAGTGTTGGGGCTGCGAAATGGTGAGTTGACATCCGGGAAGGGGCGCCCAACATAGCTCTGGTCCTCACAAGTTTCAATACTCACGCTTCCACGGATCTTCCGATGACAATTGACCGCCAGCTAAGGGTTGCGTACTTAGGTGGTAGTGCAGCCTGGGCACTGTTGTCCTTCTGACATCAGCTAGAGTAAGAGGGTGCGTCCTGTGGGGTCTGCCTAGGATATGGTGGGGTTTGACAGTGGGCTCTGTTGAACTTCTATAAAAAGCTGCACGTGTCCCCAAGCAGGCCCTATCAAAGCAACCGTGTGCCGCTCAAAGCCTAGTCCTGGTGTTGAGTGGGATTTTAAACAAATTTGACCCGACTGACCGAGCGTCTTTTCACCAAGGCACTATGGGGAATCAGGTGGCCGAAAATAAAAAAATCGACTTTCTCTGATTCGTAATTCAAATTGACCTACTAAATGCTAATGCTTTGGAGCATTAAACCCTAGCATATCAGCACTCTAAGCCATATGGTTATCAAGATATAGGCATTAGAGCCAGACACTTTTTAGTTCTTGAAAAATCAATGCATTATTCAACTGTCAATATCTTCGGCTACAGTAGCTCTTTTCCAACTCTTTAAAAAGTTTCTGAAAGCTTGTTTCATGGACTTGCGAAGAACGGGTTAGTTATGGGAAAATAGGTAGTGAAACATCCGAAAATGACCCGAAGAAATTTTTTTTTTCATACAAAAAGTTCCATACAAAAAAAGTTTCTCAAAGTTTCGCTTAGCGACTACCACTACGACTTTCTTTGGACCTCCCAGAAGGCATTAAAACAAATTCCAGCTGCTTATGGCTGCAAATCTGCGATTCCGATCACTTTTTCGAAAAAAAGTCATTAATTTTGAAACATTAAATGTAATTATTCTCATAATACACGGCAGACTGTGATGGGCTGGATACAAATCCCATGCGTATGACAAAAGAGCATCAAGAACAGTTAAAATAGAGATAGTAGATAACACGAAAAGTGTCGTAGGCTTCGTGGTAGGCCGTGTACACGATAGCTTATGCAGCTATATGATATCAAGCAAATAAATATGAAAAAAAAAAAAAAACAATATAATCTTGAGGGTTACGAAAATACTCTAGGCTTCATTTTAAATTATTTCATAAAAAGTAAAATTTTGATATTAATTAAAATCCAATATGTGAATACAAGAAGCAAAAATGTCTGTACCTAAGGACATCTTTCGATACAGACAGGTGAATAGGTAAATCGTGTGAAGTGTTTGTACTTATTATTTGGTGAATCATGAATTATAGGCAACTCATTGAAGTATTTAGAGCTCACGAGGGACGTCTGGTAGATCGCGTTGAAAAAGCTTTGGAATATATCTGGCAAAGCTTCGCTGTGGATAAACAAAAAAAGAGTCAACTCCATACAAAATTGAAAAATCTGCATTTGAAATTTGAAAAAAAAAATGGCAGGCCGCATCCCGGTACACAACTTCCTTTGACTCATATAATGAGGACTGGCTTGACACAGAATTTGAATTAGAAGAATTTTATCATGCTGAGCCAGAGCCAGTGGCTTCAACATCTCGTGGAAGGCCATCACTGCCTACAACAGAAGTGATACGAGTATGGTGAAAGTGATAGGCCATATTTTAAAAAACCGAGATCACGCTTCCAGAATGTACACTACTCTAAGTGATTCTCATGGAATGATGTCCGATGAAGAAACTTTTGAATATTTTCTCGATTGTGATATGAGTAAATATGTGTACGAACAAACACATAAAAAATCCTGCAAGATTTCCTACTTACAAAGTGATACAAAAATGAAAGCGATATGTTCTCCTCCGCTGGATTCCATCAGAAAAACGGCAACAAAATACAGGTAATGAAAGATAGATCATCTCCCTTGAAATGGAATAATATATGTATTCATATTTTTCTTTTAGGTTAGAATACAATCGCTAATGCAACATACTGTAGAACGAATAGTGAAATCATTGAAACACGAAATCAATCAATATATGGATGAAAATAACCAGGACTTCGTCGAAATGGTCCTTTTAAGTAGTTGGGGTATGGACGGATCTACGGGATTCTCGCAATACCATCAATCATTCCCAGGTACGAATCAACAAGATGATTCAGATGTATTTTCAGTGATTCATCATGCCAGGAAAGCCTCAAGAGAAGAAAATTTACATGACGTTTTCATTCGTGCTATGAACTCGTCGGATCCTTTGATAAGCTCCCTCAACTTAGGTAAGCGACTTCAAAATAAATCTAATCTGGAATATCCAGAAGATGTTCAAAGTTTTTTAGTGACTGTAACTTCTTGCAATACAACAGATTCGAGTACAGAAAAATATACCATAGCAGATATTTTAATCGATCTTGAAGAAATAAATGATGATTTTGTTGAGGATGTTCATGTACATAATGAATAAATAAATGTTGTTGCAGTATACTTATATATCTTGAAGCTTTTATTGCATGGAGTTCGTTTAGCTTTAATAGTGCTTTATATTGTATTCCCTTTACTTGTTTTACGGGTTAAGAGCCTGAACCAATCTGAAAAATCCTACAAAGACAACCTGTTACGTATGTAGATGCAATGGCCTGTATTTGACGGAGTCCTTGTGCAACTTAGAACATCTGTACAACTCAATTCACATAAAAACAGTATACAATTTTCTAGTTTGAACTCTACAGGTCTGCGCTGCAATAAAATACACATCTATAGACTGCTGTGTACATGAGACATTCGTAGATAAAAGGGATATATTCCATAGAGATCAAAGGTCTGTATTCCAGGGAGTTTGGAGACCTTAGAAGTAATAACGATCTGCAAAACAAGTATTTCACATCTTTTAGACAATAATCTACGATATAAGTGTGAAATATTGCAGAAATGAAATGAAAATATTTTCGGCCACCTACTTGTATGGAGCCGCCCCATAGTGCAAGGAGGTGCGGCTCCAACAGCGTCTGTTCTGGCATCCAGCGGCTGAGTATGAAATGCTATGCTCCGGAAGCTATACCTGAGAGTGCAGCCCCATCCCGGTGGATAGGGAACCTTTGGGCCAATTACCTACTGTTCCCGAAACATCAATTTGTTCGAGAATCCGATAATGAAAGAATACGGACTGATTTTACGGCGACGACTCTTAGCGCGAAACAACGGACAAGAATAGGAACATGGAACGTTTTAACCCTAGCCCAGCAGGGTAAATTGGCACAACTTGCCAATGAGGCACGTCGCATGAAGCTTGAGATCCTGGGACTGAGTGAAGTCCGTTGGCCAAACTTTGGAGAACACAGAACGCCGTCGGGACAAGTTCTGCTATACTCTGGTTTACGAGGTGAACACGCTCCCCGGCATCGCGGAGTTGGCTTCCTACTAAGCGCTCAGGCACACTGGGAACCTATAAATGAAAGGATAATCGTTGCCAGATTTAGAACACGGGTCCGAAACCTTACTATAATCCAAAGTTATTCGCCAACAGATGCTGCCGATCTACAAGACAAAGAGAACTTCTACAGTCAACTCAATGCCGTCGTAGATAGAATTCCGAAGGGTGATATCAAGATCTGTTTGGGCGACTTCAATGCGAAGATCGGATCCGACAACTCGAACCATGAGCGCATTATGGGACGCCCGTGACGGCTTTACAGAAAATCAAATCGACCACATCTGCATCAGCCTAAAATGGAAACGGAGCCTTCTTGATGTACGGAATAAACGTAGTGCCGATATCGCGTCTGATCATCACCTCCTCATCGGCGAAATACGCCTGCGCATTGCGCGGATTCGTCGGCAGGAGGAAAGAGTTGGACGACAATTCAACACACGCCGACTGGAAGATGCCACGGTGAAACGGTCCTTCGTTGAAGAACTGAAGACGCGTGCAGCAGATATTCCGGAAGGTGGGAGCGTGGAAGACCAATGGACCGCCATCAAGAATGCCTTCATCACCACCAGCGAGAACAATCTGGGCGAACTACGCACCCAGAAAAAACAATGGATCACCGATGAGACCTGGAGAAAGATAGAGGAGCGAAGAGAAGCCAAAGCCGCGATAGAGCGATCGAAAACCAGAGGAGCCAAAGTCTTAGCTCGTCAACGATACTCGGCTCTTGAGAAGGAAGTAAAACGCTTATGTCGACGGGACAAGCGAGCGTGGGCAGACTCTCTGGCCGACGAAGGAGAGAGAGCCGCCGCAACCGGGGACATTCGCCTTCTCTACGATATCTCACGACGCTTAAGCGGGGCGAAGATGAATGCAACGATGCCTGTGAAAGACGCGAATGATCAGTTATTGACCGATCCAACTGACCAGCTGAAACGGTGGTTCGAGCACTTCGAACAACTTTTTCAAGCGCCAGCCAGGCCATCACCACCTCGGCATGATCTGCCTAGGATCCGACGTATAACACGCGTCAATACCGAAGCTCCATCACTGCTAGAGATTCAAACAGCCATCCAAAGCATGAAATCGAATAAAGCCCCAGCGGTCGACCGCATGAATCCGGAAGTTTGATTATGTTACCTTTATCCATTTGATAAACGGTAGCATAACCAGGCGGGGCTTACTGTTAGTGATAGTGACCTCGGAGTGGACATGAAATACCAGGCACTCTGAAATGGGTCACTGGAGCTGCGGTAGAGCTAGCACTTTCAAACTCCCGGATTAAATCTGACTGTTTTAACAGACAGCTTTCTTCCATAACATCACTGCGAGACAGTGGGGGTAAGTTTACGCACACACACACACACACACACACACACACACACACACACACACACACACACACACACACACACACACACACACACACACACACACACACACACACACACACACACAGGGGCAGCAGGGACTTTGTCCAAGGGCTTGACGACCCCTCCCCATGGCCACTGCGAGTTAGGGGGCCTGTCTAGGATGTGGTGGGGTTTGACAGTGGGCTCTGTTGATCCTCTATAAAAAGCTGCATGTGTCTGCAAGCAGGCCCTATCACAGCGACCGTGCGCCGCTCAAAGCACACAAGCCCAAGAGGAGTGCCAACCGGCACATCAGGATTCATACCAGTAAGATCCTGATTATGGTATACTGGTCACGGCAAACGACATTGGACGATTCTCGGTTTATGGATAGGACTAGGCGTATATGGGCTGACAGTCGAGCTATTCTGTTTCCTGAGTAAAAAGAGTGACATCTTCTTGAAATGGCAAGCAGGCTAATGGTTCGTCTGCCTCCGTCCCGATAAACAACCTGGCAGGCCTCCGGTAACGCTCAAAACCTGTCACCTATACCGGTGGGTAGTAGGTTCAGATGCACCATTCCTGATTTACACCGATCCGGCTCTGAACACGGTGTTATAAGGCACCGGAGTCAACCCTTGCATGGACCTCACTGTTTACAAAGGCACCCATGGGATCATAAGAGGCGACTATCTACAACAGGTAGAGATAACGGCCCGGAGGGGGGACCCTTTTAACATGGAAACAAATTCTACAAACAACGAAGGAGCAGGCGGGGCGAATGTTTTCGCAAAGAGTGGGAAGCTGCAGCGATCTCCAGTGATGTCGCAGGCAGCAGTAGCGAGTACCAGTAGTACGGCCAAGACTGCTGAGTACCAGGCAGGCCAACAGGAGCACCCAAAAATCGGAAAGTAGTGCTACTCAGGAGGAGCTACAATTCGGGAGGTCCAACCTGATGGAGGTGCGGAAGCGAGTCAACGAGCTTTATGACTTCGTGAAGGACAAGCACAATGTTCACACGAAGATCAAGCTTCTAGTGACAAGCATTAAGTCCGCCGTAAAGCAGCCGAACACGAACAGATCGCGCTGAAAAAGAAAGCCGAAGCAGCTGAAAAGGTGCTGAAAGATGCGGCGGAGCATACAGCAGTTGAGACACAGCAGGCACCCAAAAGTCCCCGAACCACTCGCACGGAAAAACGAGGAAGGGATTCGCCTGGAGAGCAGGAAGGCACGAAAAAGCAACGGAACGTGCAAGACTTTGCCAGCGTTCTGAAGGAACGTGTCAAGGATGGTGAGTGGCAGACCGTGGAAAACCAGCGGGAGAAGAGGAAGCAGCAGAAGGAGAATGTGGAAAAGAGGAAGGAACAGAAGAAACAAGAAAAACGTCGTTCTCCTCGGGAGAGAGTTAAAGGTGATGCCCTGATCGTAGAAGCGAGCGATAAAACGTCGTACGCAGCGATCCTGAAGAAAGTGAGAGAGGACCCGGAGCTAAAAGACTTGGGTGAGAAAGTGGTGAGAACTAGGCGTACCTAGAAGGGGAGTTACTGTTCGAGCTGAAGAAGGATCCCACGATCAAGAGCTCGGCCTTCCGGGAGCTCATTGCCAATTCATTGGGCAGTGACGGTAACGTAAGAGCTCTAACGCAGGAAGCAGTGGTCGAGTGCAGAGACCTGGACGAGATCACGACGGAAGACGAACTGAGGGATGCACTGGTCTCACAATGCAAGCTGGGGGAAGTGCAAATGACGGTTCGACTGAGGAGAGCGTACGGTGGCACACAAGTAGCAGCGATACGACTACCAGCAGAGGCTGCCAACCAAATGGTGGAGGCGGGCAGGTAAAAGTAGGATGGTCGGTGTGCCCGTTGAGATTCGCCCCACGAGTCACCAAGCAGATGGAGCGATGCTTCAAATGCATGGCGTTTGGCCACCAGGCGCGAAACTGCAAAGGCCCGGATAGATCCGGTCTATGTAGGAAATGTGGTGAAGAAGGACACGTTGCTAGGGACTGCACGAAGCAACCAAGATGCCTGCTCTGCAAACCGGAGGACGGAAACGACCATACGACGGGTGGCTTCCAATGCCCTGCATACAAGAAGGCGATGGCGGGCCGGGATTAATGGAGATTATCCAGTTGAATCTCAATCATTGCGACACCGCACAGCAACTGTTGTGGCAGTCGACAACAGAAGCAATGTGTGACGTGGCAATTATTGCTGAACCGTATCGGATCCCTCCTGACAACGGCAACTGGGTGGCGGATTCATCGGGGATTGCGGCTATCCAAGTGATGGGCAAATTCCCTATTCAAGAAGTGGTAGACAGCTCAAGTGAAGGTTTCGTTATCTCCAAAATCAACGGGATCTTCGTGTGTAGCTGCTACGCACCCCAAGATGGACTTTGGAGCAGTATAACCGGATGCTGAACTCACTCACGGAGAAGCTGATCGGCCGAAAACCGGTAATCATAGGAGGCGACTTCAACGCTTGGGCAGTGGAGTGGGGAAGCAGGCTGACTAACCCCAGAGGTTACAGTTTGCTGGAGTCGTTGGCAAAGCTGGACGTCAGGCTGTGCAACGAAGGTACCGTTAGTACATTTCGCAGAGATGGCAGGGAGTCCATCATCGACGTCACGTTCTGCAGTCCGTCGCTGGTGAGGAACATGAACTGGAGAGTTAGTGAGGACTATACACATAGTGATCATCAGGCGATCCGGTATTGTGTTGGAACACGAATGCCGACGGTACGAGAGATTAGGAATAGCGGGCGAAAATGGAAGGCGAAGGACTTCGACAAAGATCTTTTTATCGAAGCACTCCGAGCGGACAGCGGCGCTACAAATCTCGATGCAGACGAGCTGACAGAAACTCTTGCGAAGGCATGCGATGCGACGATGCCAAGGAGACTGGAGCCAAGGAAAAGCCGGCGGCTAAATTACTGGTGGAACGATACTCTTGCTAGCCTTCGTGCTGCGTGTCTCAGAGCCAGAAGACACTTTCAGAGAGCAAGGTCTGAAACAGTCAGAGAGGAGCGTAAGATAATCTTCCGTGAAGCTAGATCGGCCTTCAAACGGGAGATTAAAGTCAGCCAATCCAACTGCTTCAAGGAGTTGTGCCGAGAAGCTGACGCTGATCCTTGGGGCAACGCTTATCAGGTCGTAACAGCGAGGATCAGGGGTCCAGCGACGCCAGCGGAAATGTGTCCGGACAAGCTGAAGATCATCGTTGATGGTCTCTTCCCGCAGCATGATTCTACGATGTGGCCACCTACACCGTACGTAGATGAAGACGGAGTAACCATTGCAGGTATGCAAGTCTCCAACGACGAGCTGTCATCAGTGGCGAAAGGTCTGAAGATGAAGAAAGCTCCGGGTCCGGATGGAATTCCAAACGTAGCTCTAAAAACTGCGATACTGGCGTTTCCAGATTTGTTTAGGATGGTGCTGCAGAAATGCCTAGCAGATGGTAACTTTCCGGATAGGTGGAAGATCCAGAAACTAGTGCTGCTGCCGAAACCAGGGAAACCGCCGGGGAATCCAGCATCGTATAGGCCCATATGCCTGCTGGATACACTGGGGAAGCTTCTGGAAAGGATTATCCTTAATCGGCTGACGCAGTTCACTGAAGGCGAGACCGGCTTATCGGAAATGCAGTTCGGATTCCGAAAAGGCAGATCGACGGTGGACGCAATCAGGACGGTCATTGAAGTTTCAGAGAAAGCGGCCAAGAAGAAGAGGCGCGGCAATCGATTCTGCGCTGTAGTAACGATTGACGTCAAAACGCTTTTAACAGTGCCAGCTGGGAGGCTATCGCCGCAGCGCTGCACGGTATGCGGGTTCCTGACTACTTGTGTAGAATCATTGAAAGTTACTTCCAGAACCGGATCCTGGTTTACGAAACGAATTCGGGGCAGAAGTCGATTAGGGTTACCGCAGGTGTTCCGCAAGGTTCCATTCTAGGCCCGACGCTGTGGAACATTATGTATAACGGAGTTCTAAAACTGAAGTTGCCCAAAGGCGTGAAGATTTTCGGATTCGCGGATGATGTCGTTCTAACGATAACCGGAGAGTCGCTGGAAGAGGTAGAAATGCTGGTGGCGGAGACGACCGACGCAGTTGAAAACTGGATGAATGGAGTCAAACTGCAGCTTGCTCACCACAAAACAGAAGTGATGCTGGTTAGCAACTGCCGCGAGATCCAGCGGATCCAGCTTACCATAGGAGGGCACAACATACCGTCCGTGCGGGCTTTGAGGCATCTAGGTTGATGATCGACGACCGGTTGAATTTCAACACCCATGTAGACTATTCCTGCGAAAAGGCATCTAAAATGGTCAGTGCGTTTGCAAGGATCATGCCGAACGTGGGTGGTCCTAAAAGCAGCAGTAGGCGTCTTCTGGCAGCAGTAGCATCCTCGATACTGAGGTACGGAGCTCCAGCCTGGGGAGCTGCGCTCAAGACGAAACGTAACCGCAGAAAGTTGAACAGCGTGTTTCGCCTAATGGCCGTTCGAGTCGCGAGTGCGTACCGAACCATTTCCTCGGAGGCAGTTTGCGTTATCGCAGGGATGATTCCAATCTGCATAACCCTAGCAGAGGATATCGAGTGTTACCAACGGAGAGATACCAGAAATGTGAGGAAGACGGTGAGACTGGACTCTATGGTGAAGTGGCAGCAGGAGTGGGACAATGCGGATAATGGAAGGTGGACCCACCGGCTCATCCCCAATGTGTCGACGTGGGTGTATAGGGAGCATGGAGAGGTGAACTTTTACCTCACACAGTTCCTTTCCGGACATGGCTGTTTCCGTCACTATCTGCATCGGTGTGGCCATGCGTCATCGCCATCCTGCCGTATCAACATAGAGGAGACTCCAGAACACGTGGTATTCGATTGCCCAAGGTTTGCGGAAGTACGTAGAGGAATGCCTGCCCTACGGGCGGACAACATCGCAGAGCGAATGTGTCGCGATGAGGGTACGTGGAATGCAGTAAGCAGAGTCGTGACGCAAATACTGTCAGAGCTGCAGCGTCAATGGAGAAGGGACCAGCAAATAAGCGTCGGTTTGGAGCGAAATCCAGCACAGTGAGCAGTGTTTGGTTTCGGGTCGTCGGGGCGCCAGCGAACCGGAAGTCTTCTGCCAACCGGAATCGTTGGACCGACCTCGGCACTTGAATTGCCAACCTGCTGAAGAAAGAAGAAAGAAGAAGGAAGTGCTTCGGGTATGTAGGGCACCGCCAGTGCGGACGTCATCCACCACCGGAACTGTCGGACCACCTCTGCAACCCGAAGACGAAGACGGCGCAATGCGCGAAAGCGTCCCCTGCGATAGCCGCCGGTAGTGCGGAAGTTTCCTTCACCGGAACTGGTGGACCACCCTCGACGCCGGGGGAAGTCAGGAGGATTCGAGTGAGGAAGTTTGTGGCACGACCGCCGAGGGATCGAGACAACGTAGCAGTGGATCTCAGCAAGCCAGTCGGCGAACTAGCCTAAGCTAGGGGCCGGAATTTTAGAAGAAGTGCATGAGCACAGCCCCCGAAGTAGTCGCAGCATCCCGTGGTCCCAGGGGATCGAGGCAAGGAGGATAAGGGACCCGGTTTATCCGGGAGGCACATTTTTAGCAGGTCGGGAGGAGCCCATCCCTGTTCGCCTTCGAGCATAGTGTGGATGCTCAAGGTGTCTGTCGCGCAGATTTTTGATGGCCTTTAACCCTTGTAAAAAAAAAAAAAAAAAAAAAAAAAAAAACACACACACACACACACACACACACACACACACACACACACACACACACACACACACACTGAATGGAGTCAAGCTGCAGCTGGCTCATCACAAAACGGAAGTGATGCTGGTCAGCAACTGCAAAGTAATCCAGCGGATGCAGATTACCATTGGAGGGCACGACATCCCGTCGGTGCGGACTCTGAGACATCTAGGTGTGATGATTGATGACCGGTTGAACTTCAACACCCACGTGGACTATTCCTGTGAAAAGGCGGCTCAAATGATCAGTGCGTTAGCAAGGATCATGCCGAACGTCGGCGGTCCGAAAGGCAGCAGTAGGCGTCTTCTTGCGTCAGTATCATCCTCGATACTAAGGTACGGAGTTCCAGCCTGGGGAGCTGCGCTCAAGACGAAACGTAACCGGAGGAAGCTGAATAGCGTGTTTCGTCTAATGGCCATTCGAGTCGCGAGTGCGTACCGAACTATTTCGTCGGAGGCAGTTTGCGTTATCGCAGGGATGATTCCAGTCTGCATAACCCTAGCAGAGGACATCGAGTGCTACCAACGGAGGGATACCAGAAATGTGAGGAAGGCGGTGAGACTGGACTCTATGGTGAAGTGGCAGCAGGAGTGGGACAATGCGGATAATGGAAGGTGGACCCATCGGCTCATTCCCAATGTATCGACATGGGTGTACAGGGAGCATGGTGAGGTGAGGTAAAAACCTTACACAGTTCCAGACCGGACACAATTGTTTCCGTCAGTATTTGCACCAGTGTGGCCATGGGTTATCGCCATTCTGCCCGGCGTGTATCAACTTAGAGGAGCCTCAGAGCACGTGATATTCGACTGCCCGAGGTTTGCGGAGGCACGTAGGACAATGCCTGCCATAAGGGCGGACAACATCGCAGAACGAATGTGTCGCGATGAAGGTACGTGGCATGCGGTAACCAGAGTCGTGACACAAATAATGTCAGAGCTGCAGCGTCGATGGAGAAGGGACCAGCAAGTAAGCGTCGGTTTGGAGCAAAATCCAGCACAGTGAGCAGTGTTGGGTCTCGAGTCGTCAGGGCGCCAGCGAACCGGAAGTCTTCTGCCAACCGGAATCGTCGGACCGACCTCGGCACTCGAACCGTCAACCTGCTGAAGAAAGAAGAAAGAAGAAGGAAGTGCTTCGGGTATGTAGGGCACCGCCAGTGCGGACGTTATCCACCACCGGAACTGTCGGACCACCTCTGCAACCCGAAGACGAAGTCGGCGCAATGCGCGAAAGCGTCCCCTGCGATAGCCGCCGGTAGTCAGGGCACCATCAGTGCGGAAGTTTCCTTCACCGGAACTGGTGGACCACCCTCGACGCCGGGGGAAGTCAGGAGGATTCAGTGAGGAAGTTTGCGGCACAACCGCCGAGGATCGAGACGTAGTAGTGGATCCAGCAAGCCAGTCGGCGAACTAGCCTAAGCTAGAGGCCGGAATTTTAGAAGAAGTGCATGAGCACAGCCCCCCCCGAAGTAGTCGCAGCATCCAGTGGTCCCGGGGGGATCGAGGCAAGGAGGATAAGGGACCCGGTTTATCCGGGAGGCACATTTTTAGCAGGTCGGGAGGAGCCCATCCCTGTTCGCCTTCAAGCATAGTGTGGATGCTCGAGGTGTCTGTCGCGCAGATTTTTGATGGCCTTTACCCCCTATAAAAAAAAAAACACAAACACACACACACACACACACACACACACACACACACACACACACACACACACACACACACACACACACACACACACACACACACACACACACACACACACACACACACACACACACACACACACACACACACACACACACACACACACACACACACACACACACACACACATACACACACACACACAGAGGTGGGAGCTCGGGACTTGTTCCTGGGCGCCAATGAAAAACCACCAGTTGGCGTTTCCTTCGGAAGACGACCGGGCCCTGGTACCAGTTCACTGGTTTCCAGCCAGCCCAAGCGGATTCTGCCTAGGGGACGTGGCGGAGGTTTGACAGTGGGCTCTGTTGAATCTCTACAAAAACCACAAGTATATAAGCAGCTTTGTACAAGCGACCCGTGCCGCTTTCAAAGCACTTCAGCCCATCAACAGGAGTGCCAACCGGCACATTAGGATCGATACCAGTAAGGTCCTAATTACGATATACTGGTTACGGCTTACGACAACGGACAGAAGTTGAATAGTGGATTCGGAAACGACGACATTGGGCTGACGATCGTGCTGTTCTACTCCCTGAGTAAGGAAGGGTGACACCAGCTTGAAATGGCGAGTGGGCTAGCAGTACGGTCGCCTCCGTCCCGGTAAAAAACTAGCAGTCCTCCGAACACGTACAATACTCGTCCACCAACCTCATTGGTGAGTACTAGGCTCGGTTGAGATTCTCCCGATCGCGCGATCGGCTCTGAACACGGCCATATAAGTGTGCCCGTGTCAACCCTAGCATAGACCTCACTTCTTGCAAAGACAATCCATGGATCATAAGCGACTACGTACGACGGGTGGAAATACCGGTTTGGGACCCTATAGAATGAGTAATTCGACATACCACACAGAATCAGATGCAGGAGCAGCGAACCCGTTCGCCACTAGTGGGTTGGTGAGATCACCGCCACCAGTGACAGTAGTGCTACAGCAACAACAGCAGCAACGGCCAGGGCAGAGTGAGTTAAACAAGCCCTCACAAAAGCCGAAAATAGTGGCAGCGAAGAAATTGGTAGAAGAGCTTCACACTTTCGTGGATGGGAGGAACAACGTCCATAAGGAGATTAAGGACATGGTTCACATGGCCGACGGAGCGGAGTGCGCATTAGCGCTGACTAAGGCTCCTACTGTCTTAGCTCCGCCAGAACATGGCCATATCGGCACAGTTCCGTTGTACTCCAAAAAGCAAGGGAAAGAGAAACTGGCTGGAGTGGGGAGTACATCAGCCTCCATGACTCCCAAAAGGGCCAGAACCTCGCCTGGAGACGGGAGGCCAGGCGGACTCAAGCGGCAAACGCGGGAGGACGCAGTCGAAGGAACAGACGCTACTTCACAGGGAGAAGGGTGGAGTACCGTAGTAGGCCAGAAGGAGAAAAGAAATAGACAGTTGAAGCGAAAAGAGGCGAGAAAAATGGAGCAGTACAAGAAAGGAAAGCCTCCGTTGCGTCAGAAACCGTCTAAGGGACAAGCCGTACTTGTCAAGGCCAAAGACGCTACGACGTATGCAGCGCTCCTGAAGAAGGTTAGAGAGGATCCGGAGCTGAGGGACTTAGGCGAGAACGTAGTAAGGACCAGGCGCACTCAAACCGGAGAGATGCTCTTCGAGCTAAAGAAGGACCCTACGGTTGATAGCTCGGTTATGCAAGAGCGTATTGCAAAATCGCTGGGCGCAGAGGCGGAAGTTAAATCCCTGACTCCAGAGATGGTAATAATGTGCAGGGATCTAGATGAGATCACGTCGGATGAGGAGCTCAAGGATGCACTAAAGTCACAGTGTAATCTGGGTGAGGTGCAAATGACTATCCGAATAAGGAAAGCATACGGAGGCACACAAACAGCGATGATTCGTCTGCCAGTAACCGCTGCTAAAAAAGTTCTGGAGGTAGGCAAACTGACTGTTGGATGGTCAAAATGCCCATTGAAAGCCGCCCCGCCAGTGAACAAACAAATGGAGAGATGCTTCAAATGTTTGGGCTATGGACACCGGGGAGGAGCTTGCAAAGGTCCGGACAGATCCAACAAGTGTTGGAAATGCGGAGAAACAGGTCATTTTGCGAAAGACTGCACGCAAAGACCCAAGTGCATGCTTTGCACACCAGAGGACGGAAATGACCATCAGACGGGTGGCTACAAATGCCCTGTATATCAGAAGGCGATCGCAGGTCATCAGTAGTGGACATAATTCAGATTAATCTGAATCACTACGATACCGCACAGCAACTGTTATGGCAGTCAATAACAGAAACGAGGTGTGACGTAGCGATAATTGCAGAGCCGTATCGAGTTCCTCCTGATAACGGAAACTGGGTGGCTGATAGAACGGGAATGGCTGCAATACAAGTTATGGGCAGATTTCCTATCCAAGAAGTGGTAGAGAGTTCATGTGAGGGATTCGTGATCGTCAAAATCAGCGGCGTTTACGTATGCAGTTGCTATGCGCCTCCAAGATGGACAGTGGAGCAGTTTAGCCAGATGCTAGAGCGGTTAACCGACAACCTGATCGGACGAAGGCCGGTAATTATGGGGGTGATTTCAATGCCTGGGCTGTGGAGTGGGGCAGCAGAGTCACCAATACGAGAGGGTATATTCTCCTGGAAGCTCTGGCGAAGCTAGATGTACGACTGTGCAATGAAGGCTCCGTAAGCACATTTCGGAGAGACGGGAGGAGTCTATTATCGATGTCACGTTCTGCAGTCCTTCGTTGATGGCGAACATGAACTGGAGAGTTAGCGAAGAGTACACCCATAGCGATCACCAGGCGATTCGCTATTGTATTGGGCGACGAAACCATGCGACAACACAGAGAAGAGTGACCGCTGAGCAGAAGTGGAAGACGAAAGCCTTCGACAAGGACCTCTTTATAGAGGCACTTCGACCGGACAACAGTTTCGAGAACGACGATGCGGCTGAACTGGTAAGAAGGATGGTAGCGGCTTGTGATGCCGCAATGCCGCGAAAACTGGAGCCTAGGAGCAATCGGCGTCCAGCCTACTGGTGGAACGAGAGGCTCAGTGCACTACGCGCTGCTTGTCTTAGATCCAGGAGGCGGGCACAGAGAGCGAGGACGGAACCAGAGAGAGAGGAGCGCAAGGCGGCGTTCCGGGAAGCTAGAACCGCATTGAAACGGGCAATCAAGATTAGCAAGTCAGATTGCTACAAAGAGCTATGCCGAGAAGCAGACGCCATTCCCTGGGGCGACGCGTACCGCGTTGTATTGGCGAAGATTAAAGGCCCGTCGACGCCAGCTGAAACGTGCCCATACATGCTGAAGGAAATCGTGGAGGGTCTCTTCCCGAAACACAATCCGACTACGTGGCCACCGATACCGTACGGAGAAGAAGAAGCAATTTCCGAGGGTCGGCAAGTGTCCAATGATGAGCTGGCAGATGCTGCGAAGCGCCTGAAAATGAAGAAAGCACCCGGTCCAGATGGAATACCAAACGTGGCCCTGAAAGCTGCAATTTTGGCATATCCGGATATGTTCAGAACGGTACTCCAAAAGGTAACTTTCCAGAAATGTGGAAGACCCAGAAGCTGGTATTGCTGCCAAAACCAGGAAAGCCGCCGGGACATACGGCCTCGTACAGGCCTATTTGCCTGATAGACACAGTTGGGAAACTTCTGGAGAGGATCATCCTAAACAGACTGACGAAGTGTATGGAGGGTGAGCGTGGACTGTCAAACATGCAGTTTGGATTCCGCAAAGGAGTATCGACAGTGGATGCAATTCGCACTGTGCTCGAGAGTGCTGACAAAGCATCTAAACAGAAGCGAAGAGGAGATCGATACTGCGCAGTGGTTACGATAGACGTAAAGAACGCGTTTAACAGTGCCAGCTTTGAAGCCATTGCCGCTGCGCTGCATAGAATGCGGGTTCCTGAATATCTTTGCCGCATCCTGAAGAGCTACTTTGAGAGCAGAGTCCTGGTGTACGACACGAACGAAGGGAAAAGTCGATGCGTGTTACAGCGGGTGTTCCTCAGGGCTCCATACTCGGCCCAACCCTCTGGAACGGAATGTATGATGGAGTCCTGACATTGCGGCTGCCCAGGAAAGTGAAAATCGTGGGTTTTGCGGACGACGTGTCATTAACAGTAATGGGCGAGACACTCGAAGAAGTGGAGGCGTCTGTGACAGAGGCAATAGCCACGATCGAGAGCTGGATGAACGGAGTTAAGCTACAAATAGCTCACCACAAAACGGAGGTGCTATTAGTCAGCAACTGCAAGGCTATCCAGCGGATGGAAATCGTCGTCGGAGGACATGCGATTGCTTCGAAGCGATCACTGAAGCACCTGGGTGTGATGATCGACGACCGGCTAAATTTCAACAGCCACGTTGACTACGCCTGTGAAAAGTCGGCGAAGGCAATGAACGCAATAGCGAGGATCATGCCAAACGTTGGTGGCCCACGAAGCAGCACGAGGCGTCTGCTAGTTAGTGTCTCGTCATCGATACTGCGGTATGGGGTTCCTGCCTGGGGCAAAGCACTGCAAACCAAGCGGAACCGGGAAAAGCTGAAAAGTGTGTTCCGGCTGATGGCCATACGAGTTGCTAGTGCGTATAGAACGATATCGTCGGAGGCAGTATGCGTTATCGCCGGGATGGTACCCATTTGCATCACCCTGGCGGAAGACATCGAGTGCTACCAGTGGAGAGAAACCGGAAACATGAGAAAGGTGGCGAAAATTCGTTCGATGGCGATGTGGCAGCAGAAGTGGGACAGTACTGATAAAGGAAGGTGGACCCACCGGCTCATTCCAAATCTGTCGACGTGGATGAACAGAAAGCATGGCGAAGTAAACTTCTACCTGACGCAGTTCCTGTCGGGTCACGGATGCTTTCGGAAGTATTTACATCGGTTCGGACACACCAATTCCCGCTATGTCCAGAATGTGAGAATGTTGAAGAGACGCCGGAGCATGTGGTGTTCTACTGTCCGCGGTTTGCGGAAATTCGTAGAGAAATGCCTGTCCCAAGCGCGGATAATATCGCAGAGCGAATGTGTCACGAGGAAGACACGTGGAATTCGGTAAGCAGAGTCGTGACGCAAATACTGTCGGAGCTGCAGCGTAGATGGAGGCGAGATCAGCGAATAAGTGCCAATTCTGGGGAGTATTCAGCGCGGTGAGCAGTGTTTGGCTTCGGGTCGTCGCGGCGCCGGTGAACCGGAAGTTTTCTGCCAACCGGAATCGTCGGACCGACCTCGGCACTCGAACAGTCAACCTGCAGAAGAAAGAAGAAGAAAGCGATTTGGGTACGATGGACGATGTCGAGGCAATGCGTGAAAGTGTCCCCTGCGATAGCCGCCGGTAGTCGGGGCACCACCAGTGCGGAAGTTTCCTTCACCGGAACTGGTGGACCACCCTCGACGCCGGGGGGAGTCAGGAGGATTCGAGTCAGGAAGTTCGGTGCATGGCCGTCGAGGGATCGAAACTACGTTGCAGTGGAGCAGTGGAATAGTCAGCCAGTCGGCGAACTAGCCTAAGCTAGGGGCCGGAATTTTAGAAGAAGTGCATGAGCACAGCCCCCCCCGAAGTAGTCGCAGCATCCCGTGGTCCCGGGGGGATCGAGGCAAGGAGGATAAGGGACCCGGTTTATCCGGGAGGCACATGTTTAGCAGGTCAGGAGGAACCCATCCCTGTTCGCCTTCGAGCATAGTGTGGATGCTCGAGGTGTCTGTCGTGCAGATTTTGATGGCCTTTAACCCTTGTAAAAAAACACACACACACACACACACACACACACACACACACACACACACACACACACACACACACACACACACACACACACACACACACACACACACACACACACACACACACACACAGGGGTCGACCGCATATCAGCCGAGATGCTCAAAGCTGACCCCATGACATCCGCTCAACTACTGCATCGTTTATTTCGTAATATCTGGGATACCGCAACTTTCCCGGCGACTAGATGCAAGGTATCTTAGTGAAGGTGCCCAAAAAGGGTGACCGGACTGTATGCGATAACTGGTGAGGCATTATGTTGCTGTGTACCGTTCTCAAAGTTCTGTGCACAATTATCCTAGCCCGGATTCAGGAGAAGATCGATGCGACTCTCCGGCGGCAGCAAGCCGGATTCCGTGCCGGAAGATCCTGTGTGGACCATATTGTCACGCTCCGCATCATTCTGGAGCAGGTCAACGAATTCCAAGAGTCCCTTTACTTGGTATTCATTGACTACAAAAAGCTTTCGACCGTCTCAATCACGAGAACATGTTATGGCAGCCTATAACCATGGAGCACCTAAATGACTTCGAATTGGCGGATGATGTTGCACTCCTCGCGCAACGGCGCTCTGATATGCAAAGTAAGCTCAACGACCTTGCCGAGCGCTCCTTGGCAAGTTTAGTCATCAACGTCAACAAAACCAAATCGTTGGATGTAAACACGGTGACTCCTTCCAGTTTCACAGTAGCCGGACAACCAGTGGAGAATGTTGAAAGCTTCCAATATCTTGGTAGCCAAATGGCGTCAGACGGCGGTACCAAGATCGACATAGGCGCAAGAAATATCTGAAAAAACAGGCGAATAAGTGAACTCACCAAAATACGAATTTTCAACTTTAAATCTGAAATCTGTGCTGTTATACGTCAGCGAAACATGGTGTGTATCAGTGGAGAACATTCAACGGCTGCAGGTGTTCATTAACAGATGCCTGCGGTATATAATTCGGGCCTGGTGGCCTCACAACTGGATCTCAAACAACGAGCTCCATCGTCGTTGTCACCAGAGGCCAATAGCAACAAAAACTCGGGATCGGAAGTGGGGCTGGGTCGGCCACACTCTACGTAGGGGCGGAAACGAAATCTGTAAACAAGCATTAGACTGGAACCCAGCGGGGCATCGCAGCAGAGGCAGACCCAGAGGCTCATGACGGCGAAGCCTCAATAAAAACATAAAAGAAGTCGACCGAAATCTAACCTGGCAGCAGGTTAAAGCGATAGCCGGGCAACGCTCAGGATGGAGATCTTTCAAGTCGGCCCTTTGGTGTACAGGATCCATAAGTAAGTAAGTAAGTATCAAGAAAATAGCATGTTGCAAGAATATCGGACAGCAACCCTCCAAAGATACTGTCTGCTTCCGACTCGGTGGGTACAAGAAGACTTGAAGCACAGCGAGCTGCGTGGACGGACCAAGTACAAAACGATTTGGCGGGCGTGGGGCGCAACAGAGGATGAAGAGTTGTGGCCTCGAACCATGGAGAGTGGCGTCGAATTGTTGATTCAGTGTTAGATATCTGTACAGATGTAAGCTACATAAATAAAATGTACAACACACGACGTGGACATTTTAACATGCAACAAAATTGAATCAAATAGATCAATGGGAACACTGGTAACTAGAGTTAGAAGGTCAGCAAACGATTATGGAGAACCAGAGGCACATTCGGGCTTTAGTGAACTGATTTCAGGCGTTTCGGTCAGATGTGAGTAATAGTCTAATATCAATAATAATAACCGTTTATTGTAAATTCCAACTTGGTTTCATCAATTTTTTGCTGTATGCAATGGACATAATGTCAATGTTGAGATTTGATTAATCTTGATGATTGATTCTATTTATTACCATCTGTTTGCTTTCATGTTTAATTCTTTTTTGGGCGCTTCGAAAACACTAGCCATTCTTTTTTACAATCACACGTTTAGCTCAACTGTGTGTTAGAGCAACAATGCGTTCGTTGTTGGTAGCTTCTGAAGCTGGTGTCGCTCTGCAACTTTACGGAAATCTTATTCAAGAGCAGTTTTGCTTGTGTTCGTGCGTATGTGCATACGTGATTTCCTGGCATATGTCTGCCATTTGTCTTTTTGTAATATTAAACTACATCGCAGGGTACTGCTTCTTAGAGTTTGCTTCATAAATATAGATAGCTAGCTTTACCGCTCCGCTAAAAAAGCAGGAAATCTGATTTGTAACTCTAGTTCTCTAGATTCTCAGTCCAGTCCAGTTCATAACATCCGTTTTCTAATTTTTGAGAGTATATAAATAGATATATTCTATGCTAAAGCCTGTTTGCCCTCTTTCGCTAATATGTTTAAGGAAATATCCACTTGGTAGGAAATCTCTAACAATAAATTATCACAATGTTCTATACACGTGTTTTATGCGCATGAATAAATGTGGATGTGGGTAAGCCTAGGATAATCAAGTATTTAACGTAGCGAGCGTCGAAATAGCAATTTCTTATGTATAAAAATACATTCTCAGTTGTAGCACCATGGACTATAACAAACTCATACAATATGACACTTCCTTCTGATTTTTCTTCTCTCTCGACAAATTGCGTATTTCTCTCAATGGTTTGTGGTGCTTATGATATACATTCTCGTAACTAATCGTCTTACACTAATATTGCAACATTTTAAACCAATAGAAGACCTTTCGTTTGTTCCACATTTTTTCGATGTGGGTCGAACTCGTTCAGATAGCTGCTGACTCCTAGTCAGCTTTGTATCAGCATGCTAAGAATAGAGCGATCTCAATTCTTTGATCTCTCGGACTACGCTCCGACTAAGTTTCTTCGCTAGCCTAACTGATAAATGAAAACCAAAAAAGTTTATAAGACTTTCTGTTTGTGATTACAGAGTTATCTTTTAAGGCCCGAATGCAAAAATTTCAGAAGCATCTTACTGTACCTAATACGTTCATTGTGGTTGAACCTTCACATAATATTGGACATAATATTTTCATATGCTCCAAAATATTTTCCAGAACGTCGAAACAATAAGGAAATGAAATTTGCTTTACTTATGGAAAATTCAAAACGAATAACACATAACTATTCTATTACGACAGTATTTTATTTCATAGTGGTAGGGGGAAAAGGGTGCAAATCTGAACAGTGCCATCTCGTGAAAAAAAATACGAATAATTATAAGGCCGCGGTATTATGTGTTCTGATAGATTAGGGGGTAGATTTGCCTATAAAATTTACAAAAGGATTCTCATTCGCGTGTGTCGCTTCATTTCAAGGGAATGGACTCGTTGCCATTCCCAATTTTGTTTTGTATATTTTTTGTGTCGATAATTTTAGTCTCTATCCCACTAGAGATTAAAATCAAGTATTATGAGTTGTGGGTTGGCTCGCTGTATCGCTTATGTCCTCAACGTCGGTAGAGATCCGCCATCACGAAGAGTCGCCATCGTGCGGATCCCCGGCCTTCGTCGGACAAAAGAGACAGACATTGGTGCGGCTAACCCCTTTGCCATTCGACTCCTTTTGTGGTTGGTGTTTGAGGTATTGTGCTCGTTTGTATTCTGATAGACTGATGGTTCTTACTCTGATGCAGGTTTGAAGTTACTGAGGCATTGATTGGCTAGAAGGACTAATTTGGAAGAATTGCAAAAACATGTAACAGCGCTAAAAATATCGGGGAATTTTACGCGAAGGTATATTTCCGCTTTATCGGGGAAACTTTCCACTAGTCAGAAGATAAAAGCTGCCGACCCGGATTTGAATCGGTACGATTACGCGCTAATTTTGTCTGTCGATTGCGTGCCCTACAAATTATGCTTTGGCTACAGTTGCTATTGACCGTCATTGATTGCACATTTCCGACTGCTTATCACTAAAGCCAACAAAACAGACGGTGGCCATCTATTGTTGCTGCGTCCTTTGCTGGCTGCCATCTTCGTTCGAATGTACTCACAATACTTGATTTTAAATGAGTCGTTCTCATGTTTCTATCGTCGGCCCCGTCAGCTTGGTAGCGTATACATTAGCAACCTGTAAAAAAGAAATAAGTAAATATTAATCATTGAAATTGTAATTAATACGAAACTGTAATATGAATTTTGGGAAATTAGTACTTGTATTGAATTGGGAATGGATTTGTATCAGATTTGGAATGCATTTAGATTTTAATGGACTTTGATTGGATTTACATCAAATTGTTGGATTGGATTTGGATTGAGTTTGGTTTTGTTTTAGATTGGATTGATTTTGAATGAAATTTGGATTGGATTCGGATTAAATTTATTTTAGGTTAATTTGAATTAGATTTGGACTGGATTACGATTGGAATAAAAAAAAATGTAGATTAGATTACGATTAGAATTGGATTAGATTAATACTAGATTTAGTTCGCATGCACTCAAAATAATTTTCACTTAAGAGTTACATGAAAACATATGCGGATATTTTCCATCTAGTTTCGTTTGTAGAAGTTAAATGATTTGTTAGTGATGGTACTCACTGCTCTCAATTCACTAAAAAATGTAATTAAATTTAAGTGAATTGAAATTTCAACAAACACATAGATTTTAAGTGAATTGGAATAATAGTTTGCGCAATGCCCGTGTGAGTGATGATAATTCCCGTCCACTAGAGGCGGACGGGACCAAAAATAGAGTTATGAAATAATTATTTCATACTCAAGACTTATTTTTGTAAATTGCTCTCATGATGTTTCTGCGGGCAGCAGGGACTATGTCCAAGGGCTTGACGATCCCTCCCCAGGCCATCTGCGAGTTGTGGCGCCTGCCTAGGATGTGGTGGGGTTTGACAGTGGGCCCTGTTAAACCTCTATAAAAAGCTGCATGTATCCGCAAGTAGGCTCCGCCAAAGCGACCGTGTGCCGCTCAAAGCGCACAAGCCCAAGTCCTGGTGTTAGGTGGGACGCTAAACAGCCCTGACACGACGGCCCTCCGACGAGACAGGAGGTTTGCGCAGGCCCAATAAGCCGCCTGTAAAACCAATAATTACGAACAATATAAGAGATAATGCGACTCGATATAATCGGCAAAGACCCAGGCGACGAATACAGGATCACGATTGGAAGCTTGGAACATGGAACTGCAAGTCGCTAGGTTTCGCAGGTTGCGACAGGATGATCTACGATGAATTACATCCCCGCAACTTCGACGTCGTGGCGCTGCAGGAGATTTGCTGGACAGGACAGAAAGTGTGGAAAAGCGGGCATCGAGCGGCTACCTTCTACCAAAGCTGTGGCACCACCAACGAGCTGGGAACCGGCTTCATAGTGCTGGGTAAGATGCGCCAACGCGTGATTGGGTGGCAGCCAATCAACGCAAGGATGTGCAAGCTGAGGATTAAAGGCCGTTTCTTCAACTATAGCATCATCAACGTGCACTGCCCACACGAAGGGAGACCCGACGACGAGAAAGAAGCGTTCTACGCACAGCTGGAGCAGACATATGATGGATGCCCACTGCGGGACGTCAAAATCGTCATCGGTGACATGAACGCACAGGTAGGAAGGGAGGAAATGTATAGACCGGTCACCGGACCGGATAGTCTGCACACCGTATCGAATGACAACGGCCAACGATGTATAAACTTCGCAGCCTCCCGCGGAATGGTAGTCCGAAGCACCTTCTTTCCCCGCAAAAATATCCACAAGGCCACATGGAGATCACCTAACCAAGAAACGGAAAACCAAATCGACCACGTTCTAATCGACGGCAAATTCTTCTCCGACATCACGAACGTCCGCACTTACCGCAGTGCGAATATTGAATCGGACCACTACCTCGTTGCAGTATGCCTGCGCTCAAAACTCTCGACGGTGTACAACACGCGTCGAAGTCGGACGCCGCGGCTTAATATTGGGCGGCTACAAGACGGTAGACTAGCCCAAGAATACGCGCAGCAGCTGGAAGTGGCACTCCCAACGGAAGAGCAGCTAGGCGCAGCGACTCTTGAAGATGGCTGGAGAGATATTCGATCCGCCATTGGTAGCACCGCAACCGCTGCACTTGGCACGGTGCCCCCGGATCAGAGAAACGACTGGTATGACGGCGAATGTGAGCAGTTAGTAGAAGAGAAGAATGCAGCATGGGCGAGATTGCTGCAACACCGCACGAGGGCAAACGAGGCACGATATAAACAGGCGCGGAACAGACAAAACTCGATTTTCCGGAGGAAAAAGCGTCAGCAGGAAAATCGAGACCGTGAAGAGACGGAGCAACTGTACCGCGCTAATAACACACGAAAGTTCTATGAGAAGTTGAACCGTTCACGTAAGGGCCACGTGCCACAGCCTGATATGTGTAAGGACATAAACGGGAACCTGCTTACGAACGAGCGTGAGGTGATCCAAAGGTGGCGGCAGCACTACGAAGAGCACCTGAATGGCGATGTGGCAGACGAAGATGGCGGTATGATGATAGACCTGGGGGAACGCGCGCAGGACATAATTCTACCGGCTCCGGATCTC
The DNA here is from genome assembly GCF_024139115.2 of Armigeres subalbatus. Classification (NCBI taxonomy): domain Eukaryota; kingdom Metazoa; phylum Arthropoda; class Insecta; order Diptera; family Culicidae; genus Armigeres; species Armigeres subalbatus. The sequence goes on from NC_085141.1 coordinate 33,981,953, forward strand.
CAGGAAATCCAGGAGGAGATTGGCCGGCTGAAGAACAACAAAGCCCCTGGGGTTGACCAACTACCAGGAGAGCTATTTAAACACGGTGGTGAGGCACTGGCTAGAGCGCTGCACTGGGTCATTACCAAGATTTGGGAGGAGGAAGTGTTGCCGCAGGAGTGGATGGAAGGTGTCGTGTGTCCCATCTACAAAAAGGCGATAAGCTGGATTGTAGCAACTACCGCGCAATCACATTGCTGAACGCCGCCTACAAGGTACTCTCCCAAATTTTATGCCGTCGACTAGCACCAATTGCACGAGAGTTCGTGGGGCAGTACCAGGCGGGTTTTATGGGCGAACGCTCCACCACGGACCAGGTGTTCGCCATTCGCCAAGTACTGCAGAAATGCCGCGAATACAACGTGCCCACACATCATCTATTCATCGACTTCAAAGCCGCATATGATACAATCGATCGGGACCAGCTATGGCAGCTAATGCACGAACACGGATTTCCGGATAAACTGACACGGTTGATCAAAGCGACGATGGATCGGGTGATGTGCGTAGTTCGAGTTTCAGGGACATTCTCGAGTCGCTTCGAAACCCGCAGAGGGTTACGGCAGGCAAGGTGATGGTTTTTCGTGTCTGCTATTCAACATCGCTTTGGAAGGGGTAATACGAAGAGCAGGGATTAACACGAGTAGTACAATTTTCAATAAGTCCGTCTAGCTATTTGGCTTCGCCGATGATATAGATAGTATGGCACGTAACTTTGAGAAGATGGAGAAAGCCTACATCAGACTGAAGGAAGCCTACATCGAAGACAAAGTACATGATAGGAAGAGGTTCAAGAGAAGACAATGTGAGCCACCCACCGCGAGTTTGCATCGGTGGTGACGAAATCGAGGTGGTAGAAGAATTCGTGTACTTGGGCTCACTGGTGACTGCCGATAATGATACCAGCAGAGAAATTCGGAGACGCATAGTGGCTGGAAATCGTACATACTTTGGACTCCGCAAGACGCTCCGATCGAATAGAGTTCGCCGCCGTACCAAACTGACAATCTACAAAACGCTCATTAGACCGGTAGTCCTCTACGGACACGAGACCTGGACGATGCTCGTGGAGGACCAACGCGCACTTGGAGTTTTCGAAAGGAAAGTGCTGCGTACCATCTATGGTGGGGTGCAGATGACGGACGGTACGTGGAGGAGGCGAATGAACCACGAGTTGCATCAGCTGTTGGGAGAACCATCCATCGTTCACACCGCGAAAATCGGACGACTGCGGTGGGCCGGGCACGTAGCCAGAATGTCGGACAGTAACCCGGTGAAAATGGTTCTCGACAACGATCCGACGGGCACAAGAAGGCGAGGTGCGCAGCGGGCAAGGTGGATCGATCAGGTGGAAGATGACTTGCGGACCCTTCGTAGACTGCGTGGTTGGCGACGTGTAGCCATGGACCGAGCCGAATGGAGAAGACTCTTATATACCGCACAGGCCACTTCGGCCTTAGTCTGAATAAATGAAATGAATGTTTCTGCACAATTTTTCATTAGCGATTGATGCAAAACATAGACTTCGGTCTGAGTACCCCACTCATATATTTTTCATACACTCGTGACAAGTAGTATTCACTAGAAAAGAATATAGATATTGTTTTCTACGTTTTCATTTAAATTTCACTACATTTCTTTTTAGTAGGCATATGACATGTGAGTAATTTTTATTAGACACAAGTAAGGTCGTCATAAATGTAGATTTTTAAAGCCTACCTGATTTTTATAGTGGAAATTAAGTGACAATTATTTTGAGTGTGTGAATTGAATTTGGGTTTTTATTGGATTTGGACTGAATTGGGGCTAGATTATGATTGGATTTGGATTGGAATTGAATTGGATCTGAATCGGAATTAGATTAGATTTGAATTAGGTTTGGATTGTATTATTGGATTTGAATTGGATTTGGATTTAATTTGATTTGGACATGGATTAGATTTGAATTAGATATGGATTGAATAATTGAACTGAATAAGGGGTCTCCTGTAGCCTTGCGAGCAAAGGCGTAGGATTACCAATCCGGGGATGTTGAGTTCGTTTTTCGGTCCGGTCTAGGATGTTTTCGGGTTGAAACTTTCTCGACACCCTGGGAATAGTATATCCATTGTACGGCAATTGTACACAAGATACATACTCATGCAATGGCGGGCATAGAAAAGCTTTCAGTTTTTTTTGAGATTTTTCTTTGTTAAAAACCTGGCTTTGCATATGCACAGCACATGTTTCGAAATGGACAAATTGATATGAAATTCGCGAAAAAGAATCCACGTGTCTTGGAGGGACTCGAACCCTCAACCTCCTACTCTCTGGATAGGCGTGATGACTCCTACACAACAAGACTAATAATACTTAAAGGTCACGTTTGCCGAAAAGCCATCAGAATCTGAGTACCGAGTACTTTACTGTTGTACATATATCTACAGTCAAGCGAGCCTTGTTTATTAATCGAGAGGATTACACTCTATGCCCCCAACAACGGGCTGGGCGGATTTGTATAGAATGTGAATCAATCACACTCTGCTGTGCCAAAGGTTTGCTTGGCTACCCAAGTAAAATTTCACGTTTTATTCCACTCTTGGACTCAAAATAAAACTCATTGTTATACGACAACCAGCTGACGACCACTATAAGAGTAAGATACACTGACAAAAAACTCCGCATTATATTCATAAGTTTACACATGGATTTTTGCAATGGGGGTAGCGAAATGGATTCCATATTTTCGACACATATATTCCATGCGCCCGCATGCATTACATGAGTGTTCACACACACTATCCTTATGGGTCATAGTAGCCATGTGTGAATTTGTATGCAATTAAATATGTGTCGACGCATGATATGCATATTTTTTAAATACATGGATTTTTGCCATAAAGTATGTGTCGATTTTCCTGAGTGTATGACCAAGTGGCCCTCTCTAGATGACCACTATAAGCCTCTTATAAGCGTATTTGGAAACCTCTTTTATACCACCCACAAAAAAGGGAATTTGGCTACGGCAGCTGTCAAAAATGTTGGTTTGAAAAAAGGGAAACAAAATTACGAAGAAATACATAATAACAAAATGGACTGATGATGAAAATTATGATGACGGTGTCAACACAGTAATATTTATTCAAGTTAATTCGTCAATATTCTATCATTAAAATAAGTTGCGCTTTCGATTTTATGGTGAAAGCTAGGTAAAGAATAAGACTCTGTACCACGTGCCGGCAAAATAATGTAGTTCAGCGCAATAAATTGAAATCAATCAAAATATCAACATCGCAAATCTCCACTTAATCTGTAGATTTTTCAAACTGATATATTTCCAATTCTAATCATTTACCAGGAGAAGTGTTCAACGCGACGAAAATATTATTTAATTATGGATTTCAGCGATAAATTTGACTGATTTGAAAATGCTTCTTCTTTTCCAATATGGCCATCATGAAGTCCGATCAGGAAAATATTGCTCTTATCTTACACTGTTATAAACTCATTGCAATGCAAATATTCTTATTCGGGTTATTCATTTGACCACATACGATCAAAAATTGTGGTTTTGATCGAGCTTTACAAATATGACTTATTGCGCTCTTCATCACAACCGTAGATCAGCTCATAAAATCAATTGGAATTTGACGTTTGAGGCTTTTTCAGCAGTTTTATGGGAGGTTTATTGATGGTAATAAGAGTGCCAATAAAACTGAACAACTAGCCATTGCTAGTTGGTGATTGCTGTCATAAATCCGTTTTAAGAATTAAATAAAGCATGGAAATTGTTACTTGGGTAAAGCATTTGATGACTGTGATTGCTCTACGCATGCGGTCGCGTGCACTCAGATGACGAATGACGGTGGAAGACAGACACTTGATTACAATTCATGGCATATTATTCAGCAACTCGGCCGTACGAAAATCATGTTTTGTTAAATATCTAAGCATCCGAAAGATATTCAATTTGCAAAAAAGAGCTAACCGTGTGGGTGGTACTCGGATTCTGATGGCTTTTTCACAAACGTGACCTTTAAGCGGTCTTGTTGTGAAGGGGTTATCAAGCCTATCTAGAGAGTAGGAGGTTGAGGGTTCGAGTCCCTCCAAGACACGTGGATACTTTTTCTCAAATTTCATATCAATTTGTTCATTTCGAAACATGTGCTGTGCATATGCACAACCAAGATATTTAACAAAAAAAATGATTTTCGTACGGCTGAGCTGCCGAATAATATGCAATTAATGTAACTGAAAAAATGCTACTAGAATAGTTGAAAACTGGTCAAGTTCCAGTTGAAATGTAGAGCCACTGAAGAAGAAGAAGATGGATTGAATAACAATCGGATTTAGATTCGATTTGAATTACATTTTAATTAGATTTGGAAAAGCTTAGGATTAGGATTCTATTTTGGTGGAATTACGTTTTGATTTGGATTGTATTTGAATTAGATTTTGATTGGATTTGAATTGGATTTTAATTTGATTCGGATCAGATTTCGATCTGATTTGGATTGAATTTGTCTTGGCTTCATTTTGAATGAATTTGGATTGGACTTCGATTGCATTTGAATTTTGATCGGTCTTCGATTGGATTTTAATTTTGGATTCGATTGAATTTAAATTTGAATTTGGATTGGATTAGAATTAGACTCACTTTGAATTCCCAACAAACATTAGAATATAATAAAGCGTTTATTTCGTTGAAAATTTGCTTCTTCAGCTAAAAATCAAGTTTATTCATCTTGAATTGTTTGTTGGGTTGGATTGATTTGGATTCGGATTTAATTTTGTTTGAAAATGAAAACAAAATTTGGATTGGATCACGATTGGGTTTGAATTTTATTTTAATAGAATTAAATTTGGATTGAATTTTGGTTGGATTACGATGAGATTTGGATTGGATACAGAATAAATTATTATTGAATTGGGATTCAGTTAGAATTAGACTCAATATGAATTGGACTTGGATCTGAATGGATTTGGATTGGATTTCGGTAGAGATTCGATTGGATGAAGACTGGATTTGGATTGTATTGGGTTTGAATTTGGATTGGATTGTGCTTTGATTACAATTAGATTTGGATTAGATTAGGATTGGATGTGGATGAATTCGGATGGAATTGGGATTGGATTAGAAGTCAACTTAATTGGAATTTGGTTTGGATCGGAATGGATTTGATTTGAATAGGATGTCGATCGATTTGGAATTCGGATAACAATTATTTGCTTTGGATTGATGTGAGATTTAATTTGGATTATATTTGGATGGATGGATTGAATTGGATGGAATTGGATTAGAAGTCGACTCAATTTGAATTTAATTAGGATCGGAATGGGTTTTTGGTTTAGATTTCGATCGGTTTGGAATTTGGATTACATTTGTTACAGATTTGGATTGAATTTAAGTTAGCTTCGGATTTGATGTGGAATGGATTTGGATTTGGATTAGGTTTGAGTTTGGATTAGATTTTGGTTGGATTAGAATTAGACTCAATTTTATTTGGATTAAATTATTTCGATTGGATTTGGATGAGATTTCGATCGGTTTTGAATGAATTTGTATTAAATACATCCATTGGATTGGATTTCGATTGATTTTGGTTTGAAGTGGATTAGATTTGGAATGGATTTGGATTGGATTTGGCTTTATTTTGAATTGAATTTGAATCCGATTTGGATATAATTGGTTTTGAATTTGGATTGATTTTGGATTTGATTTTGGTTAGATTACGATTGGATTTGGATTAGATGTGGATGAAATTGGATTGAATTGAGATTGGATCAGAAGTAGAAGTTGATTTGGATTTGGATCAGAATGGATTTGATTTCAATCGGTTTGGAATTTGGATTACATTTGAATTGTATTAATTTTGGATTGAAGTGGATTAGATTTGGATTGTTTTTGTATTACATTTGAAATGGATTTGGATGTTTTTGAATTAGATTTGATTTGTTTTTGAATCTGGATTAGATTTTGGTTGTATTGAATTTGTATTGGATTCAATTTAAATTTGGATTTATTTTGGATTGAATTTAGATCAGAATTGGATTGCATATGGATAGAATTTACTCCAAAGTCGATTTGCATTGAAATAAAATTTGATTCGCATTGAATTTGAATCGGTTTTGTATTGAATTTCGATTGGATTGGACTTAGATTTTGAATGGATTTAAAAAGCATTTGAATTGGATTTGATTGGATGTGGAATGAATTTGGATCAGATTTCGATCGGATTTGGATTGGATTCATATTGGATTTAATTTGAATTTTGATTAGATATGGATTTTTTTTTTTTAATTGAATTTGGATTCGATTTAAATTGAATTAGATTACGATTGGATTTGGATTAGATGTGGATGAAATTGGATTGAATTGAGATTGGATCAGAAGTAGAAGTTGATTTGGATTTGGATCAGAATGGATTTGATTTCAATCGGTTTGGAATTTGGATTACATTTGAATTGTATTAATTTTGGATTGAAGTGGATTAGATTTGGATTGTTTTTGTATTACATTTGAAATGGATTTGGATGTTTTGAATTAGATTTGATTTGTTTTGAATCTGGATTAGATTTTGGTTGTATTGAATTTGTATTGGATTCAATTTAAATTTGGATTTATTTTGGATTGAATTTAGATCAGAATTGGATTGCATATGGATAGAATTTACTCCAAAGTCGATTTGCATTGAAATAAAATTTGATTCGCATTGAATTTGAATCGGTTTTGTATTGAATTTCGATTGGATTGGACTTAGATTTTGAATGGATTTAAAAAGCATTTGAATTGGATTTGATTGGATGTGGAATGAATTTGGATCAGATTTCGATCGGATTTGGATTGGATTCATATTGGATTTAATTTGAATTTTGATTAGATATGGATTTTTTTTTTTTAATTGAATTTGGATTCGATTTAAATTGAATTGGGTTTGAATTTGGATTAGACTTGGATTAGATTTCGATCGGTTTTGAAAGAATTTGTATTGGATTTAGATTTTGAATCGATCGGTTTGGATTGAATGTGGATTGTATTTGGATTATATTTGGATTAGATTTGAATTGGATTTGTATTTGGATTGCATTTGGATCGGAATGGATTTGATGTGGATTAGATTTCGATCGGTTTGGGTTAAATTTGTATTGGATTTAGTTTGAATTTGGATTGATGTTGGATTAGATTTGGATTGAATGTGGATGAATTTGGATTACATTGGGATTGGATTAGAATTATACTCAATTTGAACTTGATTTGGATTGGATTTAGTTTGGATTGGATTTGATTTTGATTAGATTTCGATCGGTTTGGATTGATTTTGGATTGGAAATTACAGAAATAGAATGTGATTTGGATTGGATTTGAATCCGAATGGATTTGATTTCGATCGGTTTGTAATTTGGATTACATTTGGATTGATTTTCTAATGGAGTGGTCGGAATGGAATTGAATTGAATTAGATTTCAATCGGTTTGGATTGAATTTGGATTAGATGTGGAATCGATTTTAATTGTATTTGGTTTAGATTTGAATTGGATTTTGATTTGAATTTGTATAAGATATTGGTTGGAATATGATTTGGAGTAGATTTGGATTGGATGTGGATGAATTTGGATTGAATTATTTATTAATTTATTTCATCTTTGGTTCAAAACCACACAGACTACATTATCTTAATCATATTTTTGAAGACAAGCTTACTAACATAATATTCAAACATATACATCGTTAAACAATCTACAACATCTGTCAAGTGGTTTGTTGTAACCGTAAGCAGTGCGGTGCGCCGGTGTCCAAAGCAATTGGGGATTGCGTAATCGGCGGCTAGGTGCGTGGAAGTTGATTTCCCGGAGCACGCTACTGCAGTCAATGTTATCACGGATCATGTCAAAAATAAAAAGTCGTTGTAAATATGTTCGGCGTTTGGAGAGTGTTTGCAAGCCAATGAGCGTACATCTGTGTTCATACGGTGACAGGTTATCGGGATTGGTCCATGGCAGCTGTCGTAATGCGAATCTGACGAAACGTTTCTGGATGCTTTCTAAATATGCGTGGTACGCATGGTAAGGAGCCCATATTTGAACTCCGTACTCAAGAAAGCTTCGGACCAATGAGCAGTATAATGTTTTCAAAGCATAAACATCATCAAATTGTGCAGAGTTGCGGCGCAGGAAGCCAAGCATAGTGTTGGCTTTGGAAATTGTCTTTGAGATGTGCTCGTTGAACCGAAGCTTACTGTCCAAGGTAAGGCCAAGATCCTTTATGGAGTTAACTCTCATAAGCGGTAACTGATGGTCCATCGAATAGTCAAATCTGATTGGTGAGCGAACACGGGAAAAAGTAATGATTCTGCATTTGGTGGCTTTGGCTTGCATTCCGTTTATCTGACACCACGAGGATAAGCGCACAATGTCGGCTTGAAGTGCACAGCAATCCAAGGCTGACTTCACTTCTCGGTAAATTTTCAGGTCATCCGCAAAAAGCAGCTTGCACGAGTGTAGCTGATCTCAAACGTCGTTGATAAATAGCGCAAAAATTAAAGGTCCTAGGTGACTCCCTTGTGGAACGCAAGACGGAATCTCGAATTCATCGGAAGTGGCGTCACGAACCTTGACGAAGGCTCTTCTTGCAGTCAAGTACGAATGAATCCAGTTGACGATCCACGACGGTAGACCAAGACGGTTCAGTTTAAAAAAAAATAGCAAGATCATGCGGAACTTTATCAAATGCTTTCGAAAAGTCAATATACACAGCATCTATTTGTTGCCGCTTCTCGATGCATCCAATAACACTATATGTGAAGCTCATCAAATTAGAGATCGTCGAACGTTTTTGCATGAATCCATGCTGGAATTCTGATATAACGGATTTAACGGCTGGATAAAGCTTGTCATGCAACAGTCTTTCGAGTACTTTGGCCAAACAGTTCAGGATCGAAATGGGTCGATAATTTCCCACGCTATGTATGTTGCCAGATTTGAAGATCGGTGTAATTGATGCGTGCTTCCAGGCATCAGGGAACACGCCATCCGCGAGTGATCGGTTGAAAATTGTCAGGGCTGGGACAGCCAGCGAGGCTGCACAGTTTTTATGAACGACGGTGGAATCTGATCTGGACCAGGTCCCTACGAAGCGTCAACTGCATTAAGAGCGTTAAAAACCGTGTCAAAACTGAGGTTTAGCTGCGGTAGATGGATGTTGAAGCTTCGTAACTCATCTAAATATTGTTGTGGCGGTGAATGGTAATCTGACTCAAACACACTGTGAAAGAACTCAGCAAAGAGATTTGCAGAAGTGTTGTCGGCGGAAGAAGACGTTATTCGGAATACCAGGTAACCTTTTGCGAGTATTCACAAAAGACCAGTACGATGAAGGGTTCTCTTTGAAGTTCCGTTGCATTTGTTCAATGTACTCACGGAAACGTACTTCATGCACGCTGTTATACTCAGCTTCCGCAAGTTGAACAGCAGAATCAGAATCACTGACGAAAACTAAATCGAGAAGCTTACCACTCGCATTAACCAAATCATTGATTTGCTGCAATCCTGTGGCTAGTAAAGACTCAACTACTGCAAGTTCTTGTTCCGACGAGGCGTTGAGAGGCAGAAACCCATGTACTTCATCATCGAATTCCCAGGCCAAATTAGGAAGGTTGTAATCGCCCATGACTATCATGGTATCACGAGGGTCAGCTAACTCGAGGAGACGCATAAGGGATTCACCGTGCTTAGCGTAAATATCGGCGGGACTGCGCGGTCTAATATAGATGCAACACAGACAGATGGACTCATGTGGTAGCATAACTTTCACAATAACTTGCTCAAGATCATCGCTGCCTTCAAGAAATACGGCTTTCGAATTCAGCTGGGCTCTCACTGCGATTAGGACACCTCCCCCACGCTGAAATACACTGGTGCGAGTGTTTCTATCGCATTGGTAGATGGTGTAGTTGCTTGACAGTTCGGAGTTCGAGATGTCGGAATAGAGCCATGTTTCTGTGAATACGATGACATCAAAATCACAGGACAGCAGTGAATTGAGTAGAGTGCTTGTTTTTGTCCTCAATCCACGGACGTTTTAGTAGTAGACGGTGAGCGGAGAACAAGTGGTAGCGGAATGAGGAAAAATAGATACGACAGTAGGAGAGACTTCACGAACGAAGGTAGCTTCTAAATGCTGATAACAGGGCCAGTATCCACGTTCTGGGCTGGTTTCCAATAAGTCTGAGTGCGGGTATTGTCGTCAATGAACTCGCGGAATTAGATCCCCTGTGGACATGACAGAGGATTCATAGCTTTCGATTTCGATGCTAGACTGACTCCTACCTTGAAAGAGATGAATGACAGTGTCGAGACTTGTTTGCCTCTCGGTATCAGAGATTTAACAGTAGCTTCGTCCACATTCAAGCAATCCTTGGCAAGTTTCTCGACATCGGCTTTCGATACATCAGGTGAAATTTTCGAAAGATAGATCCAGAACTTGTCAGTTGATCGTGCTACAGAGGCTGATGATACGTTGACGTTTGACGGTCCGGCACCGCGAAGAATTTTGGCCGGTTGATCAAATGTCGCAGCTTCGTCATCACGGCTTCTTTTCGGCGTATTATTTTTTCCGAACCTGAACCGTGGAACAGGAGATTGTACCGCAGGCGAAAGCTTGTTGAAACCTCCTTTGATATCTTGCCTGATCTCAGCTATGAGGCTGTCCTTCATCTCACTCATTATTTCATCGACGATTTTTTGATACGTATCCTTCAGTTCGACCGTGGCAGCATTCAGCATTCATTCAATCGAGCATTACTCATTATGTCGCGACATCCATTGGATTTAATTTGAATTTAGATTTGGTTTGGTATGATTGGAAAAATTTAGATTTGGTTAGAAATGGATTTGGATCGATTTTGAATTGAATTTAGATTGGATTTCGATTAGGTTTGATTTGGATATGGATTCGATTTGGAGTGGATGTGAGTTGAATTTGTTAAGAAAATTATTTTAAGCTTTTTAGTGGAATGTCTTCACTTGTCATAAGACGAGTTGGTACAATCCCATTTAATTCCATCATTTACGTATCTGTCAAGGTACAATTAAGTGGTGGAATTAAATGGGATTGTACAAACTCGTCTTATGACAAGTGAATTGAATTTGATTCGAATTTGAATTGGTTTTTGATTGGATAGGGATTGGATTTTTTTTGGATTCCATTTGCATTGAATTAAGATTGGGTTTGGATTGAATTTGGATTGGATTTCGAATAGATGTAGACTGGATTTGGATTGTATTTGGATTTGACTTGAATTAACTATTGAGATTATGTTTGATGATGCATGTAATTATGCTCCCACTTCATACGAGTTTCCCACTTACCCGATAGATCAGTTCGTACTGCTCCCGCGTCCTGACGGCACTGGCACGTCCCCGCCGAACGTAATACACAACCAGCGGAATGTCCACCGTTCGTGGAGGAATCTCGACCGCTCGCAGCGCTACGTCGCATGCAACTATCGTCCCCGTTCGTCCAGTTCCCGGTGAACAATGGACCGTGATGGGTCTGTTTGCAGTGCACAATAGAACAGATTTTCGTTATCTCATGTAGTGCTGTACTGCCGTTATACGCATAACTGTCCCATGTATATAGGGAATCCCAGCAAACATGGGACAAATATGCGTATGACGGCAGTGTAGGAATCCGCAGTTACAACTTACCCCTGGGTTCGCTGCAGCGATTTGTGTTTGTCCATGGTTCCTCCATTGCTTATCAAGCTCGGAGGAGGAACACCGTCCGAATTGGCCTTACCTATCGTGTTGTTATTGTTATTGGAACTATCTACATTGTTGCTACCTATCGCTACACTATTCGATTCGGTGGTTTCGATCGACGTGGGCTCTTCCGCAATACTGGTTATACCACCGCTGATGCCATTGCTGGTGATTACAGTGCCGTTCGCGGTGGTGCTGTTGCTTTGATTGTTGTTGTTGGGTGCCTCAGCCAGCTCACCCGGAGCCAACCGTGAGTAGCTACGGGCTTCCAGGAGCATAGCAATGATCGAGGACTCGTCGATGGGCACTCCAGTGTCGGGCCACTGATACCAGAAGTGCATGATCTCACGCCACGTGTTTGTCTGCGTGTTGCGCAGATGCACTGTTGAGATGGTGTACTTCTCTTTGTTCTCGCGGTTCTTGAGTGTTAGCTGTTAGAGATTGAGATACATTTCATAGATAATTGTTTGTCATGTTAACAAATTATTACAATCACCTGGAAATCACCGAACGTTCGGTTGTTGTCCAAAACGACCGATGGCGGTAAATATTCGGCACACTTTTCGACACCGTTCTCGCTCAGGTCGGTGGCCATGATGATCACCTTGGAATTCTGTTCCCAGATCATGCGCCAGAAATCGTTGATCGTGTTCTCCATGGGTGCTTGGCAGGCTATGTAGTAGTTGGTGTTATCCTTCGGACCCTAAAACATGATCGAATGCGGAAATACGAACTAAGTTGCAACGAAAACTTATAAACGTGCTCACCTTGACAAAGTTTGCGTTGATGTATTCAGTCTTTTCATCATCGTTGAGTCGTTTCAAATGAACTCTTGTCTCCGGGAGCGGCACAACGTTCGCATATCTGAAAGTGATATTGAACAATCGATATTGGTGAGAATGTTTCAAGGTACGATCGCTCTTACCGATTTTTCTCTTCACATCCCTCGGGAACCTCATCAGCCCTTGCCGTCACGTTCGGAATCTCCTTAAACTCGTCGTAGATGGCCGTTTTGTTCTGTATGATGTTTGCCAGCTCTGCCACCGTCAGCGGATTCGTCTTCAGCCCTGGATCCTCGAAAGCCGAGTTTCCGTAAGACCGCTTTGACATCCGCATCGTGTTGCCCTTGCGACGGACGCTGTTGTACACCGAAACGTTGTCCAGACTGTAGGCATCCAGCCCGACCGGGCGGCATCGTTGCCCATAGGAGACCTGTGCCTGTCGCTTGCGGAAGATCAACTGCAATTGCGGATAGTACAACTGATCAACGAAAGATTGCTCTGCTCGGTCCCAGGGGCGAGAGCGGACCAAACCGGCTATTTACACTATGTGCACGCATTCATACAAAGTCATAGAGAATATATAAAGGGGTAGAGAAGTTCGAGGAAAAGAAACTCTGGACAGGGTTGTCTTCCTGATTGGCGGATAGAGTCGGCATTGGAGATCGATAATGAGCAATTCCGTGTTCTTGATGTTTTCCTGGGATAAGAACTATTCGCTTCCAATTTATTCATTTTTCAGGTTTATTTTTTACCGAAATGTTCATTTTAAAGGAAAAAATTTAGTTCAAATGTGAAACGAAAGAACAAAATACTGAATTGTTCGTTAATTTATCTCCACTATGCCTTCACCACCCGGATATGTACTTCTAAATTATGTCACAGTCGTTAGTGCTACTTTTGAATTATTTTGGTCTTACGACTCCTTACACCGCAAACATGGATCAAAGAGAGATTTAAAAGAAATATCATTCATACTTTCTGTATAGAATAGTCGTTAGTTGTCCTTTTAGTTAGTTTCGTCACTCGGCGATTTGTTAAGTCCCATAACGTCCTGTACAAGCAACAACAATAGCAACCGTGCCGCACTCCCGTACTCCGTATACTCACAAACGCCGCAACCAACAGTAGCACAACGATCACGCTGACCAGACTGGCCACGACGGCAATGACCACGCCGCCATTGCCTTCCTCTGCTTCCTGCTCCGGAGGGGACTGTGAGGCCAGTGAAGAGTCTCGGTCCAGTGGAGCTCGGGACGACGAGCCGGTGGCACTGCTGTTCAGATCGACGTAGTCTTCCTCGGTGACTGATTCCTCTTCGGACAGTTCGGCGGTGGTTGTCATCAGGCGCTCGATCGACTGACGAGTGCTGGTAGCTGGATCCGATTCCGACGAGACAGATGATTCCGTTGACGGAAATGGTGGAGGCGTTGTCTCCGAAACGGTGTCGTAGACATTTTTGTCATCCACGAGAACTGGATGGTTGGGGATGGTAGGTTCCTCGGCGGATTCTGTGGAGAAGTCTACCTTGTCGGTGGTTGCAATAGATGGGCGGTATGAGATTGGCTGCAAAGTGGACTGCTGTGTTAGGAAAGGGTCGTTGTGAATAGACAGTGTGGTAGGTGCTGAGGTGGTTGTGGTTCTAGTCCTGGACGATAATTCTTCATTGGTTTGGTTGATAGCGTTAGCGTCAACTTCGGATGAAATCTGTTCATCTGAACTTCTGGGCAAGGAATTGATTTGTGTATCATTTTCTTCACTCGTCGGTGGGCTCAAGCTGCTAGTGGAAGTGGATGTAGTCGTAGTTGTCACCAGTGGGGTAGTTTCTTCGAAGAATTTGACCGAATTGGTAGTGATCGGTTCTTGAGTTGTGGTGATTATGAACGGTCGTCGAGTCGGGCGCATTGATTCGAATGTCGTAGGTAGGATTGCCTCCGTTGTAAGCTCAGTCTTTTTCATAATTGGAGATGCGGGTGAGTAAGTAGTTACTGGCATGTCGTCTACGGTGGTGCTAGATTCATATTTTCCCGTAGTGGTAGTTCTTTCAGGGAGAGCAAAGCTCTCGTTCTCGTCGACATTTTCGCTGACCTCGTAACCACGAGTTGGGCGTATGGTGGTCACAGTATGATCATTTTTGCTCATGAAAGGGGTAGTTGTTTCCTGAATAAAGTTGGTCAGTTCTGGTCGTTTTGTCGTCTGTGTAGGGACTTTGCTGCGATCTTCAAATTTGAAATCCTCCAAATCATCATCTTCTGCCTCAGTAGTTGAGGTTGGCCTCACTACCAACTTGGCATTAGGCATTATAGTGGTAGTTTCTCTAGAGGGTTCGGGAATCAATTCCGTCACAACAGAAGTAATTCTGTTTTCCTCACTAAGAGCGTCAATGCTTGGTGGAGTTTTATTGGCATACTTTCGACGGTCCTTTATTTCATTCTTTAACTCAATTTCAGGCTCTGGAACTGTTGGTTTGACAAACGAACTGTTTGCAAAATCAGCATCCTGCATAATCATTGCCCAGTCCATTAGCTGTTTCAAAGTATTATTTGCTACAGTGTTTTCATTTTCATCCCTAATGACATCCACACTCTCCGCACTAATCTGCCCGGCTTTGCTGGATGCCCGATCAACGATTCTCATTCCCGCCAATGCCCAAGCTGCACCGTTGATGTTGTTGTCCTCAGTGGCCCCAAACTGATCCAAAAACTTACCCTTTTTACCCTTCCCCGTTGAACCGGTTTGATTCTGAACACGAACCTCATTAGACACCAACTCGTAATCATTGTGCTCGACCTCTAACTTTTCCGCAAATACGGTTCTATTGCTTTCGATCGTATGGTTACGTTCGGCCAACGCTGCAGGCACAACAACGAGCTCGTTTGATTCGGTTGCTGATTCTGCGCCTTCTTCACTGCTCGAGAATGAATCTGGCAAAGTTGTCGCCTCATATGAGTCCGGCGATTCCGTCGTTGCCGCAGACTTGGCATCAAAGAATTGCTCCCTCTCGATACGTGTCTCGTCTAATGATATACCGCCTTGCGAGAAGTTCGACGGCGACGTGTATCTGGAAATGAGAGAAATTTATGTCGTTTGAGTTTATGTTTGTAATATATCAATGTGTAGGTTACATTTGTGAAATAATTTAAAACTACAGTCGAGGGAACAACCGACCATCACAACTCGAGACTGTCGGTAGACAACCTATGCCACAAGAATAAAATACATCGTCACATACTGCGGTAACTGTTTCGCTTTTGATCATGAGACCAGAACTGCGTCAACTGCGGTACAAATCATCACGGCAATAATCGCACGTGCCCCGAGCGAACTGAGTTTACCAAATTTAAAACTCAAGCACGCACATGGAATCAGTCTGGGCGACAGCATGAGTCGCCTCCTCCGATGACGGAAAAGCATTTCCCAGTCCTTCGCTATGATGATGTGCCAAATCTTCCACCGCTTCATCCTAACAATCATCAAGCTCCTCAGAAGATCTTTGTTCAACAACGTTCGTAGAAGCTACCGCAGCTCCTTCGGCATAAGAAAACCTTGGTCCTAGTGCATTAAGCAACAAATCGCCCAACGATTCTCTCTATATCGACAACCACTGGTGGTGCTGAACTGGGGTACCATGGGGCACGAGACCAACCAGATTGAATATTTTACCAGAAACCTAAGCATTCTTGCAGGAACTTCGGCCATAGACCATTATTTCATCATTTTGAAACTTGATAAGCATGCATCTTACTTTCTTACAAACATCAGAGAACAGATGCATGATTCGATCGAAAGATCATTCATGATTAACTTCGTATGGGTCCCATCCCATTGTCTAATGAATGGCAACTCGCTAAAAAAGGTGGGCACATGAAGGTGATGTTTATGATAGATAAATTTCGAACAGCGAGTTTTTCCCATTAGCCCGTCGGAGAACTCTTCAAAATTGACAAATGAATTGGTCACACAATAAACTTGATCGGATCGGACTATGGGATCATAAGTTATGACCAAAATACATGGTTGTATGACATTCGCCAGAAAGTCATTTGCCAGAAGGCTTTTTGCCAGAATCAATTTGTCAGAATGGACCATTCCCCAGAAAGTCGTTTGCCAGAATGCATCATTCCCCAGAAAGCCATTCGCCAGAATGTACCATTCCCCAGAATGCACCATTCCCCAGAATTGGTCGTCACTAATTTGCCATGCGCGCGTTTGCCCAGTATGCGCAATAATTCTTAACGCCATGAATAGGCATATGAACCGCGTTAAAAGAGAGGGTCATTTGGAATAAGGGACATTTTTTATAATTTTGCTTTATTGTTGTTGTATAGTTGTTTTCTACTGAGGAATAAAACACCGAACCGATCGATAATAGAATTGAAAATAACGAATCTGTACATAAGACGTATGGCGGATGTGATCCTTTCTTTCAAATAGGTGTTTGCCCGGATTAAGGCAATGGTGGGTGTGATCCCTTCTTCCAAAATAGGTGCTTACCCGGACTAAAGTAATGGTAGATGTGAATCCTTCTTTAAAAATAAGCATTTGTCCAAATCAACGCAATGGTTGATGTAATTCCTTCTTTAAAAGTAGGCACTTGCCCGGATTATGGCAATGGTGGATGTGATCCCTTCTTTAAAAGCAGACGCTTGCCGGGATTAAGGCAACGGTGGATGTGAACCCTTCTTTGAAAATAGGTGATTGCCAAAATTAAAACAATGGTGGATATGATCCCTTCTTCAAAAGAAGGCGCTTGTCCGAATTAAGGCAATGGTTAATGTGATACCTTCTTTGAAATTAGGTGCTTGCCCCGATTAAGGCAATGGTTGATGTGAACCCTTCTTTAAAAATAGGTGTTTGCCAGGATTAAGGCAATGGTCGATATGATCCCTTCTTCAAAAGAAGGCGCTTTTCCGGATAAGGGTAATTGTGCATGTAATTCATTCTTTAAAAGAAGGCCCTTGCTAGGATTAAGGCAATGGTGGATGTGGTCCCTTGTATAATAGTAGGCGTTTGCCTCAAATGAAGCAATGGTGAATGTGATTCCTTCTTTAAAAGTAGGCGCTTGTCCGGATCAAAGCAAAAGTGGATGTGCTTCCTTCTTTGAAAATAGGCGTTTGTCAGAAATGAAGCAATGGTGGATATGATCCATTTCTTAAAAAAGGTGCTTGCTCCAATTAAGGCAAGGATAGATGTTATCCCTTAGCCTAGTGATAAGATGCTCGGTTATAAAGCAAGACCATGCTGAGGGTGACTGGGTTCGATTCCCGATGCCGGTCTAGGCAATTTTCGGTTTGGAAGTTGTCTCGACTTCCCTGGGCATAAAAGTATCATAGTGTTAGCCTCTTGTGAAGCGAACTTGCGAACGATGTGTTGTTCAAGCTCAAATGTTAATAATCACCGTTCCACGATGTGTTAAGCGTTCTATGCCGAAGGCGCGGCACTGGTCTTTCGGTTTTTCTAGTTCAAACACTCAACTACGGTTAGAATAAAACTTTATTATTTATGTATCACTTGTTTGTACAATTAGGGGAACTGTACCGGTTTTGACCATGTTCCTAATTTGGCCAATTTTGTGAATAACTCCAAAAATAAACCAATTCGCAAGAGTTTTATTAGTTCAACAAGAGATATATCCCTCACCTTTCAACGCTGCTTCCAACTGATCGATTATTTTGGAAAAATATGTATTTTTTAGGGTTGGCAATTTTGGCACTAAGTTGGCCAAAACCGGTACACTTCCCCTATAAACTTCTTTTACATTTCAGCACTTATTTATTACAATTATTACAATTAACACTTTCGTATAATCATAAACTCGAATATTTTCCTTTTAACAAACTTTTGCACTATTTCCCGTGACAATGTCTTTCCCAGAGATACTAACACTTTTTCTTTATCGATACTTATTCTGAGACTCTAACACCGATTTTCGATTTTACCGCGACGGACTATTTAGGGACACTAAGGGACAACCCTGATTCAATTGGAGTGTTCGGTAGGCCGGCTAGGGAAACCTAGAAAGCGCCGAATTCCAATAGAGGTGCTGCTGAATATTTGGGACTGACCCCGAGCTTGGAAAAGCGCACGGTATTTATAGTTAATCCGAGTTCTGAATTTCACAATGATTTCATGAATTGCATCAGACTGGACTTTGGACCCCACGAAAGGTCCGAGAATAACGTAACCATTTGGATCAGCTGATCGCAAGTAAATGGGTCAGCTGAGTCTGTCTCAAAGTTTTACGCTTTCTTCTATGTTTGGTTTAAAGATTCCTACGATATATCCCGTGATTTGATATGAGGAGTGATGGCCGTTCTCAAGGCCGTTCACTCAAGGATCTCAAGGCCGTTCACTTGATATACGAATGCAAAAATGGTAACTTGACTTAGAAACTTCACGGTTAATAACTGTGGAAGTACTAAATGAACACTAAGCAGTGAGGCGGCT
The DNA here is from genome assembly GCF_024139115.2 of Armigeres subalbatus. NCBI lineage: Eukaryota > Metazoa > Arthropoda > Insecta > Diptera > Culicidae > Armigeres > Armigeres subalbatus. The sequence continues at coordinate 34,000,957 of NC_085141.1, forward strand.
ATGTCCCAGTGGGGATGTAATGCCAATGAAGAAGAAGATGTTATCCCTTCTTTAAACGTAGGTGGTTGCCCGTGTCCGTGTTTGAATATGTCAATTGTGGATATGATTCCTTCTTTAGAAATATACATTTTGCCTAGACTTGTAGATATAATTTCTTCAATGAAAGCAAATGCAAATTGTAGATATGATTTAATTTTGAAATGAAGTCTGCGTGTGGAATGAGACGAAGAAATATGATATACATTCGTAAACATTTTGTTTGGTAACAGACAAATATGATTTTTTTTGATAAATAGTATCCATCTTTCTGAAAATTGTCTAATATGTTGAATAATCCCTTTTATGAAAATTATACCGCAAATCCCTTCATCACAAAATAATGCCAAATCCACCAAATAATGCAAAATTACCTTCTTTATATATATATTTTTCTATTCTTTAGCCATCAATAATAATTGGAATTTCCAGTTTTACTATTTCTGGGGAATGGTACATTCTGGCAAATTACATTCTGGCAAATTACATTCTGGCAAATGGTCTATTCTGGGGAAAGGCTTTCTGGCATATGGTCCATTCTGGCAAATGGGTTTCTGGCAAAAATCGTTCTGGCAAATTGATTCTGGCAAATGGTTTTCTGGCAAATGTCATACAATCAAATACATTTTTACGCCAAAAACACTTTAAAAAAAACTCGCACCTTTTTCAGGCACTGATCCGCAACCAATTTGCTCACAACAAGTTGCATTCGACGCAGAAACAATGGTTGAAAATGGGCCTTGGGCCCTATGGGCTTGGAAGTTATGGCCAAAATATTTTTTTTAAAACCAAAAACGCGTAAAGAAGCTAAGCCCATTTTTGGGCATTTATTCTTTACCGATTTGCTCACGACAAGTTACAGTCGACTGGAAATCCTGTTATATTATTTTCTATGAAAAATTGGCCGGATTGCACTACCTACAAGCTTGAAATGGTCAAACTTCCATTTTTTTAAAACCGCGTAAAAAAGTTCAGCTCATATTTTGGGCACTTATTATTAATCGATTTGCTCACAACAAGTTGCATTCGGCTGGAAATACGTATCACTAAATAATCCAATCCTCTTGGAAATTGACAATAATAGACTATGGGCTTAGAAGCTATGGCCAAAAACAATTATTTTAAACCAAAAACACGCAAAAAAAGTCCCGCATTTTGGGCACTTTCACTTTCATTCGACAGGGAATCATACCCCACTGTTTCCTATAGAAAAATGAAGATCAGATTACAGGCTCAGGAATGACAATCAAAATACATTTTTTTTGTATGCAAAATGCGCCTCCAAAATTTACCTATCTTATAGTGAGATTTTTTCCAATTGCGTTTATTTATCTTAAATTTATAATGTAACATTATTGATAACTCTTGTTAAAAATAACAATAGTTCGGATGATAGCATTTTAAAACCATTTGTAGGATTAATTGGACAGACATCAGTGTAAGCGATTCTTAGTCGATTTTTTAGAAACAAATTAGACTTACTTCAGACCAGTACTGTAAAAGGTCGTGAGCGTCATAAGACAGAAAGCAAAGCTCCTTTTTCTATCTCAGGCGACCAAAAGAAAGAATCGTGGATTTTTTTTATCAATTTCGCATGAATGGCAGTCATGAAAGTATGTTGCGCTTTATTTTAAAATAGAAATCTCTAAATTATTTTAATGGATATATGCAAAGAATAGTAACTAGTCGATAAATTTATCATATTCCTTTACTTCACCAAGCTGAAAGTGGTAATAAACCCAAAAAAAAAACACAGAAATATAATGCCTGAAATGCCCAGGAATGCACTGGCATTGCAAAATCGTGAAGTTTGAAACGTCACAAGGCCTTGTTTCGATTGGGTAGGTAAGTGGCAAGTGAATTTATATTTTACAATCATTAAATTGCTGAGATAAGGATTTTTTCCCGTGCGTAAAAATCTATTACCCCAACGGAATCCGCAATATCTCCGGAACCATGTTACGGACCATCTCTGGATTCCGGGAACAACAACTATATGAATTTCTGGATCAATCGGTGGATATTTGATCAAATTAGTGTAGATTGAAGGAAAAAAAAGTTACTGAAAAAAAAGGTCGGTACACCACCACCCACCACGAGTTTCTATCGGTGGTGATGAAATCGAGGTGGTTGAAGAATTCGTGAACTTGGGCTCACTGGTGACCGCCGATACCGATACCAGCAAAAAAATTCGGAGACGCATAGTGGCTGGAAATTGTACGTACTTTGGACTCCGCAAGACGCTCCGATCGAATCGAGTTCGCCGCCGTACCAAACTGACTATCTACAAAACGCTTATAAGACCGGTAGTTCTCTACGGACACGAGACCTGGACGATGCTCGTGGAGGACCAACGCGCACTGGGAGTTTTCGAAAGGAAAGTGTTGCGTACCATCTATGGTGGGGTGCAGATGGCGGACGGTACGTGGAGGAGGCGAATGAACCACGAGTTGCATCAGCTGTTGGGAGAACCATCCATCGTCCACACCGCGAAAATCGGAAGACTGCGGTGGGCCGGGCACGTCGCCAGAATGTCGGACAGTAATCCGGTGAAAATGGTTCTCGACAACGATCCGATGGGAACAAGAAGGCACAGCGGGCAAGGTGGATCGATCAGGTGGAGGACGATTTGCGGGCCCTCCGAAGACTGCGTGGTTGGCGAAGCCATGGACCGAGCTGAATGGAGAAGACTTTTATGTGCAGCACAGGCCACTCCGGCCTTAGTCTGTTGATAAATAAATAGGTACAGTAAAGTTCTCAAAATAGTATTAAATGTATTCTGAATACTTTGAAAGTACTATGGATTTTGTTCAGATTTTGAAACAATAAGTAATTTAAATTTTACACTATTTTCGGCTTCTAATGTATCAAAAAATGAACGGCTTCTGTTTCATTATTTTTTCACAATGTAACTTGAAAAAATATTGTTTTAAATATTTTGCAATGTAAGTGCCTTAGGATCATTAAATAAATAAATATGTACAAGATACGGTGATGACCCGATATGCAACATGTTCAAATTTTGACTGCCCATGGAATAAATTTTGAAAGTCTATAGAGGAAGAATTATTCCTATTTTTTGTGGAAATCCATACTTGTGCCATATACAATTTTTCAGCGCTAAGCTATTAATTGCTTTTTATTTGTGCTGCTTTGGCCTCCCAAATGAACTTTTCTGGATACAATTTATAATGAACGAGAAAGACTTCTCTGAAAAATATCTTCTACCCCAAAAAAAAATTAGGTGTCCTATTTCTCCAACATTTCCCACGTGCGGCATCTCCCCATGAGGTGGCATCTTACCCGGATTTGACTTTTTTTCTGTAATGCAAATAGTACAGTCCGATTTTTTTTTTCTTTTGCAAATGACTTCTACACTATGTAGTTGGATCCATAAACTATCAAAAACAATAATTAGGGTTTTAATTTAACGGTTTGTCTTGAAGAAATGTCGATTAAAAAAAAATGGCGTCTCACCCGGATTTACTCTACAGCGTATCGTAAGCCTGTATATAGTCTAATAATTTACGAAGGCAATTTTTCTGCTGATTTGTGTAGTAAAGTAAATCATTCTAGAGCTTATTTTAACAGGAGTTTAATAAATTAATTGCATATTATTCGGCAACTCGGCCGTACGAAAACCATTTTTGTTAAATATCTTGGCTGTGCATATGCACAGCACATGTTTCGAAATGAACAAATTGATATGAAATTTGCGAAAAAGAATCCACGTGTCTTGGAGGAACTCAAACCCTCAACCTCCTACTCTCTAGATAGGCGTGATAACCCCTACACAACAAGACCACTTAAAGGTCACGTTTGCCGAAAAACCATCAGAATCCGAGTACCAACCTCCACCGCGGTTAGCTCTCTTTTTTGCAAAATTTCCTGTTATGTAAATATAGTGGCAGAAAGCTGTTCTTCTATACTTTTCAGGAAATATATTGTTGATACTTCAAAATAATGTTTTCTTTTCAAAATCGCTTCCACCATTAACAGATACATGGACAAGTAATAGCGGTACTAGCTAACTTCTGTTCCTATAATAGTGAATCCCATTGGTTTCTTAAGGGATTCTCTATTATAGGAACGCCTCACTATTATTGGTGCAAGGGAGCCAAAAGGTTAAGGAAAAATGATGTTTTTCGATGTTTTTCCGGAAAATCTGTAAACTTTTTCTCAGACATTCACCTTTTTTGAGCAAGCGCTATTGTATGAAGTAATTTGTAAAAATTTAAATGCACTACATCTAGCGAAAATCGCGCTTTCACTATTACTGGTACACCACTATTACTAGCACAGTCACCCTATGTGCTTTACTGTTGTATATCCACAGTCAAGCGAGTGCACATTACACTATGGTCCAGGATACAGATTTACGCGGAAAGATGCATTTTACGCCGTTACCATATTTTTTAGAAAAAAACTGTTGTTCTACAAAATTGTTTGAAATAGTAAGGCCATCATTATGGTGCAACCAAAAAATAGGGTGGCCCAGCACATAAAACAAAATTGGAAATATTTTTTTTATTTCTCGGAATATTGACATGCTATGTTCTACAAAGTTGTAGCGCAGCTTATTCCAATCAATTTTGCTAAAAAAACTTTTTCTGTAGCTCTTAAGTTGGCTGATTTAGAGCAATTTTACTTAATTAGATTAGGGTGTACCTCAAACAAAAAAAAGTATTTTTGATCTACTTTTATTGCTTTAGATTTCTCGAAAAAGTCGTCTTCATGTGACTTTTAGAGCTCAACAAAATGCAACTTAAATATGCTTAAATATGGTAAATATGCTCAATATCTTTTTCCAATCAAAAGTTATAATCGTTTTTCTGTCAAAATTATAGTTTTTTTTTTATATTGATATCTCCGGTTAGGGCAGACCAAAAAAATATGTTTACACAGAATTTGAAAGAGAAATTCATATTCCTTATTATGTAAAAAAAATTGGGGATATGTTATTTTTCTATCTCAAGTTTTACCAATTTTACTAAAATCATGTTTTTTTAAATAAATTGATATAACTCGACAATGGAAGAAGATATAGACGATATTATTATAGCAAAACATTCATTTTTCACGAATGTCACCATGTCACCTACTTTGTAGAACATAGCATGTCAATATTCCGAGAAATAAAAATATATTTTCATTTTTTTTTTATATGATGGGCCACCCTATTTTTTGGTTGCACCATAATGATGGCCTTACTATTTTGAACAATTTTGTAGAACAACAGTATTTTTCTAAAAAATATGGTTTTGGCGTAAAATACATCTTTCCGCGTAAATCAGTATCCTGGACCATAGTGCAGTGTCGAGCCTACATTCCATTAACGTCGAACGCAACACCTATTCTTTTCTGAGCGTATCACAGTTTTTGGGACTCGTAGGAAACTTCTAGATTTTTTATGTCAGGAATGACCGTCGATGAACATCATTTGAAATGTTTAAATCATTCATGGATGTCTGTTCTGCCGTAATCTGGAAAAGTGACGTAACAGCCATTTTACAACATGCATGTTTTCCATTTTTCTGTTAAAGAGCTCGATGAGTAGTACTCGTTAACACCAGTTTTAGAAAATGGCGTATACGTCACTTTTTCAGATTACGACAGTGTTAGGCCGACTTGCGAACAGTGGACTTCAGTTGGGTCGAACAAAAATGACGAACTTCCTGTGTAGCCTGCAAAAACAGAAATGGTCAAACAAAGAATTTTCCATTAGTTACGCCAATGGAAATGTGAGTTTTTTATACAGACAATACAAAATTGAATGGTTTGAATACAACGATTGTATTAAAATCTTCCGAAATTGTATATGCCAAATTATTGTATAGTATCTGTAAGGATCTTATGCAGAACTGTATTAAAATCTTCCATCCGTTGGTTGGATGTAACTATAAGAGGATATACATTGTAAACATATCATACTTGGGAATTGCGGGTCTGCAACGTGTCGCACAAGACTGAGCTAGCCAAATAAATGTAATGGTAAAATATAGTGGTAACTTCGAAAACAATTTCCGAAAGAATTCCTGGAGAAAGCTAGGCTAGGAATTTCTTTGGAAACTTCATTGGAAATTCCTTCGGAAATCGCCAATGATTTCAAAAATCTCTTCAGATTCTCCTTCGAGAATTCTTTGAAGAATTCATCCGGAATTTTTTTCCTGAAATTCCTGCCAGAATTTTTTTTTTCGAAAAATCTTCAGAGAATTCTGGATTTTGATTTTTTTGGGAACTCCTCCAGCAATAAATTGGAAAACTTCACCAGGAATTCCTTTGGACAAACCATGCAATTTTTTTCAAGGATTTCTTTCCGAAAATCCTGTTGGCAAAATTCTTCCGGAAATTTAACAAAGAATGATAATGTTTCCAATGAAAATACTAAAGAAAGGTTGGTTTATTTTTGATAGGATGAACATAGCCATGAGATAAAGTCTACAAGCAGTAATCCTAATTGCAGAATAAATTCCTAAATCAATTACCTGGCAAAATTGTTTTGTGGATTTCTTCGGGAATTCCTTCAGAACTTCTTACGGAAATTCCTTCAAAACTATATGGAGAACCCTTTGTAAATTCCTGTACGAGTTCCTTTAGAAATTACTTTCGAAATTTCCTCGCAAAATGTTTTTAGAAATTCCTTGGAAAACCCCTTCAAGACTTTTTTATATTCCTTGAGAAATTCATTCGAAAATACAGCTGGTGAAGAAGCTATTCATTCAGAAAACTTTTGAAACAGCTTATGGAATGGTTCCGCAACTCTTTCAGAAATTCATTTGAACCTTGGGATATTCCTTCAGAGTTTCCATAGTAATTGCTTTCCAAACTTCTTTGGGAATCTATTCAGAAATTTATTCGGAAATTGGTTTTGAGAAACTTTTCTACATTATTTTAGGAATTCGTTTGAGAATACTATTTGAAATTCCTTTGAAAATTCCTCTAGGAATTCCTTTGGAAAATCCATTTGGAATTCCTTCGGAAATTCCTTTACAAATCTCTTTAGATTTTTTTTCGAAGATCCCTTCAGGTTCTCCTTAGAAATTTTTCTGCCCAATCTAACATAATTTATCAAAAACCAAGATACAAATATCGAATGTCCAGTGAACATAAAAAAAACTCAGTCTCGATGGAGGTCCGCAGTTAAATTTGAAAATTTTATAAAGTTTTTTTTTCTGAACGACAAACAGAACCAAAATGAAAACTCAAATGTTCATCCCAGTGAGCTTCCAGACACATTTTCACACATTGAAATTGTTAAAATAGAAGCATATTTCAACTATGATTTCTCAGTGATATTCTCAAGCAATGCCAAGGTACCCCTTGCACCACTCAACAAAAAGGTTGAGAGCCGCTTCCGTAAGGAATACCTGCCAAAATTGTTTTGTGGATTTCTTCGGGAATTCCTTCAGAACTTCTTTTAACAATTCTTCAGAAAGTGAAACATTATTCAAACTTTTTTAGACTCGACTTCGAGTCAAGTACGAGACACTGAAGACGGCCTTACTGTTGAGGTCGAAATACGTATCTGTCAAGATACAATTAAGGTACCCCGGGGCAAGTGGGACCTAAAAAAACGCTAGTTCAGCAAAATCGCTAACGCATACTTAGAAAACAGGGTATTTCAGGACATTAACCACGGATACATCATTATATGCTTCCGTTGTTGAAGTGTAGACGTGTTGTAAGCCATTTATTCAGTTACAAAAATATTGGTAGTGACATAAATAAATTTACCTACGGGACCCACTTACCCCTTCAAACGGGGCAAGTGGGACCTATTCTGCTCTACACTGTCGAACGAAACTAATTTGAAGAATGTAGATATAATGTTCATGTAATTTCCGAGTCGTAGTATTTCAGATCATGGATGGGGGTTTATTGATTGTCCGACTTTTGTTTTTGGCAAAAGAAAGGGATTAAAATGTTAGCAGATATAAAAACAAGACAACAGCCGGTTTACTGTTTAATTGTCTGTTGTCTGGCTTTACATTAGCTTACTTTCTTACCAAATGTGTAAGATGGAGGAGATAAGCAAATCTTTGTTCACTTTTCGAATGAATGTTTCTCTGTTTAACACAAATTATTACATAAATTAAAACTTCAAAAGGAACGTTTTTATTCAGGCGGTGTTGTAAATTTGTAATAGAACGAAATGGCCAATTTATGTCTTAAGCACTTTATTTATCTGAAGATCGGTTAATCTGATGCTTAGCTTAAAAATAACAAAACACAAGACAAAACCTGTTGATCTAATGTAGAATAAATAGATTGTTTGCCCTGTAAACGGAAAATTTTCCATAGTTATAACCATTGCTCTTTTCCATTAGGGAGATAATTTTCAGAAAGTAAAATTCACATTTGGTAAATCAACTGTACACTACTTCTTAACAACTAAACCAACGATATCAACTGCAATTGATTCAGATCCATATGATATATGATTGTCGAAGTTATTTTTCACTAGACAACAATCTAAACACAAGTAAAATGGCTCTATCGAAAATGTTGTTCAAATATGTCCCACTTGCCCCATGTATGTTAAAAATCAAGGGAAAATGAAAATGGCAGATTTTAGCTTTAATCAAAACTTTTCAATTGTTTTTGATGTCACACAATTATTTAATTGCTCAAAATATTCACTTTCCACATCAATGATGAATTTAGAAACGACTATTTTGTTGAAAATCCATTGAATTCAAATAAAAGTAATAGATTTAGCCAGTAGTTTAAAGTCATGATTAAACAATACCATTAGTATGGTGCCGCAAATGGTTTTGATTCCAAATTTTTTTGAGTCAGGCGATATCGTTGATAATTCTGCTTCATCTTCCTAGAACATTGTTACCATTAAAAACGTTCACCTATTTATCGGCAGCCATAGTACCCACTTACCCCGTATTTTCACTTGCCCCGGGGTACCTTAAGTGGTGGAATTCAATGGGATTGTATTAACTCGTCTTATGACAAGTGACTTTCCATTAAGTTCCACGCCGTTCTGTAATCTTTGCAAATACGTATTTCGACCTCAACTGGGAGGCCGTCTTCAGTGTCGAGTCGAGTCAAGTACACTGAAGATGGCCTCACAGTTTAGGTCGAAATACGTATTTGCAAAGATTACAAAACGGTGTGGAATCAAATGGAAAGTACTAAACTCGTCTTATGACAGTTGAATTCTTTAAGACGTTTTCTGAAGTTTCTCCAAAGTATTTTACGAAGGTATTTCTGAAGGAATTTCCAAAAAGAAAATTGTAAAGGAATAGCCAAAAAAAAATCTCTAAACTAATTTTTGATGGAATTTTCAGGACAAATCCTTGATGTGTTTTCTAAAGTTTTTGTCCAGGAACTTCCATATGAATTCCTAGAAAAAAAATCGGAATGAACTCCTAAGGGGAGTTTTGCAGCAAAACGAATTTCCTCTTTGAAGGAATTTCTGAATTTATTTGTGGATGATTCTCCGATGGAATTCCTGAAGGACTTGTTGATGGACTGTTTGAAGCAATTTCTGGATGAAGAAATTACTGGAGGTATTTCCTAATGAATTTCTCAAGTATTTGAATTTGAAGAAACATTTAGAATAATTCATAGGGAATCCAGAAGAATTCCTTAAGAAATTTGTCTAAAGTTTTTCTAAAGGTATTTCTGAATTTATCTTCGAAGTAATTTCCGGAGGATTTTCCAAGGGAATTGCTGGAGGACGGATGGAGCAAAGCTGGAATAAAAAAAATGACAGTTGTGCGTGGCTTCCGTTTCGAATAGGGTGCCCTAGAAAACGCGAGTGCACTTAGTTTTGGATTCCGAGAGGCTTGTCTCTAAGAATGTCTGAAATTTCTGAATTGTGAATGATATGTGAGTCGGCAGATTTTCTCAATGATAATAGAATCGACATTGCAATCATCGCCGTGACCATAACCATCCGAGAACGAGATCATAATTCTTGATCACAATCATGTCCTAGTGGAAGAGGTGGTAAAATTCCTCAAAACAAAATAAGATACCTGAGCTAATATTTGGGTTTCAAATCCAAACGAAAAGCTACAGCTATCCAAAATATCAGAAGCGGCCGTGTAAATTAGGATCTGATGTAATTTTTATCCATTTTGCCGCAAGTTTTAGCTCTCAATAAATTTATGAAAACATTGGTTCAAGCTAAAGGCGCAAACAGGACAACCTTGACAAAGACCTTGTAAGGTAAAAAGTAAAATTTGTGGTTTGAATCATTATGTCCCCAGTGATATATCCCTTAGGGGCCCTACACATATTACGTAAGCACTTATGGGGGGAGGGGGGTTCGTCGTTTTCTTACGCACCATATAAATAAAAAATCATTTGTATGAAAAAATTTTACATGGGGGGAGGGGTCTTCGAAAAACTCTGAAAAAATGCTTACGTTATATGTGTACGACCCCTTAGCATGTATGCAGGTAAAATAAACACTTGTTTTAAACTTATACAAATTTATGATAAAAGCTGTGCAATTGTGGAGCAGAAGTACAAGAAACAAACAAAATCAAATAACAAAGATGAATATTTGAATAACGTAATTAACTTTCAGAATAACTTTATTTCCCATAACTTTATTTCTTCCTTTCATTAATTCGATAATTAACTTATCTTTAAAAAATATACCAGAGTTTTTAAAAAGCTTTCGTAATCTTCATATGTTCGGTACTGCAGTTGGATAAAATGAAAATTATATGTTTCTAAAGGGGTTTTAACCCGATATTCAATATCATGCAGAGTTCATTTTACCTGCAGTATCTTTGAACATACGAATTTTGGATGTTTGTTAGTGCAAAAAATGGCTAAGCGTCATATGAATATGAGTTAAATTGTTGGACTAAGTGCTAAAACTAGTGAATTATCCTCGTTTTATGACTGAATTCGACGAAAGTGGTGTTTATTTTACCACCCTTTCCCCACACCCACCAGCGGTCCCTCGAGAATTGAGTTCGGATCGCTATCTAGTGGGTCGATGAGATTGCAAATTACAGCTAAGTAGAGGCCTGAATAATTTAATTCAGGCCTCTACAGCTAAGCAACACTCTCATCCACAATGGTACACTCATAATATTAATGTTTATTAATATGTTAACACCATTTCTGACGAAGAAACTTGGAACCCTCCTTAGCCGCGCGATAAGATGCGCGGCTACACAGCAACACCATGCTGATGGTGACTGGATTAGATTCTCGGTGCGTTCTAGGAAATTTTCGGGTTGGAAATTGTCTCGACTTCCCGGCAAAACATTGTCATTCACGAATAATGCTGCGGTTTATAATCATGCACACAACCTTCATTCGATACCCAACGACTTGTTCTGAGGTTATGATTTCAATTTACAGCAGAAAAGACTCTTTTATTGGTTTTCGAGCCAATGACGGTAATTAATCAAATGCTCTGGAGGCCTTCGACAGTCCAGCAGTAAGATACGCGACAAATAAAAATCATGCTGAAGGTTAGCTGGGAACGATTTGGAAAACTTCACAATTTCCCAGGTCATCTTTTTTAACCACATGGGAAACATACGAATGTGTAAATGGTAACGGTTTGAGTTCTATGAACTTCCAATCCGTTTAACTTTTTATTGCTAATCTTTCAATAAAAAATAAAAAATAAAGATTTCACACTTTTACTTTGCTCAAGGTCACATGAAACGTCTGTTCCGTTGTGTTACTATAATTGTGAAAACTTCCAAACCAATCTCTTGCTTGACCTATTGCTCTCGCTTCTGATGAAATCGAAATTGAAAACACTTTCCTCTTCCCAAAACGTCGACAGGTGGTGTTTAAATTTTCTATAATAACCTATTTAACTGACCTTTTCTCTATGCTTTTTATTGTTTTGTTTTTCCGATATAACCTGCGCGTGAAGACAGAAAACGCAAAGCGAAATCGTGTTAATGAAGCACTGCGCCGTATTGATTGATGTGCAGCCAATGAATTGAAAGCCGGCGCAATTAATCCACTGAGGCATCCTCATCTTCGCCTCATTTGCTACCATCGTCGATAATGAGCATTTTTTTTCGGGAGATTAGTCCGCTAATCAGATGGCCGACCAGTCGATACCGCCACGTGATTGAATGTTTTGAAGATGAACATTAATAGAGAAAATCCCATGACAGGTTGTGTTTGGGAAAAGTGTGCGTTTACTGAATTTTAATTACAAGGTCTGCCCTTTCCGATAAGTGAAATTTCATATTCATGATGGTTGGTATTAGAAGGTGCATTTAATTAACATGAAATTTAAAAGACGGGACAAAAACTACGTGGAAGTTGTTTCTAGTTGACGCCTTGAAGCACTACCGAAATATTCAATGTCTGACTGACAATAAAAGAAGAAAACTATAATGTAATTTGTTTGGCATATGCTAAATTCATATCATATATGACAGATATGTTTGCGGCGGCATATCAATGGTCGACAGAACGTGATAAATATTCTATTTGATTCAGTTATTTCATTAGTTATTTATTAGATACCTATTTCGATCTCTACATTAATGTTGAGTGTCTATTTTAATTGTAGTAGGAAGTACATACATCCCGGACCAAAAATCGAGATTTACAAAACCTCCTGGGATTCTGAGGGCAATACACCAGGGATTCTGACAGGAATGTTCCAGGGAGCTCGAAGGGATTCCAAATCCTCCCGGGATGTCGACGGAAATCTTCCAAGCATTCCAACGGGAATATTTCAGCAATTCCAACGGGAATTTTCCAGGGATTTCAATAAGTATCTTCTAGGGAATGTTCCAGGGATCCCAACGGAAATATTTCAGGGATTCCAATGAGAATCTTCTAGGGATTCCGAATGGAATCCTTCAGGAATTCCGATGGGAATGTTCCAGAAGTTCCAACGGGAATATTCCAGAGATTCCGTTGGAAATCCTCCTCGTAGGCACGGTGCCAGGGATGTAGAGGCAAATTGTAGAAGAATTCTAAAGCATCCCGAAGTAAATCGCCGGGAGAGACTTCGATTCTGAAGGGAATCCTCCAGCGATGTTGAAACAAATCGTTGAGGGATTCCGAAGCAAATCATCGAAAGGATTTCGAAGCAAATCGTCGAAGGAGTCCGAACTAAATCTTTGAGGAATTCCGAGGCAAACCGTCGATGTATTCCGAAGCGAATTATCGAATGATTCCGAAGTAATTCGTCGAGAGATTCCGAAGCAAATCGTCGAAGTATTTTGAAACAAATCGTAAAGGAATTCTGTAGCAAATCTCTGAACGATTCCGAAACAAATCGAATGATTCCGGAGGAATTCCGACGCAAATCAACAAGAGATTCTGAAGCAAATCCTTCATGGATTATGAAGAGTACCCCCCTCCCCCATATTCCAAAGGGTATCGCTTAATAAAGCCAAAAGGAATCCAGTGTGAATTTTTTTTTGATTCCAGGTGGAATGTTTCGATGATTCTGAAAGGAATTCTTGAGAGATTCAAATAAGAGTTCTTCTCGGATTCTGTAAATAATCCTTCTCGGATTCTGATGAGAATCCTTCTCGGATGTTGGAGGGAATTGTGAAGATTAGTGCTCAAGGAAGGTTGATTTTTTCCGCGTCAAATTTTTTCACTCTTGTTTTCTAGATTTTATTTTTTTGTGATCAAAGTATAATAAAAGAAGTGATCGAAGAAATAAAACAAATGGAAAGTGAAAATTCTGAGTCCCAGCCCCAGCAAATTTTGGAAGTTGATTGCTATTCCTTATTATGGTTACATGAACTAATCAATAAATTGGCAAACGTTTGGATGCATATTGGGCCATCAAATCGCGGAAGGTGAAGCGTAACACAGTAATGTACAATGTTGTGAAAACTCATATGTGAATATGTACGTTATGTGGAAGATATTGATTTGGAAAATGTATTGGAGGTAACCACTTTCCCTTCGATGGGACTCGAACCCATGACCCTACAGTACGCTAGACTGGTGCTTTAACCAACTAAGCTACGAAGGACCTCCGTCGGCCTTCGCAACCTAGCGGCTACTGAAAGAGCTCGAGATTCCCAAATTGGACGCATAGTCAAATCACTCGAAATCCATTTTCTCAAGCCAATACTTCCACATGTGTATTGTACACGTCCACATTAGAGGAGCGTGAGTATTTAGAATGTCTGGCGGCTGTACACATTCTTCATCAGCAACTGTACTGATCAAGTGAGGTTGTGTAAGCTTTTTCTTTCGGCGTTTTATGTAGTACTGTATCAATTTGAATACAAGTCTAGGAACTTTCAAATGGCCTTAATTCTGTTTGTCTTCAGATTTTGAAATGGCTTAGTCAGTTATTTTGTACTACTGACATAACTTCTATTCGGAACAGAATGCATGCTTTCTGTTGTGCTTTATGTCGGCAATTGCCAAGCCCCCTCCCCCTTTTGTCTCTTTTTGTATTAATCCTCTAAATATTTTGTATAAATCGTTAACTGAATCGTTTGTTCAAAATTATTATATAATTTGCTTATGATGATACTCCTAAACTATTTTCCCTCCCAACCATCCAACTCCTTGACATCTATGAGGGTGTCGGTGAGTCGCATTAAGTAGATGTCATATCATCATTTCCTTCCCTTCCCAAGTAACCATGGGCGTAGCCAGGATTTCGATTAGGGGGGGGGGGGATGGCGAATTGTTTAGGTCTTCTGAATCGTAGTTTTAAAGTAGTTTTATAAAAACACATGAATATTAGTGCTTGGTACTTTTTCCTTCTAAGCTCCAAACACTTTGAAACCAAATCCACAACCTGAATCACAAGAGCGCGTTGCGCGTCAGCGTTGAAGTCAACGTTTTGTACTAAAACGTAATGCCAATAAACGTCACGCATTCACGCCCCGATTCTTCAGGAATGCCTCCAGCCATTTCTTCGGCAATGTCTTCAAGAATTCCACCATCAATTTCGCCGGGAATTGACCAAAAATTCCACCATTTTCTACTCCAAGGAATCCTCCACGAATTCCTTTATAAGTTCTGCAGGGAATCCTTCAGATAATTCTTTCATGCTGTTTCTTATAAAAAAAATCTTAAATAAAAAATTCACTGCCAGTTCATCCAGGGGTTCATTTAAATATTCCACCAGTAGCTCTTCCAGGAGATCATTCAGGCTTTTTTCAGGAAATCATTTAGGCTTTCTTCAGAAAATTAGCTGGAAATTCCTCCCGAAGTTTTTCCGATAGTTTTTCTGGGAGTTCCTCCGGGAGGTGCTCTAGGAATTTTTCTAGGAGTTTCTCCTGAAATTCCTCCGGGAGTTCTTACGGGAGCTCCTCCGGCAGTTCCTTCGTGAATTCCTCCGGGAGATCCACCAGCAGTTTTTATGAGCATTTCTCCGTGAGTTTCACCGGCAGTTGCCTCCGGGTGTTCCTTTGAGAAGGAACTCCCGGCGTAATTTCCGGAGGAACTCCCAGAGGAATTTCTGTAGGAATTCCCGGAGAAATTATCAAAGGAATTTTCGGAAGAACTGCCGGGGGAACTTCTAGATAAATTTATTGAAGAACTACAGGAAGAATTTCCGGAGGAAATCCTGGAGGAACTCTCGTAAGAACTTCTGGATGAACTTTCGTAAGAATTCCAGGAGAAACTCCTGGAAAAATTCTTAAATGACCTCCCGGAGGAGCTCCCAGAGAAAGTTTTGGAGGAACTTCTGAAGGAATTTTTAGATAAATTCCCAAAAAAAAGCCTTAATGAATTCCTTAAAGAAAGTCTGAATGAATTTCCGGAGGAACTACTAGTGGAACTCCCGGAGAAATTTGAGGAACAGCCGATGGAATAACCGGAGTTGAATTTCTAGAGGAACTTACGAAATCCCATTTCCCTTGAAATTCCTGCCAAATATCCTCAAAGAGTCCCCTGTGAAGTTTCTGGAGGGATAACTAGAGGACTAGAGGAACTTTTGGAAAAACTCCTGGGGTAGCTCCCGGATGAACTCCCACAAGCACTTCCAGAGGAATTCTCACAAGGTAGTACTGAAATAATTATTGGAGAAGTTCATGAAGGAATTTCTGGAGAAATATCTGAAGGAATTCCCGAAAAAATACCAGGAGGAATTAATGCAGAAATTCCCAGATGAAATCCTGAAAGTATTCCCAGATGAATTGCTGCTCTTTGTTTGTTCTGAAGAAATTCCTGGAAGAATTCTTGGAAGATATCCTGGAGGAACTCCCAAATTAATTTCCGAATGAAATTCTGGAGTAAATTCCGAGTGAAGTCCGGAAAGAATTCTAGGACAATTTCGCGGAAAAAATCCCGGAGAAATTCCTGAAGGAAGGGAAGAATTTCCGGGGAAATACTTGGACGAATTCCTGGAGAAATTCCTAAAGAAATTTCTGTAGGAATTCTTGAAGGATATTCTGAAATAATTGCGGAAAGAATTCCAGAATGTAATTCTAGAGGATTTCGCTATAGAGGTATTCCCGGAAAAATTAAAGGAAGAGTTCCTGAAGGAATGTCCGAAGCAGTTTCTAGAAGAATTTCCGAAGATTTTTTTTATAGATGAAATTATGGAGCGAAATCGGAGGATTTCCGTCATAAATTATTGAAGAAACTTCTAGTGGAATTTTAGGAGGAAATTCCGTATGTATTCTTGGAGGAACTCCCCCCCCCCCTCTTGCCCCCCTCTGGTTACGCCCTTGCTAGTAACGGAGAAGATGGGCGTGGCCAGCAATTGTAGCTTTCATGCTTTATCATTTTGAACCTCTAATTGGGTTACTATTGAAGCCCAATTAGTAATCCATAAGCAGTTGGAGTAAGAAAGGTAAAGAATATACAAGACAGCTATCAGTGTGCAATATACGAAAAACTTCGTTACAACGCAACGCTGAAGGGAGTTGTGAAGATTATCATGCTGCTAGGCAAGCGAAAGTTTCAGAAAAATATATTAAGCTCGTTTAGTGGAATGTATTAAACCGTCTAAGACGAATTAAGTACTGTCCATTTAACTGAAGACGACCACACAGTTGTGGTCGAAATACGTATCTGCAAAGATAACGACAATTAACTGGTGGAATTAAATGGACAGTACTTAATTCGTCTTAGACGGTTTAAGCGAAAGTTTGCTGGAAAACTGTCACTCGTCAGTGATGTATGACCACATGTCTTTGACTGCTGGTGAAGTACCACGATTGCTTTAATTGATATCATGGTGGCTCTCCGTTGTTGTTCATATCAAGCTTGCTTTGATGCTTTCAAATCAATTAGATATTAGCATTTCATAATTAACATCAAGTGCAAACTGACACACAGGAATCTTTCTTAAAAATGAAAAACGAGCTTATTTGTCTTCCACTCATTTCATTATTATAGGGTGAATATGGTCTTCAATATATGAATATATGTCTTCAAACTTTTGTAGTAATTGAAATTCAGTATGCTATATGTTAAAAATTGATATCACTGTTTACTAACTTTTCAAATCCTAGGGGGAGGGGGGGCTATTTTTTCTAGGGAGGGCTAAGTCCCCATAGCCCCCCTTATTTAAGGCAATGCTTTTGGCATAATGTACGATGGCCATAACAGACGATAGGCATAATATACGTTAGAGATAATGGACGTCAGGCATAATTCTGCCTTCTTTATATCATGGGCTGTTCTTTGGATCATTTTATGCTTAATGTTGATTATGCCTAACGTGCTTATACCTAACATACTTATGCCTAACGGGGTATTCCCCACTTCAAATATTGTATACGTTTAGGCTATAACCCGCGTGGACATTAGACATTCTAACATGAACTTGCAAATGGGGCAAGATGGGTCAGCACATAAATATATTTTGAATACGAACTATGCCCTTCAGTATAGTTCGTATTCAAAATATATTTTCCATTGCTGATTTCATCATTTTAAGGTTACTTCTGAGCATAATGATGTTAATTTGTTATTGAAAAATGTACATTTTTGTCTTTAAGAAAGCAATACACGGCTTGTTTTCATAAGAAACAGACATTTTTAAATGCAGTGCCACTTCTCAATCCAAAGCTTTAAAATCCTTTTTTATTCTAAAAAATCATTAGTAGTTTATTACTATCTTATCTATCTGTGTGTAATTTAACATTGTGAATAAAAACAATAATAATTGCAGAACTTAAAGGTGACCCGGCATTTTTTGATTGACAGATAAATAGACTTCTACTTTAATGACTGAAAATGAAATAAAAAGTAGACTTTTTGTTATTTCATACATTTAGCATACTGATTGGGAGCTATTTTTATAGATCCATGTTGAA
Source organism: Armigeres subalbatus (assembly GCF_024139115.2). Taxonomy (NCBI): domain Eukaryota; kingdom Metazoa; phylum Arthropoda; class Insecta; order Diptera; family Culicidae; genus Armigeres; species Armigeres subalbatus. The sequence continues at coordinate 34,019,208 of NC_085141.1, forward strand.
AAGCTAAATTGAAAGATTTCTATTTTGAGGCATTGAGGGTTCGCCTTAGGTGATCCATCTTGCCCCATCCTACATTACATTCACGATATTTAGGTTAAACTTGAGGATTGAAATGTATCAAATTCTCTTCTCAAAAATGTTTTTTCTTGAAAAAAAGCATTATTTTCCCAGCTTTTTCTCAAACTGGAAAATTTTGTAAAAAACTTTTTTTTTAATCTTTCGTTTATTTTAGAGGTTCAATTTGTAGAAAACTTCTTTCAGCTCATTTTTTTAAATTTGCTAATATTTGAACTTTGTTTCTGCTTCTATCTAAGCATAGCTAAATATTTTGCTTCATATATCCATAACTCTGCTTGTGAAAACAGTTTCTTGAATACCTTGTACGATAATAAAATAAAAATCTTCTGGTATGGAATTAGAAAAGATTAACTCACCTATCGAGTTCAAACCGTAGTTTACTGGTATCATCTTTCTGTTCCTCCACAACTGGTCGACTATCTAAAACTTCGAATTCTTCAGTTGCACTGGCGACGGTGGTGGTTTCACTGAGAGGCTCTTCTGTCGTTACCTCTCGAGAATCGTCCTTTTCAACTTCTTCGGCAGAGATTTCCGTTGCAGCCGCTTGCGCTACCCAACTGTGTCGAGCGAGCGTCTGCCCAGCGGGTTCAGTGGAAGAAGGACTAGCACCTCTTGTAGGGGCTACGACGGTTGTTGGGGCATCCGGTCTGGTGGGAGGAGCCTTCGGGGCTGCAATCGATGGTGCAACAGTCATCGACGCCGGTGCAATCTCGGTTGGTTCCGTTGTTTCGACTGCTGCCTGATTCAGCTCGGCCACCGTGCCCAGTTCTGAAGATGCATTCTTTTCAATGTCGTAACCGAACTCTATGGCATGAGGTGTTGACGCTTCATTGGATTCGAATTCCACCGATCGAGTGGTGGGATCCGGAGTGAATAGATCGGAATCTTCGATCGGATTTGAAGTGGTGGTAGGATCTTCGGCCTGTCGCTTAACAATGATGCCTCCCTGAACGGGATACGTCGTGGTCACAAGGAGTAATCCAACCGTCAGAAGCCCAACAACCGTCGAAGCCAATGTTCTATTGGGGTTGCCGCGGTCACTTCGACAGGGTCTTAATCGAAAGGGGACCACCCCATTCTGCACATTTCTCCGCATGGTTAGATGTCTGGTCCCAGAAGGCGGGATGGTTTCGTAAGAAAAATAGGAAGTGTTTTGCTGAGTGAAAGAAAGAATGGACGCCGGTCTATTCGGAGCTATTTCAATGGAGGTGATCGGTAATGGCAGTCAATGCCTTTTTCGTTCATTTCTTCGGCGTTTGTGATGCTTTGTATCACATCTTCCGACGCGGATGGATCGATCGGTCAATCGTGGCTGATGTTGCTGTTGTTGCTTTTACTATCGTTTCCGATGGTAGTCATTACTCTCGTTTCGAGTCACGACCGGGGGTATCTGCAATGGAAGAAAGTGGAGTTGGATAAATGAATGAGCGGGCATTGTTAATGAGTGAGTGATGATTATATTAGAAAAAATAGATCAGACAATTCTCCCCACTGATAATGGAGGGATTCCACAATTGACCTTAATGGTTTGGAGCAAACAACGGGTTTTGAAAATAAAAAAACATGAAGAATGATCTGCCCAATAAAGCAATCAAATTGGAAGAACTATTTTTTTATTTGCCTAATCCTGTCTGTACATTTCTCAATGTATCGTTCATGCATTTTGAAATTAAACATATTTTAAATTAGATATTGTACGCCTGACCATGAACATTAAAAATAATAAGAATACCAGTTCTACAATATTTGTAGTAGTGCGTTGGAACAATCAGACAATTCATATAAATCCATACATCGGACTAAATCTTTAAATCAAATAGAGATACAAAAGGGGTATTGGATTTAAGGAAATACTCATGAGCAGTAATAAACAGGTAAACAGCTCAAAATTGCAACATCAGTAAGTACTCAATAAGTTAACCAACTCGATGAATCCAAACGATTTAAATACTCGAATGTGACTGATAAAATTAATCATTCTATAGCGTTAAATAAATCATAGATAATGAACTATTTTGAATGATGATGTTCATACACTATAGGAATGCCCAATCAATAGTACTTGTACCCTGAGTTTTGGATGCTTGTAACCGTAATGGTGATTGGTAATCAATCAAACTTGTAACAAAATTTAAAGTCAAAATAGTTATGTATGAGCTTGATGCCGGATGTTCCGCAACCGTAAACCAGAGCCCATATTAGATTCGACGATGTGATTGCAAAACACTTCCACCTGGTCGCGTTAATGGTTTCTGTTTTCGTTCGACACGTTTTTCCATCCCGAGGCAGTACGTTACATTTTTTTGCATAATCACACCCGGTCCCATTATTGCCATTGATGGAAGGCGCTTTTACCAAGCATGAAAAGCTCAACGAACGGAAACCGGGTCCACGGTGTGGATACGAAAGGCAAACACCATCGGCGACAAGTCGTCTTCCACCTTCGAGTCATCGTAATTGGATAATGACATCTGCATCAGAAACACACTCAACATAACCTGGCGCAAATGGCACTTTCGAGCGCACCGGTAGGGAAGTTTGGCTCTGTCTTCCGCACCGGAGGTAAATGATCTTTTATCTGCGGTGGCAGCAAGATGATTACTGGCGGTTAACCATCACGAGACACAATGCACCCCCCGCAAAGACCACCACGACTTGACTACTGTTTGATCGGAACATATCAAACACACCACCAATCGATCCATTAATGGAACGAATGAAGGTGAAAGTCTTATCTTCCGTAATAAGCGCATGCGTTGAGCGCATACTTTGAGATCATAAAAGAGCAAATTGATTTCGTTCCATCATCATCATTGTCAGCTCTAATAACGATCATCATGAGGTTGGCCATCAGCCTCACCACTGTGACAGCATGCTTGCGGTTCAACTCGATCGGAGGTTCGATGTACTTTTCGTCGACCACGACACGATGCCAACAACATGACCGTGGATTATTGTAATGTTTCATCATCCGGATTCAGTTGGATGCGGCGTGGTGGATGCGAACAATATCATCAGCCTTCTGTACAAAGTGGCACTGATGTGGTTATGTAAGTGGGGTTGTTGTTCAACTCTAAAATTTAGCACTGCGATATGGTTGTACTTTATGTCCAAATCATCATCCTATAAATGATTTAAAAAATATGAGAAAAAATAAACTTGTATTAGACGTGCGGGAGATTTATCAAATAATTAATGTTTGAGGGAGTAGATAATCGAAAGATAATTGAAAATCAACAGATTGAAAGCTAGGGCATGAATGAAGCGATAGAGTGAAGGGGAGGCATGGAGACCAGCAAAGGCCGATTTTCATACAAAATTGACAACTTTGGCATGGTATAGCTTTGTTCCCCGATTCCACAATTCATATTATTTACATAATCTTCTAGGTATTCAGTATCACCTACAATCAAGTTAGTAACTATTCATTCAGTTGTTTTTCAGATCTATACAAAACAAACATTATTGTTTTGCTAAAGGCTATTAATACGAACACCACGGTATTGAGCAGCCCACAATCGAAGCGTGAATCTTCTTGCCTAAAGCCGTTCACAACCAGTTCTGTTTTGTGCAGTCGGAAAGTAAATCAATAAGTGCACGACTGATCATGTTTCGTACCGCACGTAGGATATTCGCGAGAGCCGGGTGCTGTTTGTGCGGTCGGGAAGTAAATCAAACAGTGCTTCGTATCGGACGCAGAATTTTGGCGAAATCCTAATGTTTTGTTCTGTTTTGTGCGGTCGTAATTTTTTTATCTAACACAGAACTTCCGCGAGATCCGGCTGTTCAGTTCTGTTTTGTACAGTCGAAAAGGAAATCGTATGCAGATATTTCGCAAGATTCGGGTGTTTAGCTCTGTTTCTTGAATTCGGAAAGTAAGTTAATTAGTGCAGATTGCCATGTTTCGAATAGGACTTGTCACAAGCCATGCTGAATTTTTATTGGAACCTGAGGAATAGTTTCTATGGCAGACGTTCGTCTTCTTTGACGGATTGCCAATACTGTCGCCCAGCACACAACCTGCTCGCCCGGCAGTCCAAACCCCAAAAAGGACGAGTCTTTATCGTTCGTGGTTCAAAGCAACGCCTGCTTTGATGCGCGTAGATCAGGGATGTATCGAGGAGTGCATAAATACTATGGATAACGTATGTACGACAGGGTTATAAAGCACCCTCTCACAGCAATATTCAAATTAGACAAATGGAATGGGCCTGGAATTGGGTCCTAAAGCCCTACCTCGTTTATGGTTACAAACGGTGTCAGGCCATTAGGCCGAAGGTCGTTAGGCCAAAGGCCATTTGGCCGAAGGTCATTAGGCCGAATGGCCATTAGGCCGAATTTGCAAAAAGAAGCAAAAAGAGAAAAATGAGAAGTTCGTAAGTTGACCACTTCTTTCTTCCCCCTTTTTGTATCTACCTTATTCCTTCTTCTTTCTTCTTTCTTCCTTCTTCCCTCTTCCTTCTTCCTTCTTGCTTCTTCCTTCTTCTTTTTCCTTCTTCCTTATTTTTTCTTTCTTCTTCCTTGTTTCTTCTTCCTTCTTCCTTCCTATTTCTTTCTTTTTCCTTCTACATTCTTTCTTCTTCCTTTTTCCTTCTTCTTTCTTCCTTCATCCTTCTTCCTTCTTCCTTCTCACTTTTTTCTTCTTACTTCTTCCTTCTTTTTTCTTCCTTCTTTCTTCTTCCTTCTGCTTCTTCCTCTTTCTTCCTTCTTCTTTCTTCCTATTTCTTTCTTCTTTCTTCCTTTTCCCTTCTTTCCTCTTTCTTCATTTTTCTTTCTTCCTTCTTCCTTCTCCCTTCTTCCTTTTTCCTTCTTCCTTCTTCCTTTTTCCTTCTTCCTTTTTCCTTCTTCCTTCTTATTTCCTCCTTCTTCTTTCTTCCTTCTTATTTTCTCCTTCTTCTTTCTTCCTTTTTCCCTTTTTCTTCTTTCTTTTTCTGATTTCTTCCATCTTTCTCCCGTCTTCCTTCTTTCTTCTGTCTTCTGTCTTCTTCCTTCTTCCTTCTTCCTTCTTCCTTCTGCCTTCTTCCTTCTACCTTCTTTCTTCTTCCTTCTTCCTTCTTCCTTATTCCTTATTCCTTATTCTTTCTTACTTATTCTTTCTTCCTTCTTCCTTCTTTCTTTTACCTTTTCTTCTTCCTTCTTCCTTCTTCTTTCTTCCTTCTTCCTTCTTCCTTCTTACTTCTTCCATCTTCCTTCTTACTTCTTCCTACTTTTTCCTTTTTTCTTCTTCCTTCTTCCATCTCCCTCCCTTTTCTTTTTTTTCCTCTTCCGTTCTACTTCTTCCTCACTTCGCACTAGTCACTTCTCACTCCCCAGTACTCATTCGGCCTAGTGGCCATTCGGCCTAATGACCGTTCGGCCTAATGACCATTCGGCCTTATGGCCTTCGGCCTAATGACCTTCGGCCTAATGACCCAGCATCGTTGCAAACGATAGTGCATCGGTCAATTACACTTAAACCTATGTTTTAAAAATTCTGGTAATACTAATGACACACTGGTGGTATAAGTCCATGGTACAAGAATCTTTAAATAAGTACCATATCAATTATTATCTTTATTAAAGATAGTCTTGTAATAATTTTCTAAGCGCAAGCCGGTTCAGGTTTGTATGAAAACTAGAATGGGAAACTAAACCTTTTATTACACTGATTACGGCGCTTTACCTCCAAACGCTGGCGAAAAGAGAAACCACATTGCTGAAAGCAACATTCCAGAGATTTCAGTGAACGAAAACCGCACCGCAGGAAAGATCCATTGATTACTAACCCTTATGTCATACTTTTTGTATGAAGTATCTGCCCCTGGTACGATAGATATCACAGACAAATTCTGGGTATTTTGTTGAATTGCACGTTTCACTGATGCCTTCTGAGAAGCCTAATTATCATGTGAAAGAATCGCAACCTCGATTAAAATCGACTCCCAACTATTGGAACGACCATTCAATATGGGTTGTCTATGGAGTTGAAGCTCTTAAATATTTCATCCCGTCATTTGGTCTCCCCCCTCGCCATCGCCCAATGACGGAGTGCCAGAATCAGAATAATGTTAAATTCAACCTCGCCATATCAACTGTCATACAAACCTGAAACGACCTGCGCACGGTAAGCCTATTCAAACCAGCCCAAACCATTGGATGACACCCAAATTATAAATCATAATCAACTGAGCGTGGCGAAGCAAAATTATTTTTGAGCCACCCTACTTATTAGCTTGCTGCTGCCGGTGCCGGTGCACCGCGGTGTTTACATTCGCTCCGCGATCAGTTTTAATCGTTTTTTCGGGCAAATCTAGCAGTTTATACTAAGTTTTCGGTTCAAATAAGTGACTGATTTCAAAAGTGGTGTTTAATTTGCATTCTATCAACATTTCTGGCTGCGCATGTGCGGAGAAGTGAGTAAAACTTGATTTTTCCAATGCCCTTTGAGAAGAAGTGAAGTGCAGTGATGAACCCAACAAATCGCGGACGGCTATTAAATTGGCACGAAACTGCTAATTTATACTACAATTCGAGCCGGAATACATAGGATTCATTGAAGAAACATGTTCATTATCACGGGAAGTAAGGAAATATGCTGTAAACAGGTTAGTAATTTGAATAATTAACTTTTGTTCGATGCTGTTCGATGCATTCGAATGTTGGTGGGAGAGGAGTGCGGGAGGTGTGGGGTTGACCCGTGGAAGGTACGGTGCCATATTGACTGCCATCGTGGTACTCTTCCAACTATGTCCTTAAAAACAACCATTACGAACAATCTAGAAGATAATACGACTCGATACAATCGGCAACGACCTAGGCGACGAATAAAGGATCACGATTGGAAGCTTGGAACATGGAACTGTAAGTCGCTAGGCTTCGCAGGTTGCGACAGGATAATCTACGATGAATTACATCCCCGCAACTTCGATGTCGTAGCGCTGCAAGAAATCTGCTGGACAGGACAGAAAGTGTGGAAAAGCGGGCATCGAGCGGCTACCTTCTACCAAAGCTGTGGCACCACCAAGGAACTGGGAACCGGCATCATAGTGCTGGGAAAGATGCGCCAACGCGTGATTGGGTGGCAGCCAATTAACGCAAGGATGTGCAAACTGAGGATAAAGGCCGTTTCTTCAAATAGCATCATCAACGTGCATTGTCCACACGAAGGGAGATCCGACGACGAGAAAGAAGCGTTCTATGCGCAGCTGGAGCAGACATACGATGGATGCCCACTGCGGGACATCAAAATCGTCATCGGTGACATGAACGCTCAGGTAGGAAGGAGGAAATGTATAGACCGGTCATCGGACCGATAGTCTGCATACCGGATCGAACGACAACGGCCAACGATGCATAAACTTTGCAGCCTCCCGCGGAATGGTAGTCCGAAGCACTTTCTTCCCCGCAAGAATATCCACAAGGCCACATGGAAATCACCTAATCAAGTAACGGAAAACCAAATCGACCACGTTCTAATCGACGGTAAATTCTTCTTCGACATCACGAACGTACGCACTTACCGCAGTGCGAATATTGAATCCGACCACTACCTCGTTGCAGTATGTCTGCGCTCAAAACTCTCGACGGTGATCAACACGCGTCGGAGTCGTCCGCCGCGGCTTAAACATTGGGGGCTGCAAGACGGTAGACTAGCCCAAGACCACGCGCAGCAGCTGGAAGTGGCAGTCCCAACGGAAGATCAGCTAGGCGCAGTTTCTCTTGAAGATGGCTGGAGAGATATTCGATCCGCCATTGAAAGCATCGCAACCGCTGCACTAGGCACGGTGGCTCCGGATCAGAGAAACGACTGGTATGACGGCGAATGTGAGCAGTTAGTTGAAAAGAAGAATGCAGCATGGGCGAGATTGCTGCAACACCGCACGAGGGCGAATGAGGCATGATACAAACGGGCGCGGAACAGACAAAACTCGATTTTCCGGAGGAAAAAGCGCCAGCAGGAAGATCGAGACCGTGAAGAGACGGAGGAACTGTACCACGCTAATAACGCACGAAAGTTCTAAGGAGAAGTTGAACCGTTCACGTAAGGGCCACGTGCCACAGCCCGATATGTGAAAGGATATAAACGGGAACCTTCTTACAAACGAGCGTGAGGTGATCCAAAGGTGGCGGCAGCACTACAAAGAGCACCTGAATGGCGATATGGCAGACAACGGTGGCGGTATGGTAATGAACCTAGGAGCACGCGCGCAAGACATGCGACTTCCGGCTCTGAATCTCCAGGAAATCCAGGAGGAGATCGGCCGGCTGAAAAACAACAAAGCCCCTGGAGTTGACCAACTACCAGGAGAGCTGTTTAAACACGGTGGTGAGGCACTGGCTAGAGCGCTGCACTGGGTGATTACCAAGGTTTGGGAGGTTGAGGTTCTGCCGCAGGAGTGGATGGAAGGTGTCGTGTGTCCCATCTACAAAAAGGGCGATAAGCTGGATTGTAGCAACTACCGCGCAATCACATTGCTGAACGCCGCCTACAAGGTACTCTACCAAATTTTATGCCGCCGACTAACACCAATTGCAAGAGAGTTCGTGGGGCAGTACCAGGCGGGATTTATGGGTGAACGCTCTACCACAGACCAGGTGTTCGCCATACGTCAGATATTGCAGAAATGCCGCGAATACAACGTGCCCACACATCATCTATTTATCGACTTCAAAGCCGCATATGATACAATCGATCGGGTCCAGCTATGGCAGCTAATGCACGGAAACGGATTTCCGGATAAACTGATACGGTTGATCAAGGCGACGATGGATCGGGTGATGTGCGTAGTTCGAGTTTTGGGGGCATTTTCGAGTCCCTTCGAAACGCGTAGAGGGTTACGGCAAGGTGATGGTCTTTCGTGTCTGCTATTCAACATCGCTTTGGAGGGAGTAATACGAAGGGCAGGGATTGACACGAGTGGTACGATTTTCACGAAGTCCGTCCAGTTATTTGGTTTCGCCGACGACATTGATATCATGGCACGTAACTTTAAGAGGATGGAGGAAGCCTACATCAGACTGAAAAGCGAAGATAAACGGATTGGACTAGTCATCAACACGTCGAAGACGAAATACATGATAGGAAGAGGCTCAAGATAGGTCAATGTAAGCCACCCACCACGAGTTTCTATCGGTGGTGACGAAATCGAGGTGGTTGAAGAATTTGTGTACTTGGGCTCACTGGTGACCGCCGATAACGATACCAGCAGAGAAATTCGGAGGCGCATAGTGGCTGGAAATCGTACGTACTTTGGACTCCGCAAGACGCTCCGATCGAATAGAGTTCGCCGCACAGTGGGACGGATTGAAAAAAAGACGGTCAAAAGTACAAATATGGCTTAAAATGAGAACAAATGGGTTTATTATACATACTGTGATGAAATTTTTCATTTTCAACTACATTCATAACGAGTGTTGTGGTTGTAGCATTCAGTACATATACATACATTTTCATGCATTTTACGTCATTTTCAAATGCCCTCGAAATCTCCAAGTATTCTAACGGGCCCTAAATTTCGTTTAGTTTTAAAATATATTATGTAAAGTAGTAGCCATGCGATTTTCAGCGCTGGGTAATGATGGGTAAATTGTTTTCTGACCACATGAAAACACCACGAAATGAGTAAATTTCGATATAAGCCAAAATTCAACTCTATAAGCCAAGGGTTAATATTTCATGAATTTGTAATACAATGTATGCAATTGATAGTTGATTATGTTATCTTTGAAGATGTATTGAGTTTGAAATGATTGAATAACAAATTTGAAAAATATTGCAAAGATATCATACTTCATATTTATATATTATCGAAGGTGTTAAAACAGTTTTCATGCTAACTTCAAAGGTACCTAATGGGCACAATATCGTCAAATTGACTGAACCAAAGTAATTTACAATGTTTTATAACCTGTATAATGCGAGAAAAATATTTAAAAAATAGAATACATCATTTTGGAAAATGACCTTTTGACCCTCTTTCTAAGGATTCGTCCCTCTGTGCGCCGCCGTACCAAACTGACTATCTACAAAACGTTTATAAGACCGGTAGTTCTCTACGGACACGAGACCTGGACGATGCTCGTGGAGGACCAACGCGCACTGGGAGTTTTTGAAAGGAAAGTGTTGCGTACCATCTATGGTGGGGTGCAGATAGCGGACGGTACGTGGAGAAGGCGGATGAACCACGAGTTGCATGAGCTGCTGGGAAAACCATCCATTGTTCACACCGCGAAAATCGGAAGACTGCGGTGGGTCGGGCACGTAGCCAGAAAGTCGAACAGTAATCCGGTGAAAATGGTTCTCGACAATGAACCGACGGGAACAAGAAGGCGAGGTGCACAGCGGGCAAGGTGGATCGATCAGGTGGAGAACGATTTGCGGACCCTCCGCAGACTGCGTGGTTGGCGAAGTGCAGCCATGGACCGAGCTGAATGGAGAAGACTTTTATGTGCAGCACAGGCCACTCCGGCCTTAGTTTGATAATAAAATAAAAAAAAAAATGTTTCTGGATCTGATTTTGTTGCAGGACCAATAAATTGTTTTTTTTTTCAGAACCATCACCAGATGGTATCAGTGAAATTTTCTCAAGTTTCTGATTTGGTTTTGTTACTGTTTTGTCTCCAATAGCCTTTGCCCGGCGTAGGATTGCCAATCCGGAGAGGTCGAGTGCGATTCTCGGTTCGATCTAGGATGTTTTCGGGTGGGAAACATTCTCGACTCCCTGGGCAAAGATTTTTTAGAACCATTTTCTGCTGAACCCTGAGTATAGAATTGATGCTGACGAGCTCGGTGGTCCAGTGGCTACCGCTTCTGCCTTATAAGCAGGAGGTCGTGGGTTCAATTCCAGGCTCGTCCCTTTCCTACTTTGTATTTCTATATTAGTTATTTCTGTGTTTCACGTTATACCAAAACGTTATAACCTTCCACACAATCCCAAAACCTCCCGTGGCACCTATGAGAGGTCGTAGAGTTCTCTGCATCTTTCTTAAGTAGGTGTCCAACAAACCATCCTTCCCCTTCCTCAGCGTTCGCAAGGACGTGGCCAGGACAGATCTCGACTATTGGAGAGTACATTGCTTCCATCTAAGAGTTAGTGATTAGTCCCAAATCAATATCTGTGGTAACGGATGAAAGTGATGTTACTCTCATACAATAGTCTTGGCTTGTACCACCTACGAATTTGTGCGAACTGCTAAATGCTAATGCTAATGCTAATGCTAACCCTGAGTATAGAATTGATGCTTTGACCAACATACGGACCATTGTGTCCACTGGGTGGTCTCCTGGAAGATCCGGAACATCCGTAAAAATGGTCAATTCGTAAATTCCATCGTAGAGCGACGGGATTTTTTTAGAACCATTTTCTGCCGAACCCTGAGTATCGAATTGATTTTTTGACCCGCATACGGACCATTGTGTCAACTGGGTGGTATCCTGGAAGATTAGAAGCATCGGTAGAAATGGTCCATTTGCATATCCCATCGTGAAGCGACTGAATTATTTTAGAACAATTTTTTGCCGAATCCTGAGTATGGAATTGATGTTTTGACCCACATAGGGACCATTGTGTCCTGAAAGATTCGGAACATCCGTAAAAATGGTCAATTCGTCAATTCCATCGTAAAGCGACGGGATTTTTTTAGAATAATTTTCTGTCGAACCAATAGAATGAAACTGATGCTTTGACCCACATATGGATCATTGTGTTCACTAGGTGACAGTCTTCCCAAACGAACATCAAACAAGCTGAGTACAGCTGTCCGTATACTCCATCTGTACCCTTGCTTCGTGTTTATACGTATACGCACGAAATGTATACTTGTACCCGAACTTGCGTTCGAGTTTCATTTTGTACCGATGTACTGTACATCTGTACAGCACACATGTACACTCTGGCTGTAAAATTTGCTGTTGAATAGCGTTCCAGAAGCTTCTCAAACAAAGCAAATGTAGACAGTGAACAAATTCATAGATGTGCGGATATAAGCAAATTTATTATATATCAATATTTTCATGAGGTTTTGTACTTTAGAAGGCTCAGTAAAATGGCCACCAAAAGTGTTCACGCAAAAATTAAGTTTATATCTTTCAAGTGTTATGCCCCTATTTTGTTGCAAAGTCAAAGTCAACCGCTTGTTGCGTGTTTAGTTAATTCTGAGGACAATTCTGAGAGGACAATGTTGTTGTTATTCGGAATGGTTCAGTTCTACATTCCTAGGTTATAGTCTGTACAGATTACGAGTATAGTAATTTGATATCATTTTAAAATAAAATATGTGATCTTTGATATCATTAAGTGAAAGAGCTGGTAGTCTGTGGAGGCTATTGCGTAATATGTTATGTATGGTATTTTCCAAAACGAAGCCGGTTTTCGACAAAAAAATGCTGTGCATCCATGGGGCTGTGGATGAATTACGTGACGCTATATAGGGAGGAAGGGGATAGCCTCAAGGGTTACGATTCAGACAAAAGAATTAAATTGTCAATACATAATGTGCTCCAAAGAAGAGGACTGGATTCGCCCAATTTTATGTTACGTAATTTGTGAGCGGTCCCATAGTGCAACACGAAATGCTCTCTCCCGATGGAGCATTTCTAAAAGCGTGACAATACACAATTTAGTTTTATTTATTAGGAATACATTAACAGAGAGTCGAGAAATTGTTCCACTGATCTATGAGTATACATAGTATTTATAATTATGCGCTTTCTATTCCTTCCCTGTTGAATGTACACGCTCAGCAAAAGTTATATAGCGGTATGTGAATCGAAGTCAAATTTATCAACATCTTCTGTAAACTTAATTATTGTTTACGTGATGTTGGAAGCCCATGTCAGTTGGTTACCAACGTTGTGAAAAAGTTTTGCGTCTTTAGAAAATTATTCAAAAAAAAAGTCTTCCAGATCCACCCATCACTGTGCATCTTCATTTCAGCGTGCACAGTTTTCGAATTCCATTTTGTTCATTCTCTTTGTCTCTTGCCGGTCGACTCTCGGACCTGAAAGCAAGTTTGTACATGTGTTTTGTACTTAAGTACAAGTTCGTTTAGGTAGGTACTGGGTATCCCTTTGTACTCGAGTACGTCAATAATCCATGTTCAGTGTTTAACACGAGTTGATGAAAATGTACTTGTGTTGAACATCACACATGTTCGTGGGAAGACTGTTTTTACGGATCTTCCGGATCTTCCAGGGGACCACCTACTAGGTGGTCCCCTGGAAGATCCGGAAGATCCGTAAAAATGGTCAATTTGTATATTCCATCGTAAAGCGACGGCAGAAAATAATTCTAAAAAATCCCGTCGCTTTACGATGGAATATTCGAATTGACCATTTTTACGGATGTTCCGGATCTTCCAGGGGACTACCCAGTGGACACAATGGTCCGTATGAGGGTCAAAGCATCAATTCTATACTCAGGGTTTGGCAGAAAATAATTCTAAAAAAATCCCGTCGCTTTACGATGGAATATTCGAATTGACCTTTTTTACGAATGTTCCGGATCTTCCAGGGGACCACCCAGTGGACACAATGGTCCGTATGAGGGTCAAAACATCAATTCCATACTCCGGATTCGGCGAAAGTTGTTCAAAGAAAATCCCGTCGCTTTACGATGTAATTGACGAACTGACAATTTTTACGGATGTTCCGGATCTTCCAAGGGACCACCCAGTGGACATAATGGTCCGTATGTGGGTCAAAGCATCAATTCTATACTCAGGTTTCAGAAGAAAATGGTTCTAAAAAAATCCCGACGCTTTACGACAGAATTTGTGAATTGACCATTTTCACGGATGTTCCGGATCTTCCAGGTGGCCTCCCGGTGGCCTCTAAAACACACATACTTCCAAAAACATATGCACTTGAACACCCTTTGTCCCAGTGGCATATGCAAAGATTCATAATAATCAAACACTCATTGTAGTATATTAGACGCGCATTACCGTACAATTTATGATGAAATGCACAATATGTAAACAGTCATTAAATGTGTAGCTCTTGCATTTGTTATGTGTTCGGCAACACTGTTCATGATGATGATTGCTGTTGAGATGGTGACAGCTCAGTCTTATTTAGTCGCAGCCGCGGGCGGACGCGATCTCACAATTGGCGACGAGGATGGGATCGTAAAAGGTAAATATTGCAGATTTTCTTCGAAAAAAGAACCAGTGGATACTGGTTAGCTGTTATATTACGAAAGTAATGGTTTCGTTGGATGTTGGAACCAGTGGAACCTTTTTCTTGGTTGGATTTTGCGGAGTGAAAATGATAGTTTCACTGCCGACTGGATGAGAAAAAAGACGCGAGAATTTGCGAGAATTCTCCGTGGGGCGAACTTTGCGAGAATCAGAGTGATTCTCTTGGAGTAGGCGGGAATCTGAAGGATTCCCCTAGTATTAGATGCGAGAATTTTAAGCATTCTCCAGGGGGCAAAGTTCGAGAGAATGTTTGACATTCTCGTGGAGAAGCGGAAATATTCAGTATTTCCCAGATGAAGCAAATCTGGCAGAATCTGTGGATTCTGAAGGTATAGAGAAAATGTTTGGCATTTTCGCGGAGCAAGCGGAAGTTTATAGGATTTCCTGGACGATGAGTTGTCAGGCGGAATCTGTGAATTCTGCAGTAGTCATTGTGGTGCGGAGAGTTTCCTGAAATGTGAGAGGGCGGAAGACTTCTGGTTTTCCGGATGAAGTTTCGTTGATTTGGATAGTTGTTGTTTTTTCTCAGAGAGCGCGGAGTTAATGAGATTTACTGAAGCAGGAAAATGTAAAATTTTGATGAGAATGACATGCAAATGTTACATGGATTTCCTCTGAGCACTTGGAAGTTAGAGGAGTAATACATGTTGATGACAGTGAGTGTCGGCCTCGGAGAGAAAAGAAATAAAATAATGAATGAATTATTATAAGTGGAGGATCAGTATTCATACGGAAAAGTTCATTGTTGGCACTACAATGAAAATGAAGAGATCAGTATTTAAAAGATGCTCCTGTTGCATAACATAAGCCTTCTTGACATTTGGTTGCATTTAAGAGGAAAGATTAGTTGGAGGTTAAAAAAGAAGATGGCAGAGTGTGCAGAGGTGCACTCATGGGTGTTTATCGGTGTGTTTCGCAAAGTTCTGTTCTAAGGTATTGCCGAGCATCGAATGCTAAGAAGCTAAATTTTGGAAATTTGGAGAAAATATGGTCATGAATTGACAGTGATGTATTTACTTACTGAAGACGAATTTTTAGTTTGGTGCATAGTAGACATTATTTGATTTGGTGGAGAGTGTTGTGCCGTGACTAGTTACTTAAGAGCGATGGTAGCTTTGTCGTCGCAGTAAGATAAGTGGACTGGAGGTGCATGATTCAAGATGCACTTCGGAAGTAAAGTGATATTTAGATTAATCGGAAGTTTCTCGACTGAGTATAGTCTTTATTGAGACCCTCGGAACATCGCTTGGATTACCAGTAAGATGTATGGCTACAACGTTGAATGTGTTGAAGGCGGCTGGATTCTATTACGACCCTATCTTGAGATTTGTGAGGTTGGAAATTATCAAACTCTTGACTATCACCATGTAGATATCTGAAAAGTGCTGGAGGCAACGATGTCCCGGTTTGAGATGTAAAGTCATTAAAGTGTAAAGAGGGAGATTGCGCTTCTTCTTTGGCTGAGGAATATGAGCTGCAATTTGCGAGTGGGCGGTGTTTGACTCTTGTTCCGGTGTAAAGGATTCCAGAATGATAGATTCATCGGTGGGTAAAGGTAGAGTCCTGTAGGAGTAGGAAGAGTACTGACATGTGCCGCATTGGACAGGTCTCCTGATCGTTTGGAACACAATTTCGTATGGGAATGGACGATGAATATTGTTCTAATTCTGACAGTGTCGACACTTTGTAATACACGCTCTTCAGGTAAAGTAATGTCCCATTGTGTAGGCTGCACGATGAGTGTATGTATTATAAAAACAGGTGAATATCATTATTTTGCAATACCTTCATGCTTGGAAATTGTGGAAATACTTGATGAGGACTGGGTTTCGATGGGAGTGGCTTCAGTTGTGAATTTCAACGAGACGGTTGATACATGGCGTTGGTAGGTGTGATAAGGCATGCTGATTTGTGCGTTTAGAGTTCTTTTCCGACTATGTGGCTGGTCAAACTGGTTTTATCCTAATTGAAAATTCAGAAGATGTAGTGAAACAAAACAGCCTTGCGAGCGAAGGCGTACCGTTCCCAGTCCGGAGATGACGAGTTCGATTCGAAACATTCTCGATCCCTGGGAATAGTATACCCATTGTGCTCTCCACACAAGATACATACTCATGCAATGGTGGGCATAGAAAAGCTTCCAATTAAGGAAGTGCAGATAGAATACTAAGTTCCAGTTGGAATATTGAGTCATTGAAGAAAAGAAGAAGAAGAAGTGTGTTATAAGATGGGTTGTGATGTAGCAAACGAAGAGGCTAGACCTGACTATTTGTGATTTAATGTGATCTTTGGATTCGGTAGTTTCACATGAGAGGTACATTTTGTTGGTGTCTGTGAAGAAGACTGTTTCTGTCTGCAATTGCTTGAGCCCTGTAGAAGAAGGGTCGAATTCTTTATCCGAGGGCATTTGTCATAATATAGTAAAGTTTCTTTTAAAATACGTGGAACTGTATATAATGAGAGTCGATGCATAAATATTCATAGTAGTTCGAACCGGTGTGTGGTCGTGGTGTAAGGGTTAATTTGTAGTATGTTGGAGGTATGCCCGCTGGTGTTAGTATGATTATGGTTTGTTCGTCACATTTTACTGTTTTGCGCTAAAAATCACTAATTGCCACTCAGTTCTGGAGTTTCTTGGTTTGTGTAGTATATACCTACACAAATGTTTGTTAATAATGAGATTGAATGCCGGGCAGTTCACGTTAGCAGGGGATTCATTCCAATATTGGCAAGTATTCTATAAACACTTGTTCACCATGTTTGTTCGTGTATAAATCGGTCGACATAAGAGGAGCTAAGAAAGAAAGAGATTACATCCGTCGAGTACGACTTTTGAACGGCAAAGTTAGGGTTAAGGTACGGATTTACTTCATATGACCGGAGGTTTAGAGGGAGGTTTAGGCTTGATGTGTGCGCAATGTAGGTGGGAGACTGTTATTGAATCCATACCCTTGACGATTTATTGTGTGATAGGTTGACGAAACGCACTATTCGAGGAGGATAGATATGAAGTTGTGAAGAGGAGGTGTTTATACTTGCCCTTGAGTTTGCCCTGAGGCGAGCATATTTTCACGTTGTTTTATGTTTGTGTATAATTATTAGGTCATCAATAACTTGAAATGTGGGTACAAGTTTAAATGTTGAAGACGTTGCATGAAACGTTTGCTTCATCAGAAGTCCTTTCCTTTATATCGAATCAGACTACATTGGATACTGTTTGGTCGAAAAGTGGTCTGCGTTGGATAGCGCTTTTGGGTTCATACCCTAGGCAAGATAATCACAAAAAGCTGCATATACTGATATGTTTTGAATGTTTTGAAATGCTATTTACGGTTTTTGTAGAAGTACATGGAAACATGCCAGGCATACTATTACTTATAGAAATAGTTCACAATAACTGGATTAACAATATTATGACCATTATTGATTGTGGTGAGCGGTGAACATTATTGATTAAACTATGATGATTTGTATCACAAGCAGGCTTATGTAGCGAAAGTTGAATAATTTCAGAAAAAGGTTTGAAAGATCCATTCGAAAGTTTCATCTACAGGAATAGTGCAGGAATCAGCATCTGGGCGCTTCATGAGACATTCAGATGATGGGATAATTTTCAAAAATAGATGCTAATTGTGAAAAATCACCGGACATGGTCGCCAATTTCGAAAGAAGAGGAAGGAAGGGCATGCAGCAATAGGATTATACTGTAAAAGGTGGATATATAGTGCCAGTCATTCATGGCATAAGGGTTGATCTATAATAAGTCGTGACTAAGACAGTTTTTGTATCGAAATTCAGTTGGTGATTTGAAGTGAAGGAAGTTAAAGATGGAATCTATTATCAAGACACTGAAATTAATTTTGAAATCTTTGTGGGATTGCAGTAATGATTAGAACGCGTGCATTGTAGTTTATTCAAGTCTGTTTGGACTATAATAATGTATCATATGGTAACAAGTTCAATCAAATGGTGGTGAATTTATACTAGAGACATTTACCACATGACAACAGTAGATACAATGACCATTTACTTAAATTTAGCCTGAAGTTCGTCTGGCATAACTTGCGATGATATCTTGAGTTGGTGTGAAACCGTTAAGTAATTCAATATGTATAATCCAAACATGTTGGCCATTTTTATATCAAAAGGGGGATTGTAGTATATTAGACGCGCATTACCGTACAATTTATGATGAAATGCACAATATGTAAACAGTCATTAAATGTGTAGCTCTTGCATTTGTTATGTGTTCGGCAACACTGTTCATGATGATGATTGCTGTTGAGATGGTGACAGCTCAGTCTTATTTAGTCGCAGCCGCGGGCGGACGCGATCTCACACTCATATAAATATACAGCCCAATGGTTATAAATAGTATTCGACCCCTAATAAGCGCTCTAATCGCAACCTAGACCTCAAACTTTACCCGTCGCTTCGTCTCAACATTCTACGAGATGTCAGAAAGTTTCATAGTATTTGAACTTACATACAGGGGTTAGACAGAAAGGTTGAGATAAGCAAAAAATTGCCGTAGTTCAAATCAGCATAACTTTGCGTAGAATGATCCGATTTTGATCAAACTGGGACCATCAAACTCTTCTAGTATACTGGCCCGAAACCTCTGATTGGCCCTTGGCCACCGGTGGTGCTCCGGGTTTTCCGAGGGTATGTTAAAAATGCATTTTTTCTGCTGCTTGTCATTTTATATGACGTTTACTGCCATCACGTTTTATATTTTCCCCAGAAACTAGAACTAATATGCTGACCAATGCTGTCTGCAGATCGAAAATCCGTTAGGTATACGCAGAGATATGGCCATTTTCGTGAAAACGATACGGGATTGGCCATACACCCTGAACAAATGTCACTTTCGCAGAACTTCCGGAACCTGTTACAAATTGGCCAAAGAGTCTTACAGTCCTCCAAATATATCTCTAATAAAGATCCTATATTCATCGTCTTGGGAAAACATGAATTTTGACAATTTTGGCATGGTTCCAGATGGTGCCAAAACCGTCCACTCCTGGAAAGCCCATGGAACCTGCTATAAGGGTGGCAGTGGACACTATCATTCTGGAAATGTTTCTGTAATCATCGTCTCGCAAATCCATGAAGTCAGATACTCATATTTGCATTATTCCGATCTGTTATCATTTCATCATGTTCCCGGAACCGTTTTTACGGAAATGGCCATATCTCTGCGTAGTTTTGATGGATTTTCGATCTACAGCCACCATTGGTCGGCATATTAGTTCTAGTTTTCGGAGAAAGCATAAAACATGATGAAAGTAAACGTCACATAAAATGACAAGCAGTGGAAAAAAATGCATCTTGAACATACCCTCGGAAAACCCGGAGCATTTCCTGTGCCCAAGGACCAATCTCAGGTTTTGCAGGGGGACAGTATACTAGAAGAGTGTCCGCTTCTGATGGTCCTGATTTTATCAAAATCGGATTATTATACGCAAAGTTATGCTGATTTGAATTTCGACTTATTTTTACCTATCTCAACCTTTTTGTCTAACCCCTGTACATCTTCTTCTTCTTCTTCTTCTTCTTCTTATTGGAATCACATCCCCACACTGGGACAGAGCCACCTCGCAGCTTAGTGTTCATTAAGCACTTCCACAGTTATTAACTGCGAGGTTTCTAAGCCAGGTTACCATTTTTGCATTCGTATTATCATGAGGCTAGCACGATGATACTTTTATGCCCAAGGAAGTCGAGACAATTTCTAATCCGAAAATTGCCTGGACCGGCACCGGGAATCGAACCCAGCCACCCTCAGCATGGTCTTGCTTTGTAGCCGCGCGTGTTACCGCACGGCTAAGGAGGGCCCCATACATACTTACATACATCAAGTCAAGTTGTTGGTTAAGGATAGAAGATGGAAATGGTAGGGGAAACTGGACACACATGATCCCCACTTTTTGTTTAGGATATTTATCGATGTAACATGCACAGATTTGCACGCTTATTGATGGACTTGATAAAGAATTTAATTATCTATTCAAAAACGTCATTGGAAGTAATTATCTGTTCATGAAAGTTACCAAAAAATCGATTTTGCCGAAAAATAGAAAATTTGGCTTTTTCAAAACTTGCGGGAGACTTGATCCCCATATAGGGGGAAATTGATCCCTTTATGAGCTGAACATGTTAAGGTTCTTTCAAGTCTAATGAAAGGTCGAATTGATCTAGCCTCAAATCCTAACAATTCTTCATAGTCTGTCGTAATAGCAGTCGTGCAAAAATTAAATGTTGTTAATATTAAGCAAGGCAAGTATTTTGGTTCTCGAATAGAGTAATAGTGACACATAGAATGTCTACTATAGCAATAAAATTGACATGATGATGATGATTTATCTGCAAACCATGCACTCCACTAAAAGACAGTGGTCATATCACGACAACCATCTTCTTCTTCTTCTTCTTATTGGCATTACATCCCCACACTGGGACAGAGCCGCATCGCAGCTTAGTGTCCATTGAGCACTTCCACAGTTATTAACTGCGAGGTTTCTAAGCCAGGTTACCATTTTTGCATTCGTATATCATGAGGCTAGCACGATGATACTTTTATGTCCAGGGAAGCCGAGACAATTTCCAATCCGAAAATTGCCTAGACCGGCACCGGGAATCGAACCCAGCCACCCTCAGCATGGTCTTGCTTTGTAGCCGCGCGTCTTAGCACACGACAACCATGATGTTCTCAAAAGGATCTCTCAAAAATAATTGATCGATACATAAGTATTTCTTTGTAATTTTAGAATCTAATTTTTCTATTAAATCTCTGAAAATTCTCCGCACTGCACGTGCCATGGACAATGGAAAATATCCCTGAGTACATGTTTTGGGACCAATAAAAAAAGACTGTGATACATCAAGATCGCCAGACTACTACCAATACCACAACCGTGATCATACCAGGATGGTGACTTCATACATCAATATGGTACTGCCACGCATTATAATTACACATCATTATTTTTGTAGTGCGTGTTATTATTATAGCAATGCAATGCAATTGCTCTTGCAATGCAATGCAATTTCTCTTAAACGACTGACCAAAAGTTGTTAAATGAGCCTATTATTGAAAATTCTTTAAGAAGATTTACAAATAAATGGTGATTGTAAGCAAACTTCTCCTAGTTCAAACGGAAAGAACTTAATACCAGATCAAAAAATACTAATTTCAAGCCCTTTGATTTGTTGAGTATTTTCAAAGCTTAATTTATACTCTTTTTCATTGAAAATAATGTTAAAATGCATTTAATAAAACTAATCAAAACTAAGTATGTTCAACTACACTTTGTTCTGGTTGATGAAATAAAGCTATATCGTCTGATTGACAAACTTTAAGAGAACTTAAATTTATTTATATTTAACTAGAAAAGAATTTTAACTTAAACTTAAATTTATTTATATTTAACTAGAAAAGAATTTTAACAGATCAATTAGTTACGTACAATTCAATAATATGCGACGGTATACAACAAACGCTTTAATATATGCAATATCGGGATCAAGTGTGTCCAAACTGTGGAGGATCAAGTGTGTCCATATTGAGTATTTATCTTGTTTTGTTTTTGTATTCAATGGAAAATAAGCAATAGTTAATTGAATGAATTCATTCAATTCTACAATAATAAAACTTTGTCCAGTAAAAAATTGGTACGTTTTGGTTGGACATATTCAAAGTTATTAAACTTTTCTCATTTGAAGAAAAAAAGGATTGAGAATGCTTAAATAATAAAACCTCTCTAAAACCCATATACATAAAGTAACTAATATCAAATGTTACTCAGATTCAATAATCTATCTAACGGATCCGTTTGCACATATCACTGGTATAAAAATGTGATTAGTTTCCGAGAAAACAGGGGGGGATCATGTGTCCCCGGGGATCATGTGTGTCCACTTTCCCCTACGAAAGCCCATCTCCAGTTCTAGCGATTGCTAGAACATGAAAAATGTGTGGAAAGATACAAAGCCTAGCGGTAAGCGGCTCGGTAAAGCAAGACCATGCTGAGGGTAGCTGGGTTCAATTCCCGGTACCGGTCAATGCAATTTTCGGATTGGAAATGGTCTCGATTTCCTTGGGCATAAAAGTATCATCGTACTAGCCTCATGATAATACGAATGCAAAAATGGTAACCTGGCTTAGAAACCTCGCAGTTAATAACTGTGGAAGTTCTGAATGAACACTGCCAATAAGAAGAAGAACCTGAGCTAGGAAAAGGCGCTTTGATCAATGCCTTATGACGATCACAACCTTTTCAAGTACTTTCCATTACCAAATTGGCGTCCGTGCAAGTACCTAAGCTGTGAGTGAAAGTGCCTCCATAATAATGTCTCAGTGATATTCAAATAAAAAGTAAACGGCATCTTGTGGCCCCTGATAGCTCGATCAGTAGGATCTATACCGACTTAACGTTCGTGTTGGCTCTTGGTCTAATAACCAAGGATTTGCGGAACCGTTCCGCCGTATAGAACCCTTCTGGACATGGCAAATACGGTCTCATCCGTGATCCGTCGATTGCGTCAAAAAGGGCACGCCGAAGCTGCATCGATAGGGTCCCAGAGAGTGGCAAGCCGCCATCTCGACCGTTCAAGACGACCCCGCTGCACAGTGGCATAAATCATGTTTTTATTTCGCGTTTATTTAATAGTACCTTTATTATGTGATTTAGCATCATGGCGACGCGCTTCTTCGGAGGTATTCAGCCTTATGATCAACACCCCTAAAAGTGAGATGAAAAATATATTCTTTCCTCTTTACAACATGGAAGGTAAACTTTGTTGAAGAAACCAAGTTCGTAATTTCATTACTTTTAAAGATGTATTGCTCTTTAGCCAACAAGTTTTGAACATGTTGGATGCACAACCATACAAGCATATGGAGACGCATGGTGAATTGGTTCATCAACTCCTTGTGATGGGGGCAGTGACGGGAAATGTCATTTCGATGTCATGGGACTAATTTGCTAATAACTTTTCTCACAAGTCATTTACAATTATGCTTTCCATATAAACATGTAAGCCTTAAAGGATACGAAAACTTTTTCTGAGAGGTAATTTCTCTAAATATGATATTGGCGGCGTGGGAGCCGAATTAGTGTCAAATGACATTAATGTCATGACATTCTGTAACATTTTTTTTATTTCGCTTTCATGGCCCACACTTTGTATTTAGAACAATGATCTGTTCGACAAAGTTTAGGACACTTCAAGTAGTAGTTTAGGACCCTTCAATGTCATGTTAGTCAAAAAATCCGATCTGTAAATTACTAAATATTGAATATCAATATTGAAAAAAGTTATTATGAAATTAATAATAGCAATGCCATGACATTTTTTGACATTTCCCATCACTGGATGGGGGATTGATTTCTATCTTGCATAGTAGGAAATAGTTTTTGGTTAAACATTCCTTACATTCGCTTACAACTCTACAGTTCAGGTATTAGATTAAAGTTCATTACTTGTACTTTGTTATGCGTATGAGATTGACTGCCACAATTTGCCCATTGTCAAGTAGCAATTGAATCAAATGTGACTAAAAAATCCAATAAAAGTGTTATAACTTTTTTATTTTTTAAGTTTCTAAGTCACAATAGCCACCAAACGGCGTATTCAAGTTATCTAAAACTTCCTAGAACATGCAAAAAATGCAGAAATGAAAAAGTTATGATTAAAAA
This sequence comes from Armigeres subalbatus, assembly GCF_024139115.2. Lineage (NCBI taxonomy): Eukaryota > Metazoa > Arthropoda > Insecta > Diptera > Culicidae > Armigeres > Armigeres subalbatus. The sequence goes on from NC_085141.1 coordinate 34,043,165, forward strand.
AACATTTTTAAGAGTTTATCAGCATAAAATGTAAAAAATCTTCAAAATTAACAGAATTACGAGCTTGGTGTCTTCGATAAAGTTTTTCAGGAGAACTTTTGCTACAACTTTCATGAAGAAACAAACCTTATATGTAGCGAAATGAAAAAAAAAATCGTCTCACTTTTAGGGGGATTGATAAGTGAGCCTGAATACCTTCAAAGAAGCTCAACTTCTGACAAAATTTCTCGAAAACACCATTACGCTAAATGACATAATAAAGGAACTATTAAATAAACGCGCTAAAACACAATTTTAGCCACTGTGCGCTGTTGCTTTTGACCAAGCTACCAAATTACTATCGACAACCAACTCATCTGCCGCTGTGTTCGCCAACTCCAAACTATTCTTGAGTTCAGATCTTGGAGGTCTACAAGATCAACAGAGTAATTCATAGGTTCCCGAGGTTGTGTGTTAGTTGGAGAAGCCCCATGGGACATCATTAAACCAGTATATACAAAATACATCATTCCCAGATTATCGACGGTACTCCAAACAATTCTTGAGTTCAGATCTTGAAGGTCTGCAAGACCAACAGAGTGATTGATAGGTTCCTGAGCTTGTGTGTTAGTTGTAGAAACCCCATTAGACATCATTACATCAGTATTTAAAAAAATCAACATTCCCAGAATAGCTATGGTACTCCAAACCATTCTTGAGATCAGATATTGAAGGTCTACCACACCAATAGAGTGATTCATACGGTCCTGAGCTTGTGTGTTAGTTGAAGCAACCCCATGGGACATCATTACACCAGTATATACAAATCACAACATTCCCAGAGTTACTGCGGTACTCCAAATCATTCTTGAGTAAAGATATTGGAGATCTTCAAGACCAACAGAGTGATTCATAGGTTTCCGAGCTTGTGTGTTAGTTGGTGAAGCCCCATAGGACATTATTACGTCAGTATATAATAAATCATCATTCTCGGAATATCGAAGGTACTCCAAACCATTCTTGAGTTCAGATAATGAAGCTGTACAAGATCAACAGAGTAATTCAAAAGGCTCCCGAGCTTGTGTATTAGTTGCAGAAGCCCCATGCCATGGGACATCATTACATCAGTATGTACAAATCACAACAACTGAATATTAAGATCTGTACTCAAGGATAGTTTGGAGTGTCGTAAATATTGAACGAATTCTGTGGTGTGTCTGTAATGGTATTACGAGGTACCTTGGAGCTATTCCAACTAAGAAAACTAGTGAGGACATCGAAGATCTTCATGTTGATCGATTTGAATATCAAGGATAGTTTGGAGTGTCGTAAATATTGATCGAATTCTGTGGTGCGTCTGTAATGGTGTTACGAGGTACCTTGGAGCTATTCCAACTAAGAAAACTAGTGAGGACATCGAAGATCTTCATGTTGATCGATTTGAATATTAAGATCTGTACTCAACGATAGTTTGGAGTGTCGTAGATATTGATCGAATTCTGTGGTGCACCTGTAATGGTGTTGCGAAGTACTTTGGAGCTATTCCAACTCATAAAATTAATGAGGACATCGAAGATCTTCATGTTAATCTTCATTTAGATCTGTACTCAAGGATAGTTTGGAGTGTCGTACATGTCGAATGAATTCTGTAGTTTGTCTGTAATGATGTAATGAAGTCCCGTAAAGCTGTTCCAACTTATAAAAATAGTAGAGGCATCGAAGATTTTCATGTTGATCGGTTTGAATATTAAGATTTATTCTCAAGGATAGTTTGGAGAGTCGTAGATGTCGAGTGAAGTCTGTAATGTGCCTGTAATGGCGTTACGAGGTACTGTGGAGCTATTCCAACTCCTAAAAAAGTGAGGACATCGTAGATGTTCTTGTTGATCGATTTGAACATTAAGATCTGAATTCAAGGACAGTTTGGAGTATCGTAGATATTGAAAAAGATCTGTTATACCGCTGGGCAGGTGCTGGATTTTATAATTAAGCATTTCAATATCAATTATTTAACAAGAATATGGTAAAGTATGGTGCCCGTAACCTGACCTGTGCAATATTTTTCCTAGATGGAGCAGTTAATATTGAACATTTTTGCTGAAGAAAACAAAGCTCTATCTCTTAAAAGTGATTTTTGACTGCTGATTTTCGTCTTGGGTCATATATGACCCATCCGTATTGAATCGGTAGCATGTCGGCCCTGTGGAACAGTTTCATGTTGGTAAGCCATTTACCAGGAGTTGTTGATCCGCCTTGAGTAAGTCTAGGAGAGTCTCAGCTTAGTGCTGGAAATAATTTGAAAACTGAGCAAGGGTCATATAATTAACATGCAAATCAATACATTTTTTCAGCATAGCATAGTAACGGTGTACTTCGTAAATTGGACACTAGTGATACTGATGTTTTTCTTTTGAAATCCTTATTCAGATTGCTATCAGAAATCAAGGTGGGTGTGGTCCTTGATTTCAATCTAGGATAAAAATCACAAAAGCATGACGATTACTACTCCTGGCCACGCCCATTTTCATCGTAACTTGGGATGGGAAGGAACTGTTGATATAGCACTTACTTAATGAGAGGCCCCGACTCAGCGACACCTTCATAAGTAACACGAAGTTGGATATTGGGGAAGGAATTCGTTGGGTCAGGATTTGCCTGTAGCTGACGATGTGACCATGGTAGATCTTGTACCGTAACACACCACGCAAAGGTGCCTACCCAGCGTTACGGGAATCAATTCATTTTATCAGGAGCCTGAAATTCTTTGTCTGGCTTAACCGATATTATGATGGACATTCTTTCAAAGACTTCTTCTTCTTCTTCTTCTTATTGGCATTACATCCCCACACTGGGACAGAGCCGCCTCGCAGCTTAGTGTTCATTAAGCACTTCCACAGTTATTAACTGCGAGGTTTCTAAGCCAGGTTACCATTTTTGCATTCGTATATCATGAGGCTAGCACGATGATACTTTTATGCCCAGGGAAGTCGAGACAATTTCCAATCCGAAAATTGTCTAGACCAGCACCGGGAATCGAACCCAGCCACCCTCAGCATGGTCTTGCTTTGTAGCCGCGCGTCTTACCGCACGACTAAGGAGGGCCCCAAAGACTAGCAGGAGTCAATTTTGGCAATCATTTTTTTCATGTCGCGTCTTATTCAGAATAGTCACTATTATAGGTGGTATTAAGATATGCATTTAATATTATCTTGCCGCATAGAGGTTGATCGCCTGTTTAGAGAAAATTAACCGCAATCTATTTCCTGCATGACAGTATAGTTCCTCCATCTTTCTACGAACTAGGTTAATTTGGTACCTTTATTTTCTGACTATCCGTTTACAACACAGATTTTAGCATATTATTTCCATGAGTCCTTCTTTCATACGAATCACATCGTCAAGCTATCTACTTTGGTAGACCATGACCTAGACGGTTTCTATGTAAATATAGCTTTACCACAAATGGAACCAAAATGGATATCACCGCAGTGACGCAGTTGAAGGTCAACAATTATGGATTGTGACTTTAACCTGCTGTCCTTTTTTCATATCTCCATGATAACTCTGTAGCTGTCATATAGCACACAACCAACAACCGAAGAATATCGATCAAACTAACCGCCAGCTGGCCGTGATACTTCTTCCTACAATGTGGCAATGAACACAAACAAAAACAATTTGTCATATGCGGGGAAGAAGGGCGGCAAAATTCTTCAATGGAACTAATGGAACAGAGCAGACGAAGCATGCATGAAGCTTATCCATCAACATTTGCTTCGTCAATGATGGTTATTTTCTATTGCTTAAACGTGAGTACTAAGTATACAGATGGAACTTTGAAAAAATGACACATGTCGATGCATCCACCATTCAGCATAGTATTTCTCATAGGCACGTGTCAATATTGCTATCATCATTGGCGTAAATAAAAGCGGCGACGAGCCCATTTGTCCGGTATTTGTTAATTCACTTTGAAATAAAAAAGCGGTAATTATAACCAATCTGAACATAGCTTCTAAAATTCTAAAACAGAAGGTTGTGCATCAAGAATATACATGTTTGGTTACGAGAGATATTTCCTAACTAATTCACATCAATGATATGTACATTCTTCTGCTTTATTTTGACCAAACCAGATCGTGTACTACTTCAACTGATGCATTGAAATTTTTATAGCAAAGAAATACAGGTAACTTTCATTATCTTTTGAACGCCGTACGCTTTACGATTCTCTCATTTCATTTATTTAGATTTCATCTATGGGGGATAAAACCAAATACCGTACACTACTCAAAACGACACCTGCAGATGTCCTCGAATCATATGATGTGGTAAAAAAAAAGCTTTTTGAAAGTTCTTTACCAGCATGGAATATCAAGTTTTCATGTTTTAAACTTTGTTCAAAAGTTGAGATTGAAAAAAGCACCTCGTCACTTAATAGGCTCTCGACTGTTTCAATCTAACAAATAAATTTTCAGCTTTTAGTCTTTACTGGCAATTGAAACAACATGTTTCTCTACGCCTTAAGTTCGTCTTGATTATCTAGAACTCGATGCGAGTCAGCCATTTATTCCAATATTTGTTATGGCTACTGAACTCATTTTGGTTGAAAGTTAATTACTAAAGACTATAATTAAAACAATTTTGGAAGCAAAACGACCAACTCAATTATATTATTCATACTAGAAGTGACTAAACCACGCCAAATTGGACACCATAATTAGCATGGCGCACGTGTAATTCGGTGTCGGTTGGAATTACGCTCAAGGTGCCAGTAAACTGTTTACTCACTCACTAGTTGATGCGCGCGGTACCTCAAAGACAGTCAAGATGCATCAACTATTGCACTCATCAAGTACACTGACTGTATATAGTTGTATGTCAGCTACCGGTGAATACGCACGGCCATCGGACAGCCTCAAAGTGCATGGTTCCATTCAAAGCCACAGGGTAATAGAACTTATGTTGACCTTGCAAAACATTGCACAGCAAAAAATTAGGATTAAATCACATATAGGGTAAGACAGTATAATGCGCCCCACCTGGCCAAAACGCCCCTCTTTGATTTCTAGAAAACTATAACTAATTAAGGGCCAAAATCAGTTGGTACCTATAAATATTTGTAAAACCATCGTACTATGTGAATGTGGAAGTATTTTTGTATTACATAATGAAAATAATAGCAAAATACAAAAAGTGACAGTTTTGATGTAACTTTTTATGTTTGTTTGCTCAACATTCTGGAGCGACGCTAACATACTGTCCGCAAAACTTGCACTGGAACACTCAATTGGGCAACAAAATAACTTTTCTCAGTGGTTAATATGATATAAAATTGCTTCCATCTTCAAAAACGTAACGATTTTCGAAAATATGTTTTACTGGCCAAAACGCCCCAGTGTAGGCAGGACGATATGCCCTTACCAACTGGACACAAGCGCGGCGAGCTTGCAGCAGTTGCTTCAAATTGTATGGACATTATTGAAATGTAATTAAAACCTGATTAAAATGGACTTATGTTGGTTTTTAATGTCGGGCACATAAGGATTTGTAACCTTTTATTATGGGATTGATGAAATACTAATGAAGGGCTATGGAACGTCTCTGGCTAAGGTGGGGCGTATTGCCCAGGCACCTTTTGAAATCCATTTTTTCACGACTTTTCAAAAAAGCATTATTACGTGTTATCTGTAATATGTTTATATGACTACTCACGGGCAATGCATTTGCGACTTCTTGCAGTACCAAATTACACAAAGTTTGCATAAATTGCGATGAAAAGTAAAAAGTTATCAAGGTTTTGCCTTAGGGGGGGCATATTATACCGTCTTACCCTAAACATTTGGTCATGTATAACTGCAACGATAATCCTGTACTGTTTTGTTTAAATGATACTGATTTGTGTTATACTTCATGCAACGATACTCAATGATGTGGAATTGCATGAAAAAATATCACTTATACTTACATCATATGTCATGCTCATGTACATTAAATGTCATGCTCCAAATAAGTACAAGATTTGTAAAAAAAATACAAGTTTAGTTTGATCTGCTTTTTCTCATTTTTTTTATAGAAACTTTCTTATTGTTTTATTGTTTTTTTTTATCGATCACGAAATATCATAAAACTGGACAGTTCTTTATGTTGGCTTTGTGCTGTGAAAAACTGATCTGAAAATCACTGAAATCTCTAAAAAGCTCAAAACTGATGAGCTGTCTTTAAATATCAATACGGTTTTCAACCTAAAACATTGGTTTTTCATCTAAAGGTTCCATTTTAGTGATATACAAGAACAAAACTATTTTGGATCTCGGTTTAGCAAGAAGGACAAGTTTCCCAAAAGTACAAGTGCACCCTATATTTATTTTATAGTTTAACAGATATGCATATTTTGACCTCAACTGTAACTTACAGCCTGTAAGGTCGTCTTCAGTGTCGAACTAAGTTTCGTGAATCGTCAACAATGGATACTTTTACCCTTAGTCCAATCAGCTGATCATAGTTGCGTTCAAACCTTCCATGCTCTCGGCGCACTATCAACGCACCGTGCAATATGCCCGCTTTGGTGAACGCTAGAGAGCATTAGGCGATGGCCCTGATAGTTGCAAAAAAAAAACTCGTTGTAAACAAGCAATAATAGCACAGTGCGTGTCGAATCATCATCATAATCATTTCCATCACCGGCGTAGCGTGATGAGCTTCACAATTATTCCCACCAGAAAGTACGTGCCCGGTTATTTAAGATGAAGTGGAAATAACGACGATATATTGTCTACAAATGGAATCGGAGTTGAATAGCCCATTGGCCTTTGTTTGTCCAAAACATTCAAAGTTTTCTGTAGTTTACAGTAAGATGAAAAATGGGAGAGCTTCTCTATATTTTTATAACTATATGCAGAATACAAAAATAGAACATTTAAAATTCAACAGTGGTAAAGAAAAAACATTATCAACTAAGAAAGCAGCGAAATGAAGGATGGAATAAACATCGAAAGCAGCTCTGTTTGATGCCGAAGCGTTTTAGTTCATTTTCTCCTTTTTATTTTCGAACACACATTATGGATAACCTTCAATGAAAACGGAGTTCTATTATAGCTTCTAATACCCCGTACTTGTGCCTCACAATAAATCCGTTTATTTGTACAGAAACACAATTGTACCATCTTGGCTGTAGTAACTTCACAGCGTGTTGGTCATGGTTTACGACTAGGTGCCCATACCACCAAACTAGAACATGTTAAGTGGGGAGTGGATTTTTCTCACGGTCAATTTGAACGCGACAACAAGATTGAAAGATTTTTTCAGAAGTAAACTTAGCATTTTGTCGCGGTAAATTAGTACTAAATGCTCAATTAGCTACGCAATGCCATTAGAATAAGTTTGTAATTCACTGATATTTATTTGTCTTCAAATAGGAACAAAGAGCTCTTGTTTTAAAACTTGGCTTGGTAATATATGTTTGCGCTCTGTGGAGCATGGCTTACTTCTGAAGATGGAATCAGCTTCCATGATTCTCGCATTATTCGCCAAGATCGGGAAGACCACTATGGTTAGGGTGACCATATGAAATTTTCCCAAAGGAGGACAATTCACCTGAATCGTAGCAAAAAAGGAGGACAACATCGATCGGTTTTTGATTTTAATATGATTTTTAAGATCTATGCACATTAAAGTTTATTGGAAGTAGTTTTTGTAAGTCGAGGCAAATACGGCATCTTCTGCTACTTCATTAGCATTACATCTCCAGATGGAACATTTCCAACCCTCATTACTCAAGTACTTTCCAATTATAAACTGCAACCATGTAGGGGCAACTGGACACACATGATCCCCGGGCACACATGATCCCATTCTGTTTTCTCAAAAACTATTAAATTTTTTATACCACTGATATGTGCAAACGGATCCGTTAGATAGATTATTAAATCTGAGTAACATTTGATGTTAGTTACTATTTAGAGTGGCACAAATTAGTATGGGAAAAACTTTTTTCAATTTTTTTTTTATGGGCCGCATACAAATTGTGCCTTTTAACTGCAAATCACTGTTTTTGGATGTTTCTGCATACATTTTTTCATATAAACTTCCAACAAGTTTAGCACTGCCCAAACGTTGACCGATTTGGCTGAAATTTTGTCCAGAGCATCAGGGCATCAAATAGAACCGAATAAGAGGGCGGCCCATCAAAAAAATTGAAAAAGTGTTTTTTGAGCCACCCTAGTATATAGGTTTTAGAGAAGTTTTATTATTTGACCATTCTCAATCCTTTCTTTCTTCAAAGGAGAAAAGTTTAATAACTCTGAATATGTCCAACCAAAACGTGTCTAATTTTTACTGGTCAAAGTTTTATTATTGAAGAATTGAATGAATTCATTCAATTAACTATTGCTTATTTTCCATTGAATACAAAACACAAAACAAGATAAATACTTAACATGGACACACTTGACCCCCCACAGTTTGGACACACTTGATCCCGATATTGCATATATTAAGGCGTTTGTTGTATACCATCGCATATTATTGTATGTAAGGTATGTAACTAATTGATCTGTTAAAATTCTTTTCTAGTTAAAAAGTATAAATACATTTAATTTCTCTTTAGTTTTGTCAATCAGGCGTTACATGCACAATTTGAATTTCTCAATAGCCTTATTTCATTAACCAGAACAAAGTGTAGTTGAACATACTTAGTTTTGATTAGTTTTATGAAATGCATTTTAACATTATTTTAAATGAAAAAGAGTATAAATTAAGCTTTGACAATACTCAACAAATCACTGGGCTTAAAATCAGTATTGTTCGATCTGGCATTTAATTCTTTCCGTTTCAACTAGGAGAAGTTTGCTTACAATCACCATTTATTTGTAAATCTTCTTAAAGTATTTTCAATATTAATAGGCTCATTCAACAACCTTTGGTCAGTCGTTTAAGAGAAATCGCATTTGTGTAATAATAACACGCACTACAAAAAAAATGATGATGTTTAAAGCATGCGTGACAGTGCCATTTTTATGTATGAAGTCACCATCCTGGTATTGTGGTACTGGTAGTAGTCTGGCGATCTCGATGTATATTTTTGTTGGGTCCGCGACGTTAGGCATAAGGACGTTAGGCATGAGTACGTTAGGTATAATGTACGTTAGGCATTATGGACGTTTGGCATAATTCTGCCTTCTTTATATCATGGGCAGCAAGGACTATGTCAAAGGGCTTGACGATCCCTCCCCATGCCATCTGCGAGTTGTGGGGCTTGCCTAGGATGTGGTGGGGTTTGACAGTGGGCCCTGTTAAATTCTTGGAAAAAGCTGCATGTATCCGCAAGTCGGCCCCACCAAAGCGACCGTGTGCCGCTCAAAGCACATAAGTCCAAGTCCTGGTGTTAGGTAGGACGTTAAACAGCCCTGACACAACGGCCCTCCGTCGAGACAGGAGGTTTGCGCAGGCCCAATAAGCCGCCTGGAAGACCAATAATTACGAACAATATAAGAGATAATGCGACTCGATATAATCGGCAAAGACCTAGGCGACGAATAAAGGATCACGATTGGAAGCTTGGAACATGGAACGTCGTGGTGCTGCAGGAGATTTGCTGGACAGGACAGAAAGTGTGGAAAAGCGGGCATCGAGCGGCTACCTTCTACCAAAGCTGTGGCACCACCAACGAGCTGGGAACCGGCTTCATAGTGCTGGGTAAGATGCGCCAACGCGTGATTGGGTGGCAGCCAATCAACGCAAGGATGTGCAAGCTGAGGATTAAAGGCCGTTTCTTCAACCATCATCAACGTGCACTGACCCGACGACGAGAAAGAAGCGTTCTATGCACAGCTGGAGCAGACATACGATGGATGGCCACTGCAGGACGTCAAAATCGTCATCGGTGACATGAACGCACAGGTAGGAAGGAGAAATGTATAGACCCGTCATCGGACCGGATAGTCCGCATACCGTATCGCCTGACAACTGCCACCGCTGCACAAACTTCGCAGCCTCCCGCGGAATGGTAGTCCGAAGCAGCTTCTTTCCCCGCAAAAATATCCACAAGGTCACATGGAGATCACCTAACCAAGAAACGCAAAACCAAATCGACCACGTTCAAATCGACGGCAAATTCTTCTCCGACATCACGAACGTCCGCACTTACCGCAGTGCGAATATTGAATCCGACCACTGCCTCGTTGCAGTATGCTTGCGCTCAAAACTCTCGACGGTGTACAACACGCGTCGAAGTCGGACGCCGCGGCTTAACATTGGGCGGCTACAAGATGGTAGACTAGCCCAAGAATACGCGCAGCAGCTGGAAGTGGCACTTCCAACAGGAGAGCAGCTAGGCGCAGTGTCTCTTGAAGATGGCTGGAGAGATATTCGATCCGCCATTGGTAGCACCGCAACCGCTGCACTTGGCACGGTGCCCCCGGATCAGAGAAACGACTGGTATGACGGCGAATGTGAGCAGTTAGTGGAAGAGAAGAATGCAGCATGGACGAGATTGCTGCAACACCGCACGAGGGCGAACGAGGCACGATATAAACGGGCGCGGAACAGACAAAACTCGATTTTCCGGAGGAAAAAGTGCCAGCAGGAAGATCGAGACCGTGAAGAGACGGAGCAACTATACCGCGCTAATAACACACGAAAGTTCTATGAGAAGTTAAACCGTTCACGTAAGGGCCACGTGCCACAGCCTGGTATGTGCAAGGACATAAACGGGAACCTTCTTACGAACGAGCGTAAGGTGATCCAAAGGTGGCGGCAGCACTACGAAGAACACCTGAATGGCGATATGGCAGAAAACGGTGGCGGTATGGTAATGAACCTAGGAGCACGCGCGCAGGACATGCGACTTCCGGCTTCGAATCTCCAGGAAATCCAGTAGGAGATCGGCCGGCTGAAAAACAACAAAGCCCCTGGAGTTGACCAACTACCAGGAGAGCTGTTTAAACACGGTGGTGAGGCACTGGCTAGAGCGGTTTGCGAGGATGAGGTTCTGCCGAAGGAGTGGATGGAAGGTGTCGTGTGTCCCATCTACAAAAAGGGCGATAAGCTGGATTGTAGCAACTACCGCGCAATCACATTGATGAACGCCGCCTACAAGGTACTCTCCCAAATTTTATGCCGCCGACTAACACCAATTGCAAGAGAGTTCGTGGGGCAGTACCAGGCGGGATTTATGGGTGAACGCTCTACCACAGACCAGGTGTTCGCCATACGTCAGATATTGCAGAAATGCCGCGAATACAACGTGCCCACACATCATCTATTTATCGACTTCAAAGCCGCATATGATACAATCGATCGGGTCCAGCTATGGCAGCTAATGCACGGAAACGGATTTCCGGATAAACTGATACGGTTGATCAAGGCGAAGATGGATCGGGTGATGTGCGTAGTACGAGTTTCAGGGGCATTCTCGAGTCCCTTCGAAACGCGTAGAGGGTTACGGCAAGGTGATGGTCTTTCGTTTCTGCTATTCAACATCGCTTTGGAGGGAGTAATACGAAGGGAAGGGCATTTTCACGAAGTCCGTCCAGTTATTTGGTTTCGCCGACGACATTGATATCATGGCACGTAACTTTGAGAGGATGGAGGAAGCCTACATCAGACTGAAAAGCGAAGCTAAACGGATTGGACTAGTCATCAACACGTCAAAGACGAAGTACATGATAGGAAGAGGCTCAAGAGAGGTCAATGTAAGCCACCCACCACGAGTTTCTATCGGTGGTGACGAAATCGAGGTGGTTGAAGAATTCGTGTACTTGGGCTCACTGGTGACTGCCGATAACGATACCAGCAGAGAAATTCGGAGGCGCACAGTGGCTGGAAATCGTACGTACGTACCTCCGATCGAATAGAGTTCGCCGCCGTACCAAACTGACTATCTACAAAACGCTTATAAGACCGGTAGTTCTCTACGGACACGAGACCTGGACGATGCTCGTGGAGGACCAACGCGCACTGGGAGTTTTTGAAAGGAAAGTGTTGCGTACCATCTATGGTGGGGTGCAGATGGCGGACGGTACGTGGAGGAGGCGAATGAACCACGAGTTGCATCAGCTGTTGGGAGAACCATTTATCGTTCACACCGCGAAAATCGGAAGACTGCGGTGGGCCGGGCACGTAGCCAGAATGTCGGACAGTAATCCGGTGAAAATGGTTCTCGACAACGATCCGACGGGAACAAGAAGGCGAGGTGCACAGCGGGCAAGGTGGATCGATCAGGTGGAGGACGATTTGCGGACCCTCCGCAGACTGCGTTGTTGGCGAAGTGCAGCCATGGACCGAGCTGAATGAAGAAGACTTTTATGTGCAGCACAGGCCACTCCGGCCTTAGTCTGATAAATAATAATAATAATAACATGTTATGAAATAAAAGGAGCAGATACTCTACGAAAGAAAAGCAGGCATGGAAGAACATTGGACCTTCTTAGAATGTCAGAGACAAGCTGAGCAAGCATCGTGGATTAAAAAAAAGCAATATGTGCAACTTTTGACGATTTGTGTAATGGGAGAAAAATAACAAAGCAAAAGCATATCAATGATTAATATCCTCGACTGTGTATTGTGACACAGTAAAAATAAGAAATTCTTTACGCGGTAATTTTTACCTCGATATAACGTAACTTTTTTTTCTAATCATAAACTTGAAAATTATGAATTCTGTGAATTTTCATGAGTGCACATTACAACAAACGGGTCTCCACGATTAAAAGTCAGTGACCATGAGTACCTATTGGTGGCCGTGAGTGCTCATGGGTGTGAATTTATCAACGACTGTATCGATTAGAACACATGGGTGAAACGGGCCTGAGATAGTTCCATTAGGATACGGCAGGCATGATGCAACGTACACACCAGTCAAGCAGTTTGACGAACATTGACTCCGACTCCAAGAAAACGCTTCGGTTGCTGCTTTGTTTGAACGTGTGTGAAGTTGTTCGAACAACCATTTGACAGTTGGCGACTCGGTTGGAAAAAATTAAAACGGTTTGATTTTGGTTTGAGTTGTCGGGGGTGGAGTCAAGGTTTGCCGAACATGTTTGAGCATTTGTAGTGAAGTTGCACAAACCCCCATATATTTTTTGATGGTTGGTGCTCAAGTTGGCGCTTCGGTCGTTCGTGTTTGATATTGTTGGTCGAATAAATTGATTGTTCGTGTCGCTGTTAGTAAAACTTGATGGATGTTTGAATAAACGAGAGGTGGAGTCAATGTTGGTTAAACTGCTTGACCGTGTGTACGTTCAATGAAGAATGTTTTTATAGTGGAGATATATCAGCTTCCACACTGATATTCTTCCCTCCCCCTTCATACGGGAGTTTGCCAGAAGGAAGGTCGTGCGACATACATGTGCCATCACAAATATTGCCCTCCACTCGCTTTCAAATCGACTTCTATAAAAACATTCTTCATGCCTGCCACCTGCCGTATCCTAACGGAACTATCAATTCTATACTTTCGCCTCTAATTCTATCATGAATATGTACGTACGTCTAAGTTTGGAAGATGATATTAGCATTTCCATATCATTGAACAATTATGAGTTTTCGTGGTGTATAATACTTTCAATTTTATTATTTTAAAAAAAATCATGGGAACTCACCGTATTTTTTTGGCACTTTTAGGAGATCGTTGGCACTTATAGGAAATTATTGGCATTCATAAGCACTCATGTGTTCTAATCAATACAAAGCTACATTCTTTTTGAAATGTCAAAGTTTACATATTTATATGTACAAATGTTCATATGGAACATATTTATCGCAAACTTATTTTTTTGGAATGTGGTAACTCAAACATGATCGACATGATTCCACTCATTAAATCAATTACTGCTTATTCGAGGCCACGCATTCCTCGCGTGAAGAATGGTTTTGTGTGCTTATATAAACATCATTATTTAAACTTATGGAATGTTGCCTATAAACATTGTTATATATCTTTCAATGGAACAATAATCTAGCTTATTTTTTTTTGTTCAGAGCGTCAGAATTGGAACTGTGGCTGTTGTGGCAAGTTGTGGCAACACAAGCAGATTTTGTTTATCAAAATTCTTGAACAAAGTCTCCAATTTTTCGAGCAGCTCTGCATAAATGCTCCACTATTGGTCATTCCACCCTACGTGACCAATTCTGGAATTCGCTAATGTAGACCTTTCACTTTTGAAGTCTTTCTTTTGATGAAAGTTGCGTGCAGTAATACTAGACCGGTAGTCCTCTACGGACACGAGACCTGGACGATGCTCGAGACCTGGACCAACGCGCACTCGGAGTTTTCGAAAGGAAAGTGCTGCGTACCATCTATGGTGGGGTGCAGATGGCGGACGGTACGTGGAGGAGGCGAAAGAACCACGAGTTGCATCAGCTGTTGGGAGAACCATCCATCGTTCACACCGCGAAAATCGGAAGAGTGCGGTGGGCCGGGCACGTAGCCAGAATGTCGGACAATAACCCGGTGAAAATGGTTCTCGACAACGATCCGACGGGCACAAGAAGGCGAGGTGCGCAGCGGGCAAGGTGGATCGATCAGGTGGAAGATGATTTGCGGACCCTCCGTAGATTGCGTAGACATGGACCGAGCCGAATGGAGAATACTCTTATATACCGCACAGGCCACTTCGGCCTTAGTCTGAATAAATAAAATAATAGTTGAATAATTATTAATGGAAAATATATTCTAGCTTTGAAGCTGTGCATAATGATCACTGCTTTCAAAACGATTTATTTCGAGCCAGAGAAAACCCGTAACAACAAGGGCAATTGATCATGTGGCCGATTATTTCAAAAGAAGCGTATTAACTTACTTATAAAATGTATCGAAGATACCATTACACTAAATCGCATAAAAAAGATACTATCAAATAAACGTATATGATTGTTCCCGTAAAATATAATTTTTATATCACCTGAAAACATATTTCATTTTGGGGTGCTTGGGTCATTGCTGTTAAAGCTTAGTACATGACACAAGGACGCTCCCAAGTATCTCAGAAACGCTTAGAGACTTATGTTGAAGTTACGATTCAATAAGCATAAGCTAAATAAACTTATTTCATTATTTGTACTAGTTTAGAAAAATTTCTATTGAATAAAAAACAAAGCTGTCCTTCACCTTGACAAAAAAAACACAGTTTAGAAAGCCTCCCTCTATTCCTATCTGGGACAACCAATTGCACTTGATAGCGTAATTGAAGAACCTGCAATCAAATTCCACATGCTCATCGCCCAATCGATTGATTGTTCGATCATTTGTACGCAATCGCGGAACATCCGCTTGGACAGCGATCGACCGACGACGACGAGGACGACGAAAACAGCAGCCCTATAATTCATTAATCGTTTTGATCGATGAGTAGCTATGTGACTGCGATTGCGAACACTCCACGACTGACAACCCGGCCAAATTTGCATAATTGCTGCACTGTATTGCGGTGTAGCATCCGATAATGGCGAGGGCATCTTTGCCATTAACCGGTTCTTGTTGCCGTTGGGGAAACGTAATCGAACGATCAACATTTTTTCTGCGATGTAGGTAATCGTTGGTCAAGTCTGTTGATTAGAGTGGCGGAAAGTGTTTTGTCAACTACCTCCAGTTTGCTATAATCGCAGTCGCAAATATTCGAAGGGCTTTCTATACTAGAGTTCGGCGTAGCACAAACTTGTTTTCGTTATGTGGATGTGTTGTAAATCAATAAAATGATTATCATTTAGCACCGCATGGTAAGTATCACCGCGTGAGAAAAACAAACATGTCACGACTGAATGATTTTGATCTTGTATAAATTTATCGTTATTCTTGGACTTCACACTCCTGAAGTGCATTCAAATCAACATTGAATCTGAAAGAGAATATTTTCCATTGCGGTGCAAGAAATATTACTTGTTGCGTTTTTTTTTTATTGATAATGTTTTCAGACTAATAATTAACCATCCTGAAATGAAATGGCATATACATTGTTGTCAGAGAAAATAAATAAGCAAACTTTGACATCATCTTTCTTCAATTTAAGTAAAATAGATGGTAATCTGATAATTAATACATAGATTATAAATGATAAAAATAAATAAATAACTAAAGTCGCGAAATATATGTATCTGAAAGTTGTGCTAAAATCCCAATGTTAAGAAGACTTTAAAGTTTTAACCTGATCAAATTTGCATCTTTCGCATTTGATTTCTAATAGACATGGGAAAATTCAGCGATTTCTTAAAAAACATTTAAACTTTCATATGTCATGGTCAGATCACCCAACACCAATAAAACAACAGTATCAACAGTATCAATAATTATTGTAACAAAACGCAATTTCGCAGCACTTATAACCAGGAGCATATATTCCACAAAGACATAAGATACCAACCCATTTTACCAAGTTCGTAACCATTATGGAATGGAATTATCATTATTATATCTTGTGCCCATTCTTGTCGACCATTCATATTTTTATTATGCACTTCATGCTATAGTTTGATCTATCGATCCACTTGGGCACTTGTTAATGGTCAGTAAAAAATAGTCACTTTGCTATAGTCTGGTGGATAGAATGACGAGATTCAATTGTTACAAATCGATTTTTGGAATCCAATTGAACAGAATATCACACAATGGATGGAAGTCTTAAAATGTTTTTTTTTTTTGTATAAAACTGAGATAAAATTCAATGAGTTACGGGAAGTTTTGATATAAATTACTATATAACTGTGACAAATTTTACTGTTAATATTTCATCACACTTTCGGCAAAACTATTTGTTTGTGAATTATGTTTGAAAAGTGTTAGAAGGCAGCAGGAACATTTTCCCGTGGAAGTGCTGTTTGTTTCGGTAAATTCGGTTAATTTTATATTCGCCGGACTATAAAGTAAAGTGACTATGCACAAAATGTGTCACAAGTGCAACTCTAAGTATACATATAATAACTGTGCGAGCTGGTCTTCTTCAAAAGTCGTCATAATTACCGATGGACAGCCATTCATGTATGTATTGTAATTGCAGAGGTAGATAGGGTGAAATAGTCCAAAGTGCACCTCTTACATTTTTCGATGTTTCTACCAATTATCAGTAAATTTTCCAATCATTAGAACGTGCATATACCAAATTTGTAAGAAATTACCACATTAGTTTAACTCAAAACATATATATTTTTTTAATTTTGTGGTTCTTGATCCAACAGAATATATGATCGTAAAGGCGAAAACTGAATAAGTTTTCTTTTTTGTTTAATTTTTTTTTAAATGTAGAGCAAACTGTTCTACAGACCATTTAATGATTTTACATTTCACCGCACGGATGCGCTTAAGGTCATTCTCCCCTATTTATGACGCCTTCGACGGCGTATGATACGGCATCAACATCATATATAGTGTGTCACCGTGCGATATCGATGACTATCCATCTAGCGGTATCTGCGCATCTGTTTCCTTTAGAGGCACATGTGCAAACCAATCTTTTGTTTATTTGCTTCGAACGTGTACAAACGGATCGATTCATTACAATGTTTCCAGCCACAAGCATTCTCAAACTCAAGAGCCCCGGCGGGATATTGATCGATCGGCAGAGCGGCGCAGTCCAACTTAATGACCGATTTGAATGTCAAAGTCAGTCTTGGCTGTCGCTCTGCAGCTTTGTACCAGTTGAACAATGTGATTCTTTGTTAGACTTTCGTTTCAGCTTTGAGTTGGAAGAAAAGAAAAAGTATTGATTTACACGTCCAACATGTTGTAGGTTTCATATGCAAGTTCTAAGAAGAAATATGAATCACTTACTAAAATTTTCTATGCATCAGAGAGTGAACCGATTGTCTAATTTCAAATTCTGTGATTCTATTGTGGGGGAACAAGAAAGGTTTCACGCACATTGCACACCTCGAGCAAATTTTCCGCCGGATTTTGCATTTTAAGTAGGGTCAGGATTTTGATTTTCCGTACTCAAATCCCGGAAACATCGCCTATGTAAAAATACATGGAGGAAAAATCCGCGGACCAAATTCTCGAGGTGTTAGGCTACGGTATTCGTATTTTAGAACGGAAATAGCAAAGCATCACGCCAAATTGATTTTCTCCTGACGGTTATGTTTAGTAGTAAGTTCGAGAATAAATTTACTATGTGACACAGAGCAAAATTTTGGTAGGTAGCCCCCAATTCGTGCTGGTTATATGCAAATCTCGGCCGCATAATAAATCACAATAAGTAAATTTCTTACATGGAACTAAGGCAGCCGTTTCAATAGTCACGTCACCGTCTGTCACCACAATGTCTGAAACATAAAATGAATCGACAGATTTCTACGAAGGTTGGGCTATTACCGACTGGTGGTTGATCGTGTGAATGATTCACATAGTTACCTGTTGCACCTGTAAAGAAAAAAAGCAAAATAAATCATTGATTGGTAATGTAAAATAAATAACTCTAAAATCTATTGCTATTAAATATAAAATATGATATTAAATAATAAATGATGAAATAGGTCGCCCTAACCTTGAGCAGATCTTATATTCTAAATATACGTCAAACAGTTAAATAAATTTGTATATGATGGCATCGTCATTTCGACAACTAAAACATGTCAAGTTTGAACTGATATTGATGCTCGGTATTTAATTCGACACATTTTAGATAACATCCCGACCAGTAGATGGTAACAGATTTATATCAAATCTTGTTATTCTGTTAGACCAATTTTTCATAACAGTGGTTGTTATAAAACATGTACGATTGGTAGGTAGAAAAATAAGGATTGTATCACATTTTTTTCTAGTTTTAAAAAAACGTTACCAAACATGTTCTCAATTCTTTTTTTTTGGGTTATCCAGCTGGAGCTACCTGGTAGCTTAAATTGTCAAGACTGGACCCGAACAGAAGTTTTGCTTCTACTAGGACCAATACTTAGAAGAACTAGTCTATGTTGACCACTTGAACACTATTTATTTTAGTATTGTGATAGCTAGCAGAATCTCAAAATTTCTGTTGTAGTATAGATTTCCCTTTTACCCTTTTCCATTGTCTTTTTTCCGTCAGTCTGTCAAGCAAATAATGTAAGTTCTAATTTAAAACGTTTTAAACACACAACGAAGGTTATCTAGCAATTTGAAATGTAAAATTTGAGCAGAATTTAAATGGTTACCAAATATGTTTTCAATTGAACAAAAATATAACTCGACGTGTTACATGAAAATTGATGAAAATAACTACAATTATTACACATTGTGTTACTGTAAAAAACAAAAAATACTACGAAATGGTGAGTTGACAACCGGAAAGGAGCGACTAACATAGCTCTGATCCTCACAAGTTCCAATTCTCACGCTTCCACGGGTCATCCGATGACAATTGATCGCCCGCTAAGGATTGGGTACTTAGCTGGTAGTGTAGTCTGGCCACTGTTGTCCTTCTGACATCAGCGAGAGTGAGAGGGTGCGTAGGATGTGGTGGGGTTTGACAATCTAACTTCTATAACTCGACTGTTTTAACATGTTGCAACTCTTTTTTTCGTTTTTAAGGTATTGTTTGAGTCATGTTCCCATTAAACAAAAAAGCTCGAAAAGTTCGTTCAATATTTGATTAGTTAAAAGCTAATCTCCATCAGGTGTGAGAATCTCGGTGAATTGCTTTATTGCCTAGCATGTAGCATGTTTGTAACATTTGCATTTTGGTTGATTTTGTAAATCGTTTGTCAATCCTCCCCACAAACTAAATCATTTCCAGCTTCCCGCAGATAAGCAAGCCTATTTCACTGTTGTGGGATAAGATGCAGTAAATTGAGGTTTCTCAACGATTCACAGGCTTTTGGCAAAATGAACAAAAATGCGAGTGTTACAAATATGCGATCATGGGAAGTTTAGAGCTATAAAGTTTATGGAAATCAAGTAATATAGGACAAAACTGCTGTTTCTTTGAGCGCAATAAACTTTGGCTGAGTAAGTGTTAAATGAACTTCCAAAATCCTCGATAAGTCACCTGCGCAGATTTATTGTAGCGACTTATCGAATTTTTCAAATGTAAATGAAATGCTTTAAACAAAAAGCTCTAAAAGTGCTCAAAGTTAAGTTTTTTGCGAGAACTGGCTTAGAAACCTCGCAGTTAATAACTGTGGAAGTCCTGGATGAACACTAAGCTGCAAGGCGGAAATGTCCAAGTGGCGAATGTAATGCCAATAAAAGAAGATAGAATTGGATGCACCGATGTACAAATATACCATGCGTCTCCATATGCTTATATTTTTTGCACATTTTTAATGTCCCTATCTATCCTGCCGTCTTGGAGGCCTATATTCTCTTGAAAACAGTCATGGGGATACACCTAAGCAACACAATTCGTTTTATTCAAGTTAAAAATGCAAAAATAATATATAATACCGTCGTTGGGGGTGACATTGGACCAAAAATGAAAAATGTTTCTTATCAATATCAGAAACTGTTACAAATTTTGATAAGAAGTGTAAACGGTTCGAAAGAACAACAAAATTCACGTCTTCCTGATTATCATGTACCAATAGTTTGTAGTAACGTGAAATGTACGTCAAAACGAGTGAGACGAGACCAGTCGCAATAATGTGCACACATACTTGGAAACAACAAATTTGAAAGAAAAAAAAGGCACGAACACGTACGACTCAATTTTCCTATTTGAAGTGAGATTTAGTTTCAAGACGAGAAAGAAGCGTTCTACGCACAGCTAGAACAGACATACGATGGATGCCCACTGCGGGACGTCAAAATCGTCATCGGTGACATGAACGCACAGGTAGGAACGGAGGAAATGTATAAACCGGTCATCGGACCGGATAGTCTGCACACCGTATCGAATGACAACGGCCAACGATGCATAAACTTCGCAGCCTCCCGCGGAATGGTAGTCCGAAGCACCTTCTTTCCCCGCAAAAATATCCACAAGGCCACATGGAAATCACCTAACCAAGAAACGGAAAACCAAATCGACCTCGTTCTAATCGACGGTAAATTCTTCTCCGACATAACGAACGTCCGCACTTACCGCAGTGCGAATATTGAATTCGACCACTACCTCGTTGCAGTATGCATGCGCTCAAAACTCTCGACGGTGTACAACACGCGTCGGAGTCGGACGCCGCGGCTTAACATTGGGCGGCTACAAGACGCTAGACTAGCCCAAGAATACGCGCAGCAGCTGGAAGTGGCATTCCCAACGGAAGAGCAGCTACGCGCAGCGTCTCTTGAAGATGGCTGGAGAGATATTCGATCCGCCATTGGTAGCACCGCAACCGAAGAATGCAGCATGGGCGAGATTGCTGCACGAGGGCGAACGAGGCACGATATAAACAGGCGCGGAACAGACAAAACTCGATTTTCCGGAGAAGAAAGCGTCAGCAGGAAGATCGAGACCGTGAAGAGACGACTTCAAAGCCGCATATGATACAATCGATCGAGACCAGCTATGGCAGCTAATGCACGAAAACGGATTTCCGGATAAACTGACACGGTTGATCAAAGCGACTATGGATCGGGTGATGTGCGTAGTTCGAGTTTCATGGGCATTCTCGAGTCCCTTCGAAACCCGCAGAGGGTTACGGCAAGGTGATGGTCTTTCGTGTCTGTTATTCAACATCGTTTTGGAAGGGGTAATACGAAGAGCAGGGATTAACACGAGTGGTACAATTTTCAACAAGTCCGTCCAGCTATTTGGCTTCGCCGACGACATAGATATTATGGCACGTAACTTTGAGAAGATGGAGGAAGCCTACATCAGACTGAAGAGGGAAGCCAAGCGGATCGGACTAGTCATCAACACGTCGAAGACGAAGTACATGATAGGAAGAGGTTCAAGAGAAGACAATGTGAGCGACCCACCGCGAGTTTGCATCGGTGGTGACGAAATCGAGGTGGTAGAAGAATTTGTGTACTTGGGTGACTGTCGAAAATGATACAAGCAGAGAAATTCGGAGACGCATAGTGGCTGGAAATCGTACATACTTTGGACTCCGCAAGACGCTCCGATCGAATAGAGTTCGCCGCCGTACCAAACTGACAATCTACAAAACGCTCATTAGACCGGTACTCCTCTACGGACACGAGACCTGGACGATGCTCGTGGAGGACCAACGCGCACTGGGAGTTTTCGAAAGGAAAGTGCTGCGTACCATCTATGGTGGGGTGCAGATGGCGGACGGTACGTGGAGGAAGCGAATGAACCACGAGTTGCATCAGCTGTTGGGAGAACCATCCATCGTTCACACCGCGAAAATCGGACGACTGCGGTGGGGCGGGCACGTAGCCAGAATGTCGGACAGTAACCCGGTGAAAATGGTTCTCGACAACGATCCGACGGGCACAAGAAGGCGAGGTGCGCAACGGGCAAGGTGGATCGATCAGGTGGAAGATGACTTGCGGACCCTCCGCAGACTGCGTGGTTGGCGACGTGTAGCCATGGACCGAGCCGAATGGAGAAGACTCTTATATACCGCACAGGCCACTTCGGCCTTAGTCTGAATAATAATAATAATAATTAGTTTCAAGATTGGCAATGGTGCCAATTGGCAACTCTATACGAATCGTTGAAAAAAATCCCCCAATACCCTACAAATATGGTTGTCCCATATTTGCTAAATACCTTATTTTGTATCTTTTAATAATAAAAATCTTTCCCTGTTCTGCCTTTCTCGTATACTAAGTATACGTGAAGGATAAATGTATGCTCAAAAACCTAACTTTTTATATGATGTTATAGGCCAATCGACTCAGTTCGACGATTTCAGGTTATGTCTATGTGTTTGGGTGTCTCAACTTAGAATGGAAAAAAACGTTTTTCTTTTTTTTTTGCCTTTTTTGGTCAACGCTTGGGCGGTGCTAAAGTCGTTGGAAGTTAATATGCGAAAAGGTATGCAGAAACATCCAAAAACAGTGATCTGCAGTTAGACGGCACAATTTACGATAAAGAACTATGATATTCAATCAGTTCTTAAAGAGTTTATTACAGAATGCTATGCTGAAAACCGCGAAAAGATTAAATTTCGTTTCTTTTACCGTTGAAAAGAAATATATTCACCCATACAACACTTCAGTAAATGCTAATATCTTTGCCTTATAAACTTTAATCTTCTGTCTCTTTGTTTGCTATTGAAAATTGGCTAAATCGACCTATGGGATCAGAAGTTATAGCCAAAACACTATTTCTTATGCTCGACACACGCTAAAAAAGACTAGCTCATGTTCAAGCAAATTTAAAGCAAAGATCTTCTCAGTTCTTTTAGAAGTTCAAAAGAAAGTATTTTATTTCTTCTGATGGCCTAGATTATTTTTTCACTTGAAGAGAATGAATCCTAAAGTTAATCGAGAATGCTCTCAGGTAATAAGAAAAAAATCAATTATCTTGAGTAGGGCGAGTCCAGTACGAGACACTCAAGACGGCCTTACAGTTGAGGTCAAAGTACGTATCGTTAGCAACACAATGTGGTGGAATTAATTGGAATAGTATTAAACTCGTCTTATGACAGTTCATAAATGTTGTTAAGGTGGAACTCGTCAGTATTCAATTTCAAATCTAGTTCAAGTGATGGTTTCTAAGTTTGACTGACATTACATTGTATTGTTTAATGAATAGGTTGCTTGATTAGTTTGAGATTTTGAATGAGGCTTTATGTAGGTAGTAAAATAATTCACAAATTATTTATTGTAGGTGACTGGCCAAATATGTTTGTTGTGGTTCATATAGGGGACCTGGGGACATATATAGGGACAGCAGTTCAAAATTTCCCGGAGCCTAAAACGTTTAAGGAGATTCAGCGATGCTTGGGCATGACTGGATACTTCAGGAAGTTTATACCCAATTATTCAACCATCGCAAAACCGTTGCCAGATTTGCTGAGACACGACGCTGTATTCTTGTTTGGTCCTGCGCAGAAATGATCAGTGAAGCATTTGAAGGATGCCCTTCTAGAAGACCAACTTTGGCGTTGTATCATAAGC
This sequence comes from Armigeres subalbatus, assembly GCF_024139115.2. Classification (NCBI taxonomy): domain Eukaryota; kingdom Metazoa; phylum Arthropoda; class Insecta; order Diptera; family Culicidae; genus Armigeres; species Armigeres subalbatus. The sequence continues at coordinate 34,067,079 of NC_085141.1, forward strand.
AAGCGGTGACGGAGCTGCACACGGATGCCAGCAGGGAGGCTATGGAGATGTTTTGTTGCAGCAAGATGCGGTAGATAATAACTTCGATCCAGTTCAATACTACAGCAGAAAAATTTCAGCGGCGGAAGCTAACAACCCAAGCTACTACGCTACTACTACGAACTCGAAGTTTTAGCAATCGTGTCAGCTAGCTTAGCTTAGCTTTGACTGACTACACATATCTATGATTGCTACTCCGTGATTGACCAGAATCAGTGAAATTGCACAAAGAATCAACTGAATGATTGACTGAGATTGTTCAAGCATTCTCAGTGTGCAAGTTTCAGTGACTCTAATATTCAAATGATCACGGCGCCGGCCACGTCCTTGTAGTCAGTTATGAAGAGGGAAGGAATATTAGTAGGTGGTTTTTGCTATCTGAGACCGTGTTTATCTCTGCGTCTCCACAAAAACCACAGAAAAGATTATCAGTTAGTCAGTAGGCATCGTTGGATCTGGATTCACACTGATAAGCGATACGACCATGTCATTCTTTATACACAATGATTTAACTTAACCATGTTTCGGCCGCACAAAGTAGAACAAACTAACTACCTCACACCGAGCAGGAACACTTCCCGACCGCACAAACTACAACGATACCAGATCGTTCGACATGTATATGAACCGAGCATGGACAAAAGTCACCATGCATGCCCGATGGCATATGCAAACTGTAAAGGATTGAGTTTTTGACGACCGAACCGACGTGCAGTATTCTGTACTTACTTGCCCTCACTTGACCGGAACATAGCGCAATACAAGCGCATTATCCGCCGAATATCAAAAAGATATTTTCTTCTTTCCGCTCGCGACGAATAACACACGCACAGTACTTACTTTCCCGATGGCTACTGCAAGCTATAGAAGATCGCACTCGTCTCGACCGGATCAAAGCGCAATACCTGAAACACGAGAAATCATGCACTGAACTGATTTTTATTACCGTCCGCGCAATGCAGAACACAATATTTCGGCTGATCGCGCGATCGTTCTGCTGTCCGAAACAAGAGAAATCACGCACTCAAAGTTTTAGCAATCGTGTCAGCATTGAAAAAGTTTAGGGTGTACCTGCTCGGAGTATCATTCAAGATCGTGACCGATTGCTCCGCGTTCAAAATGACGATGGAAAAGAAGGACATTGCTCCGAGAATCGCAGGATGGGCTGTTCTATTGGAAGAATATGACTACACAATAGAGCATCGCCCAGGGATTCGCATGAAGCATGTTGATGCTTTAAGCCACTATTCAGCGGTGCATATTCTGCAAAGCTGATCGAGCAAGTGAACGCAAACCAATGTAACGACCAAAGACCGCGATCTATAATGAAAGCTCTGGAGCAAGGGAATTTCGACGATTTCTATATCAAGACAAAATTTTCAAAACGACTTATCTGCTTTTGTAGACAAAGATTCAAACGACGATTTGACGAATGTGAGAGCTCTCCCACGCAAACCAACACCATCAACAGGTAGCGGAAACCTGGAGTGCTCTACAAGTATCACGGCGGTGGTAAACTTTTGATGGTACCGTGTATGATGCAGTATTCGGTAATTCGGCAAGCCCACGAGCAAGGACATTTCAAGGCAAATAAGATGAAAGAACTCATCCAGCGTGAGTATTGTATCGAAGGTCTACAAGCAAAACTAGAACGTTTCATAGAGAACTGCATCCCATGCATTCTGGCAGCTAGGAAGGCCGGGAAAAAGGAAGGACTGCTGCATCCAATCCCCAAGGATGTTCTTCCACTGCACTGTCGACATACCACGTTGATCACCTCGGTCCCCTAATATTCACTGTCGTAGATTCTTTCACCAAATTCGTCTGTATCTACCCGGTGAAATCAACGACCGCTGAAGAAGTTCTGAAAAAATTGGAAACTCAAAAAACTTGCTTCGGAAATCCGGTGCGTATAATTTCCGATCGAGGGGCGGCGTTTACATCTACAATGTTTCAGGAATACTGTGAACGTGAAGGGATTCAACACCTTTTAACGACAACTGGAGTTCCTCGAGGTAATAGGCAAGTTGAGAGGATTCGTGGTATTATCGTCCCTGCATTGGCAAAATTGTCAATAAGCAATCCAGATAACTGGTATCGTCACGTAGCTTGCTTACAACGTTATCAAAACATTTCGATTCACAATGTTCGATCAACCATTTCATTTGCTGTTCGGGGTCAATACGAGAAGTCCTGAAGATACAGGTTTGGCGGAAATAATTTGGCAAGAAAATGTGCCTTCGGTCTTCGGTAAATAAATAAATATATATATATATATATATATATATAATCAACCAGGCAACTTATAGGCTAGATGTACCAGTTGTGGCTATAGCACCAGTTGTCCAAGTTCATATCGATCAGTTCATTCAAACCAAGTTCATATATTCATATCGATTGATATGATTCGATAACACTTTTGATTTCCTCCAAAACAAGCAAAGCATAATAGTAAAAATTCATTTAGCTCAATTTATGACGTCCTTTGCATCAGTTGTCAGTTGTCGAAAACAATGGGATTTGCCAAATAAGGAACCAAAATTAAGAATAGTGCCTCAACTGGTGCATGCGTTCCTATTATGGATTAATCAATTTTGAAGATAATAACACATTTTATTGTGGTTTTCACAGCTGTTCTAAGGAGCAGGAAGTAAAACCTTTCGCTTGATATATAAAGGCCACCCACATGCCTTTTACTTATATTTTAAAAAATAGTTGTTCTTATGTATGGCGACAATTGGTACACCCACCTTATACTTATACACTCCCGGCCAAAAGTTTGTGTTCACCTTCGAAAAATATACGCAAAAGTTTATGGCCGTATTTTCACCGTATTACATTCAATTTCGGGTATTGTTAGCTCAATACAAATAATATGAGTAGATCTTGCATCGTACGTATTTTAAACTAACAATTTTAAATGTTTTATGTACTAGAATATTACATTAGGAAACACATTTTTCTTATATTTATGATGTAAAAATATGTTGATTTTTCTCAAAATTGAGCCTACACAATATCGAAATAAAAAGTGGAACGGAAATTCCCTTAGAAATTCCTTCGGAAATACTTTCCGAAAATCCAGTAAATTCTTTGGTAACTTTAGGAAGAAATTCTTGGACGTTTCTCACAGGAATTACTTCACAACATTCTCTATTACTTTTGATTTTTTCGGTAAGTTCTTCAGAAATTCATAAAAAAAACTCCTTAAGAAATTTCCTCGGAACTTCGAGATGTTCTGAATTTCTTTGAAAATGCCTGTAGGGATTTTAAAAAATTACTATTTCCGACTTTACCATAGGAGTTCCATCGGAATCCTTCAGGAATCTCTTCAAAAATTCTTTAAGAAATTTATTTGGGAATTATTTTAGGAATTTTATTCCTTCATACATTTCCTGTAGGAATATTGAATTTTCCAAAAAAATACCTAAATGTGAATTTCAGCAGAAATTCTCTTAGGTTTTGACGAATGAAGTTTCCAAAGAATTCCCAGAAAAAAGTCCTACATTCCTCCAGAAACTCCTTTAGGAACTAAACCAAGAACTTTTTTGGCATATTTAACCAAGTTTCAGGAAAAACATTCAATTTAGTTGGTCATCGTGCATCAGCCAGTGTTCATTTTCAGTTATGTTGATCATCTATTGAGATTTGTGCATAAGTAAGGCGCGGCATAAACTGTCAATTGTGGCTGTCATTAGTGGATTCCATAATGTATGTTCTTCCGGGATTCAGGGGTCACAGCAGATGAATGAAGTGGTACTACAAATTATTTAAACAAACTAAATATGCAGCCGCTGAAATATTGCCCAATTGTATATGTAATTCAAATAATAGTAGTTTGATTTTTTCTGAAATATGTGTGTATCAAAATCCTGAATTGGAAATAACCTTTAATAACAAATTGGAAATAACCTTTATTAACAAATGAGTCCCTACACCGGAATCTAATTCACGAAAAGTAAAGCAGGATTTTTTTGTTAAAATCAGAGTAAAATAGAATAGTTTTTATTATAATAAAATTTTGAAATCAGGTACTGATTAAAAGTGATGAACTTCTTTTTCATGAAAAAATCACGTTAATATACATTATTTAAAAAAAAAATGTACTGACTAATGTCACCGGCGATTGATGATTGAATGTGCTGTTTGATTATCGGCTTACGTAGAATTTTGCCATTTTAATCCGCTGAAGTCAATTTTTATACGAGCGGTTCTTACCTGGCGGTCAAAACCGCGTGAATCAAAAAATCCACGTTAAAATGGATTTTCCAGCCATTCATTTTTTCATTCACGCCGGTTCACGCCGCTGTCACCGCCGATAAAAACCATCATCTCATCGCAAAACAAAGAAATACAGCACCAATTTCGTCGTTTTTTTGTCAACATGCGTGCTCACTGCTGAGAAAATATCAAAAATAAGAAACAAATCAAATTGCTTTCCATTGCTTTGCTTTCGATGATATGAATATCAGCGCCATGAGATGAATCCAGGAGCACTTTCCTTAATTGCTAATAATTATTCAATATGGCTTCAATAATTTGAATCCACGGCATCACTTCTGATTTTACCATATTTTATCTGTTTAAAGATGAATCTCCAAAATTTATAACGTATTTATTTTATTTTAATTTATAGTGATCTCAAACAATAAAATCTAAAGAGCTTATTCAAAACAGTAAACACTTTGTATCAATGCTCGATTCAGAAAGCGTTATGTGTTTTATGTTATATTAACACAAGCACTTTGTATGTCTGGCAAAATTGAATTCATTGTGCAGCAGCAACTTGGCCTGGTTTTTTTTAGAAAATCATGCTGGATTTCCGAGAAGAATGAGCCTTGAGATTTCTTCTGCTCACACTTTTAAAATAAACATCCAGTGGCTCTAGACAATAAAACCAGTTACGTCGATAGTTTATTTAAGAAAAAATATGATTGATTTTCTTATGCTCTGCTTATGGTCTAGCTATGGGTATACCGTAAGAACTCTAATGGTTAAAACAAATTTCAAAATTTTTGCTGCAACAATTTGTCCAATCAGCTGCGGCCGGCGCAATAAACGCGGAAGCAATCAGAGGCACTAATTTCAGAATCGCCTCGCCAACGGTATCAATTATTTAGTCGCAGTTTGCTCAATTAACCAACGATCTGTGGCTGCCACAGTTACCGCAGTTGCAAGATTACCCAACATGTTAGACCCCTCAGCGAACCTGTTTTCAACGCTCCCACTAGAAGAATGTTGGCAAGTACAGAATCAGCACCAAGGAACATGTTCGGTCGGGGTAAGTCTCGACCAGAACAATCTGCATCGTATGCAAATTCACCTCTTTTCTCAAGTGACCTTTCCCTGGTCATGTTCGTGCGCTTGTGCGGTAGCCATGGACCGCTACACCCCAGCTAACGATTTCAACAACACAAGATCGATCAAAAGCTTAAACTCGGTGAGAATTTTCCATCTCTTATCACCATTGAAGCGAACCGTTCTGCACCTACGCTTGAGGCAGCAAAAAGCTATTCAATTCACATGTAGACAATAGGTCATAAATGGATGTTTAAACTCCCACGCCGAAGTGGCAGGCTGGTAAACGTTAACAACATAAGCGCAAGATAAGCGCCACAGAATGAAATGCTTTGAATCTCTGTCATGGAACGGCGGCAGGCGATTTGAATTTTTAATTGATGGGAATTTAAGACGCCAAGAGGCGGGGTTGGGATTTATATTGACGGCGCTTCTTTGTGCGGTCAAGAATGATCTTTCTTGCGGGAGAGGTGTTCAGGTGATTGTTGACTTTACTTGGTTCCTCGTATTTCTTCGTTGACATGGGAGATGTATTGTTTGCTTTGCTATTTTGTTTTGACTTTTGGTTCTGACTTGAGATCTTGCATCGATTCTGTGGTTCTCACGAGAATTTCTATTACTCAATATCAAGACACGAGTGGCCGTAAAAACTCTGTTATTGAAAATCAATAAAGCGTTTTTTTTAAATTTACATGAAAAATAAAAAATACAAATCATTTAAACTTTGAATTGAGAAAGCTCCAGACGTGTAAAATTCACACAATATAGTAAAACTGCAACATTATGTATTTTTTTTTTCTCGATCCGACGAGGAATGACGCAAATAGTTTTTGCCTAATATGTGAAACACTCTCGCTGCGAAAGCTGCTCAACTTGGTCTGTGCTCACTTCACAACTAATGTTTTTATTTCAATCAGCCGTGGTTACTGTGCTGCACACTAAATCCAATCATATCTCATTATAAAAAACGCTTGCAAACCAAAGCATTAAACAAATGCTTCTCTGGCTGCACCTGGCGAACAGCCTGCCATAAAATCAATCATAATAACTACCGATCAGCTACTCGAAAACGCTGGGTTTCACTGGTCAGCACTTGGTCTTGAATTTTACTTCGAAGATGGTTTCGGGCATAATGATTTCAGCTCCACATCGTAAAATATAATGTAATCATTGTGTCGTAGTGGGAAGTTTGAAACCAATAAATATCTACTGAATGTGCAAAACTTTTAGAAACAGACTTTTTTTACATAATGGAGTGCATCCAACCATGAGATCATGATCCGCCCAATGAATATCATGGACTCTTGAGAAATATTCAATGCCGAACTTGAACAAAAAAATCAATTTGAAACGGTGCATTTTTATTTGTATCATGATTATGCAAAGTTAATCAAAACTAGTACACCAGCACAGAAAATCTACAAATATTGTTGCAATTGTTATCGGCTACGAAATGGTGAGTTGACATCTGGGAAGGGGCGAACAATCTGGCCTTCACAATTTCCACGCTTCAACGGGTCTGCTGATGATAATTGACCGCCAGTTAAGGGTTGCGTACTTAGCTGGTAGTGTAGCCTGGGCATTGTTGTCCTTCTGACATCAACTAGAGTGAGGGGAAACGAGGGAATTTTGGCCTGTCTAGGATGTAGTGAGGCTTGACAGTGGTCTACAAAAAGTGTCATGTATCTGTAAGCATGGGTCTCCAGTTAGCCTTGCGAGCAAAGGGGTAGGATTGCCAATCCGGAAATGGCGAGTTCGATTCTCGGTCCGGTCCGGTTTGGGGAGCACGAGCGCCTGTTCGTCATGTTAGGGGTGGCTCATGTTAGGGTCGTCATGTTAGGGTGAGTGTGAGTGAGTGACGTACTACAAAAGAAAGATGGACAGATAGACTCGCTCTTGTTTTGCGAGCGAGCTTGTGCTTTGGTTTAATGATGCACAATATTGTGAGACTTGATGCTTATTTCTGCTCCTTAAAAAACTCTTGCTCCTCCACGAGTATTTGGCAAGCCTGGCTGGAGGTACGATTGCGAGGAACAGGAGAATGGGGGTACCTTTCGTAGTGCACGGTAATTACAGCAACGATGAATCATTAGATGGAGGTCGGTGACAAATGCAACTACGCAACTATCAACGGCCTGGGGCTAGTCAATTTTGCGGCAGCTAGAGGAATGACTCTCTGTAGCACCTATTTTGCAAGCAAGAATATTCGGAACCCCATCTGGAAACACCCAAATGGAAAAAACGATCATCTTTTGGTTGACGATAGGCATTTCTCAGATGTCAGAGATGTGAGGTTCTTCCGAGGCCAAATATAAACTCTGACCTCTATCTGATGGTATGCAATAATCACGGAAGGCTGTTCAGCATCACCGGTTATAAACGTGAGAGAGAACCATGCGACTAAACATACAGCGATTGTCGGGCCCGGTCTTTGCGTATAAATTCGCTCATAAGCTCGACGAACAAATCAAAGGACACCCATCTGGAGAAAATTTGAACGCATTCTGGCAGCAAGTTCTTCCCATTCCACTATGGTCAGATCTCCAAACCTGTCAACGTTTTATTGAATAACATCTAGCCAAGTGAATGCCGGTCTTCCTACCTTTCTATATCATTTTTTGATAAAAAAAATTCAATATATATGTGTATAAAACTCAATGTTTGTTTGTTTGTATGTATGTTCCAGCATAACTTCTGAACCCATTGATCGATTTCAACCAAATTTGGAACAAACATTCTTTATCTTAAGGTCGTCTGGATGGGTTAGGTATGCTCTTCTGGTTGATCTGGTACTTAAGTCGAGTCAAGTACAAGACACTGAAGACGGCCTTACTGTTGAGGTCGAAATACGTATCTGTCAAGATACAATTAAATGGTGGAATTTCAATGGGATTGTCGTCTTATGACAAGTGAAGACATTCCACTAAAAAGCTCAAAATAATTTTCTTAAGAAAACCTTTCCACCAACCCGTGCCGTCCTTTTCACCCTAATGAATATATACAAAAAAAAACATTTAGGATGTGTTTCATCTCCCAGCAAATAAATGCTTTAACTATAGAAAGTGTAGAATTTTGGCTTCTCATTTGTTTATACCAATACGAACAGGCAAACGAAACTAGGTAACATGTTGAGAAAAATAGGTGCACAGTAATCAAAATTAACTCTCATTTACCTTTATAAGTAATCACCTATAACAAAATTCATGAATTATTTGGTACAATAACTTGAATACGGTTCCGTTGTACCTTTTAAGCCTTCCAAATAAAATCCTGTTATAGATATGCTCTTCAGTTTCAAAATATATTTAGCGTAGAATAGTGTGTGAAGTTAAGGAACTGACGCCGTAGTATCACATTATAACCACAGAGAACAGACGTTCATCTTATGTAACGAGGTTGTGTAAAACTTTGTACTGGTCATTTTGAAGTATGTCGTTGCGCGGTGCTAGTGTGCTTACGAATGTTGGTGAAAATTTGCCGTATTTTACTTTTTAGCGCTTCAGTCCGAATTGTCAAAATTTTGTTTGAGCCTCCATGTCTGTTCTCTGTGTTATAACCATAAAAATAATGTTCGTTCGCTATAAAAATAATTTGATAAATCGCACATAACTTTTGATAGGAAAAACATAAACCTGAGATTTTTGAACACAAAGCACAATATAAGCTAAGTTTTCTAACGATGTATCAATATTCAAAATCGATTGTTGCAAACCTAGCGGAAAAGTTTTCAAAAATAAATTCAATATGGCGGCTAAATTCAATATGATTGCGTCCATTTTTATTATTGCAAATTTAAGAGACACTCTTTTTCTTTCCAGCGATATGCTGATCTCTAAGATCGGTTGAGAAATGTTGGAGTTTTGGCAGTAGCGATGAAAAATTTACCTCGGATCCTTAATATAATCGCCGCAAGCTTTCGAATGATCATACATTTAGGCATTTTTAAGAACCTCGTGCAAATAGTGGCCCGGTCTCAGCGAGAATTACTCATGTCCATGTGTTATTTGTTATAAGCATCATAGTTCAAGGTGACGCAAGCAGAAAGTGATTCTAAGTTCAATTCTCACCTAAGTTTGATAATTAATTTGTGTAATTCAATTTCAGAAAATATTCGATAAACAGTTGATAATTTAATGACTAATGGTAGACATGTTAAGTAACAGAATTCATGATTTTTAAATACATATTTTGCCGATGCTGCCAACTCTTAAAATCAACTCTTAAAATAGATTTTCCAGTTTTGCTATATTGCTCTGGTATTGCTGTATGATAGTTGAAAAAACTGTTATGGAGCTTCATTAAACACCTTAAATTAGCCTAAGGCGGTATAAAATCACCAAAATTAGATGTATGTATAAGAGCTGAGCAAACGTCTTCAGTTCTAATATACAGCCTCTATTCAGACGAAAGCTGTACTAAACTTGCCGAAAGAATGTTTACTCAGCAATAAATTGTTGCTTGGGTTATTCTTTTCGGATCTTAGTCTATGTATAAAGCTATGTATGTAGACGAGCATCCGGAAATAATAAACATTGACTGTTACGCCATTTTCACATGTTGGTCGGTCGGCTTTTCCGAGTCTTGCGGCCACTCGATGGTTTATTTCAGTGATCCCCAAAGTGCGGCCCGAAGCGTTTTGCTGCAGCCCGCGAAGGATTTCAGAATATACCTACACTAGAGGCCTCTAACCTACACTACATGTGGCCCGTTGATACGCAATAGATGTCACGAGATGCTTTTAAGGTGGTTATACAAGAAAGCCACAAATCGGCCATCTTGGAAACCACGTGCTTTTTCTAGAGATTTTTCAAGAGCACGAATTGAAACATCCGTAAATCGTTTGCTTACTTATGCTAAACAATCGACTTTAATTTCAGCATTGTACGAAAAATGTTACGCTAGATTTGAACTTTTGATAATAGGAGTAGAAAACCGGGTGGTGAATTTGAAATTCACCATATGGCTTGTTTGTATAATCACCCGCCGAATACCGTGATCAGAAAATCATGGGAACTAAATTTTCAAACAGCTGGTTCTCAGCCGTCTTTTGACCGATTTTCACAATTCTTTTAAGGATGTCTTACCCATCTCATCTAGTTTCACCATACTGGTGAGTTATGTTCCTATGGATGCTCATTTTTCCCTAGAGGGGCGTGAGTAAGGATGGATTTTCCAAAATATAGTAAAATTTACTTTACATGACATATTTCAGTGTGAACAACACTTACAGGTTCCAAAAATGTTTTATAACACTATTCTAGCATTGACTATACTATGTGTGAACATTATGTTTGTTCTGGTATCCTTAGCGACTCCAAAACGACCTCTATAACTGATGAAAGATGATATGCAAATTTTGCCGAAGAAAACTACGAAAACCAGTGCCAATGGAAACCCGTCATGTCCATGCCAGTTCGTAGAGGCCATATGAACGATATTTCTCTCAGTTTTGCCTAATCCAGATGTTCTCGGTTCTCCAAACTGTTCTGGAGTTTAGATCAATTGGCCTACCAGGTCAACTGCGGTCGATAACTATCCGATATCGGCTAGCCATGTCCATACAAGTCAGTAGAGCCCACGCGTATGATATGCGACTCAGTTATATCCTAACCAGATGTTCTAGGTTCTCCAAACTGTTCTGGAGTTTGGATAAATTGGTCTACCAAATCAACTGCGCTCGATAGCTATTAGAAATCGACCAGTCACGTCCATACAAGTCCGTAGAGCCTACGCGTATGAATTGCAGCTCAGATATACCCAAACCAGATGTTCTAGGTTTTCCAAACTGTTCTGGAGTTTGGATCAATTGGTCTACCAGGTCAACTGCGCTCGATAGCTATCCGAAATCGACCAGTCATGTCCATACAAGTCCGTAGAGCCCACGCGTATGATTTGCAGCTCAGATATACCCAAACCAGATGTTCTAGGCTCTCCAAACTGTTCTGGAGTTTGGATCAATTGGTCTACCAGGTATCCAAAATCGACCATAGCTATCCAAAATCGACCAGTCATGCCCATACAAGTCCGTAGAGCCCACGCGTATGATTTGCAGCTTAGCTATACCCAAATCCAATGTTCTAGGCTCTACAATCTGTTCTGGAGTTAGGATTATTTGGTCTACCAGGTCAACTGCGCTCGATAACCATCCAAAATCGAGCAGTCATGTCCATACAAGTCCGTAGGGCCTACGCGTATGTTATGCGACTTAGTTATATCCTAACCAGATGTTCTATGTTTTCCAAACTGTTCTGGAGTTAGGATCAATAGGTCTACCAAGTCAACTGCGGGTGACAACTGTCTCAAATCAATAAGTCAATCCAATCAAAATCTAAGATTCCACGCGTAAGTTTGAAACTTAGATATATGCACACCAGATGTTCTAGGCTCTCCAATCTGTTCTGGAGTTTGGATCAATTGGTCTACCAGGTCAACTGCACTCGATAGCTATCTGAGATCAACCAGTCATGACCATACAAGTCCGTAGAGCCCATGCGTTTGATATTTTTCTTAAATCAGATGTTCTCGGTTCTCAAAACTAATGTGGACTTTGAATCACTTGGTCTACCAGGTCAACTGCTCTCGATGCAAATCTGACAGCAAGCAATCATATTCATACAAATCCTGGAAACACACGTGTATGATTTGAAATTCAGTAATACCCGAACTAAATGTTCTATGTTTTTCAACTGTTCTGAAGTTTGGATAAATTGTTCGCAAGTTCTTACAGGAATTCCTCCGGAAGTTGTTCCGAGAATTCTTACCGAAGTACCTGCGGAAGATCCTCCTGGAATTCGTCTGGAAATTCCTTCAGGAATACCTCCGGAAAGTCGTCCAGGAATTCCTCAGGAAGGTTCTCCAAGAATTCCTCCGAAAGTTCATTCAGGAATTCTTCCGGAAGTTACTCCAGGAGGTGGATGAATTTCAACTGTAAATTTTGTAGTTCAATTTACGGAGTGGCTTTCAGTCGTGAATAATGGCGTTGACATATCTATTTCATCACCGAAGTTTTGATCCGGGGATGGGAAGTTTGTTTTTGGAATTTTTTTCTTTCCTGATTGGACAAAATATAGCTCACTTCGAACACTTTTCGTCACTAATTTTGTCACACACTATATAGGGGGTTTTGCAGCCAGAGGATGGGTGATAACATTCCATCCCCGGATTGAAACGTCGGCGATTAAATGAAATTGTCAACGCTTTTATTTACGACTGAAATCCCCTCAGAAAACTGAGTTACTCTAGGAATTCATCCGGAAGTTACTACAGAAGTTCCTCCGGAATTTCCCCCAAAAATATCTCCGGAAAGTACTCCAGGATTTCCTTCGGAACTTCCTCCAGAAATTCCTCCGAAAGTTCCTCCAGGAAGTTTTCTTGAAGATTCTTCTGGAATTCCTCCGAAAATTCCTCCAAAAATTCCTCCCGAAGTTTTTCCAATTCCGAAAGCTCCTCCAGGAATTCCTCCGGATGTTCCTCTAGAATTCATTCATTTATTCAGACTAAGGCCGAAGTGGCCTGTGTGGTATATAAGAGTCTTCTCCATTCGGCTCGGTCCATGGCTACACGTCGCCAACCACGCAGTCTACGGAGGATCCGCAAGTCATCTTCCACCTGATCGATCCGCCTTGCCCGTTGCGCACCTCGCCTTCTTGTGCCCGTCGGATCGTTGTCGAGAACCATTTTCACCGGGTTACTGTCAGATATTCTGGCTACGTGCCCGGCCTACCGCAGTCGTCAGATTTTCGCGGTGTGAACGATGGATGGTTCTTCCAACAGCTGATGCAACTCGTGGTTCATTCGCCTCCTCCACGTTCCGTCCGCCATTTGCACCCACCATAGATCGTACGCAGCACTTTCCTTTCGAAAACTCCAAGTGCGCGTTGGTCCTCCACGAGCATCGTCCAGGTCTCGTGTCCGTAGAGGACTACCGGTCTAATGAGCGTTTTGTAGATAGTCAGTTTAGTACGGTGGCGAACTCTATTCGATCGGAGCGTCTTGCGGAGTCCAAAGTATGTACGATTTCCAGCCACTATGCGTCTCCGAATTTCTCTGCTGGTATCATTTTCGGCAGTCACCAGTGAGCCCAAGTACCCAAATTATTCTACCACCTCGATTTCGTCACCTCCGATGCAAACTCGCGGTGGGTGGCTCACATTGTCTTCTCTTGAACCTCTTCCTATCATGTACTTCGTCTTCGACGTGTTGAAGACTAGTCCGGTCCGCTTAGCTTCCCTTATCAGTATGATGTAGGCTTTCTCCATCTTCTCAAAGTTACGTGCCAAAATATCTATGTCGTCGGCGAAGTCAAATAACTGGACGGACTCATTAGAAATTGTACCACTCGTGTTAATCTATTTATTAATTTCGTCAACCGTCGTAGACTAGTACATATAAATATACATAATTTTTCATTTCTTAATGCTAATATACATAAATTGTGAAATATTTACCATATATCTATATAATAAAAATTAACTAGAGATTAAATAGTACAGATAAAAAATGTTATATCTTTTGTCTTATGTGTTGCGATTTCGAATTCTATTAAAATATGTTTTAAGATTCTGCCGAGACATTGTAAAGTCGATAGCTTCGCAGTGTTGATTGTAAATGTCCATTATTCGATTCAAAGGTCCAAATCCCTGCTCTTCGTATTACCCCTTCCAAAGCGATGTTTAATAGCAGACACGAAAGACCATCACCTTGCTGTAACCCTCTGCGCGTTTAGAAGGGACTCGAGAATGCCCCTGAAACTCGAACTATGCGCATAACCCGATCGATCGTCGCTTTGATCAACCGTGTTAGTTTATCCGGAAAACCGTGTTCGTGCATTAGCTGCCATAGCTGGTCCCGATCGATTGTATCATATGCGGCTTTGAAGTCGATGAATAGATGATGTGTGGGCACGTTGTATTCGCGGCATTTCTGCATTACTTGGCGAATGGCGAACACCTAGTCCGTGGTGGAGCGTTCACCCATAAAACCCGCCTGGTACTGCCCCACGAACTCTCTTGCAATTGGTGCTAGTCGACGGAATAAATTTGGGAGAGTACCTTATAGGCGGCGTTCAGCAATGTGATTGCGCGGTAGTTGCTACAATCCAGCATATCGCCCTTTTTGTAGATGGGACACACGACACCTTCCATCCACTCCTGCGGCAAAACTTCCTCCTCTCAAATCTTGGTAATGACCCAGTGCAGCGCTCTAGCCAGTGCCTCACCACCGTGTTCAAATAGCTCTCCTGGTAGTTTGTCAAATCCAGGGGCTTTGTTGTTCTTCAGCCGGCCAATCCCCTCCTGGATTTCCTGGAGATCCGGAGCCGGTCAAATTATGTCCTGCGCCCGTTCTCCCAGGTCCATCAATATACCGCCATCTTCGTCTGCCACATCGCCATTCAGGTGTTCTTCGTAGTGCTGCCGCCATATATAAGAAGGTTCCCGTTTATGTCCTTACCCATATCGGGCTGTGGCACGTGGCCCTTACGTGAACGGTTTAACTTCTCATAGAACTTTCGTGCGTTATTAGCGCGGTACAGTTGCTCCGTCTCTTCACGGTCTCGATCTTCCTGCTGACGCTTTTTCCTCCGGAAAATCGAGTTTTGTCTGTTTCGCGCCCGTTTATATCGTGCCTCGTTCGCCCTCGCAACAAATTTCATTCAAATGTGAAATAGATAGGTATAAAAATAATGTTGCTTAAGCTTCAAAATTTATGAAATGAAAAACAAATGTTGCAAATGTACTGCGGCCATTGATAGTAAGCATGCTGGGGACCACTGATTTTCTGCTATGACCGCCGCTACCGACCACTGCTGCTGATCGACCTCGCTGCTGCTGACCAAAGAGCTATCGCTACCATCGTTGAGGTTGAATGATCTACAGCAACTAGACCCAGACGACCACCACCGATGCTATGGTTTGCCGTTGAGACTGCTACCAGCGGCTTTGTGCTAATGTGTCCGCTCTGGGTGAAATCGTGTTCGAAGTAAGGATAAGATCCATACCCGCAAGTTGCTGGATTTCCATGTCTGTGCTTGCGATGCATGTACGGAATTGGTTGGTTTGCTAATTTCTAAACTTTTTGCCAATTATCGATAATAAATATTTGAAACTCAGTACTTTCTAAGCAATACAAAGAAGCATTGACTCTTCCTTGATCGAATGGTAAAAAAAAACATTCAAAGTTTATCATATTTTCGTGGCGGTTCCCAATTTTCGCAACCGCAATATGTACCCCGGTTATAAAACATAGACGTAGTCCTACGTTAAAAGATTAAGCAGATAAACAGGGAATCAATTTTTCTGAAATGCGCTTGCGAAACAAGCGACAAAAGAGAACCAACGACAAAGCTTTGTTTTTGTCGGAGATAATAATGACAAAGATCCGAACATTTTTGTCAGCAACAAAAAAGAAGACAATCTTGTTGCTAACTTTTCATCCCGTTATTTTGCATTATTTCTAGAGCAAATTTTGGTTTTATGCTATCATAGTTTCTGCTTTTATGGAAATATTCGAGAATCCAACAATGATTACAATATTAGCATCGTATTCTCGGAAATATCAGAGCATGCGAGGCAAATGATTCTTGTCATATTGTGTTCGGGTTCTGATAAAGGTTTGTCGCTAGGTGCGTTTGTCAGTAACAAACTCTGTTGACGACAAAGGGTATATTGTTAGGCGTTGCTCGAATATTGATTCCCTGCAGATAAAAATATGATATGATAAAAGTTAATATTATTCTATTCCGCATTCAATTGTGTACCTACGAATGTTCTGCAATTTTTATATTCATATTTATATTCATGTAAGTCAGATCTCGTTTTTGCACCTTTTTTCTCTTCCTGCAATAGAAATATAAGCCGAAGCGTGTGATCATCAGAATTGGTGAAAAATACCAGCATCGTCTAGCTTTGGCGCTGCCGTTAACCGCCATTATAAAGCGTGCAAAATTGGGTGTGCCAGAAGAATGAATTGATCAACTCAAATAA
Source organism: Armigeres subalbatus (assembly GCF_024139115.2). NCBI lineage: Eukaryota > Metazoa > Arthropoda > Insecta > Diptera > Culicidae > Armigeres > Armigeres subalbatus. The sequence goes on from NC_085141.1 coordinate 34,083,398, forward strand.
ATTCAGTTGGCTTGTCAAGAGTTAGCAGAGTAGCTCAACGACCTTGCCGAGCGCTCCTCCTCGGCAGGTTTAGTTATCAACGTCAATAAAACCAAATCGTTGGATGTAAACACGGTGACTCCTTCTAGTTTCACAGTAGCCGGGTAACCAGTGGAGAATGTTGAAAGCTTCCAATATCTTGGTAGCCAAATGGCGTCAGAGGGTGGTACCAAGATCGACATAGGCGCACGGATCAAGAAAGCAAGGGCTGCCTTTGTGAGTTTAAGGAATATCTGGAAAATTAGGCAGATAAGTGAACGCACCAAAATACGAATTTTCAACTCTAACGTGAAATCTGTGCTGCTATACGCTAGCGAAACATGGTGTGTATCAGTGGAGAACACTCAACGGCTGCAGGTGTTAATTAACAGATACCTGCGGTATATAATTTGGGCCTAGTGGCCTCACAACTAGATCTCAAACATCGAGCTCCATCGTCGTTGTCACCAGAGGCCGATAGCAACAGAAATTCGGGATTGGAAGTGGGGCTGGGTCGGCCACACTCTACGTAGGGGCGGAAACGAAATCTGTAAAAAAAAGCATTAGACTGGAACCCAGCGGGACATCGCAGCAGAACCCAGAGGCTCATGGCGGCGAAGCCTCAATAAAGAAATAAAAGAAGTCGACCGAAATCTAACCTGGCAACAGGTTAAAGCGATAGCTGTGCAACGCTCAGGATCTTCTTCTTCTTCTTGTTGGCATTACACATTGGACAGAGCCGCCTCGCAGCTTAGTGTTCATTAAGCACTTCCACAGTTATTAACTGCGATGTTTCTAAGCCAGGTTACCATTTTTGATTTCGTATATCATGAGGCTAACACGATGATACTTTTATGCCCAGGGAAGTCGAAGCAATTTCCAATCCGAAAATTGCCTAGACTGGCACCGGGAATCGAACCCAGCCACCCTCAGCATGGTCTTGCTTTGTAGCGCGCGTCTTACCACACGGCAACGCTCAGGATGGAGATCTTTCAAGTCAGCCCTTTGCACCACCGGATGTGTACAGGATCCATAAGTAAGTAAGTAAGTTGTCAAGAGTTGAACGTATTAAACTGTCTTTCAATTTCAGGAGTTGAATGCCTGGAGTTGTTGAGTCGTTCAATTCGCATTCAAGTCAGTTACTTGTTTCCAACCCAAAAGTGGAGTTAAGATGAGAGTTAATATGCAACTGAGAAACCTGGACAACGACATCAGTTAGCCTCTGCTTTACATGTTCAGTTCCAGTACGGTGTAGAATACAGCCGGCAATCAAAGGGAAAAGCCCAGAGCGCATTCAAACCCAGTCAATTGATAGCCGGCCGGTGGCAAGAAGCGGTGAGTTCGTTACGCTATTCTGGTTCTTTTCCCATACCGTGTGTTCGTTTTTGCACATTCCAGTTTGCGCTTTTGCAGCTCGTTACATTTTGCCACAGCTAACCAGCTGATGTTTGTTTTGGTAACAATGTTTGTACTTTTCTAATTTTGCATGACTGGGATGAAACTGGCGCAATGCCTGGTTTACTGCACGCTAGGATTAGCTGTTATTGATTCAGTAGAGAATCGATTTCAAACCGTTGATAGCGGTCCGTCACGTCTGAGTAATTAGCGCTTTCGCGACGCTTCTTGCGTGACTGTATCAGAGTAGGGTAGGAGATGGGTAGGAGATTTTTCACAAGCTATTAAAATGTTCGTATTGAAACCGTAGAGAGAACATTTTTCTAATGGAACTCACATTTAGCTTCGTACAAAATGTTTTAACAATTAATATCCATTTATATTCCGAATTGTTGTTGAATCCATTTGAATTTCGAACTGAAAGAGAAGTTTATTAGATTCGAAAGCCTTTTTGATGGCTTTATGAAATCTAATAAATCAGCCTGTATTTTCTATTTCAAATCTCAATATGCGCACTTTGATTAAAAACGGATGGGATCTGAAAACATACGACACTCAGCAAAGCAATTACTCTTCATGGTGGCAGATAATCAAAATAGAGCAAACCATGCTGAGCGGAACGCTCGCTGACAGCTGAGACCTACATACTATTTCGCAAAAAAAATGAATAGGCAAGCCAACACTCAACCGTTTTCAACCAGTTTCCGTGTCATCATGCTACAAGCACCGCACTCAACTCACAAACATGCGGAATGTACATCTACAAATTGCATGCCAACATGCCGAGATAGGTGTCCCCGGTGAGATGAGACCACGATCTCTGGTGACATCGACGAGGAGAGAGCATGATACCACAGGGAAAGGAAACGATCCCGTTCTTCTGTTGACCGGTGGGTTTCTGATGCGACATGGCAAACATTGGTGAAACTAGTTCACGTACAACATCGCTTCATTCCAGCATGTTGGAATTTCAACAAGGGGCTAGCTGAACATCTCCGCTCAGCAATGATAGCAAATGCAACCGAAACGGTTCAATGTTTAATTCTTTCAAAAAAAAAATATTCAAAACAAAATTCCACTGTAAAACCCAACCCAACAAGAGTCATTCCTCGGCCACGCGACTATGAAGCAAGACCATGCTGAAGGTGCCTGGGTTCGATTCTCGGTCCGGTCTAGGAAATTTTCGGGTTGGATATTCTCTCGATGAATGTATCATCGTAATAACCTCATGATGAACAAATTAAAAAATCTCAATGTTTGTTTCTTATTTTCTATTATTTATAATGCACGAGAGAGGCACCATCGCCATCAAGATGATCAAGCTGTTTTTAAATCCATTATTTGCATATACTGCAATTAGGCCGATACAAATATTTAGTATTTATCTTGTCTCCCCCCCCCTCGGATTTTTTTGCCAAAAAATAATATTTTGAGGGGGCAACAAAATAAAATTAGGATAATTTGGAGGATTTTCAAAACATTCTTTAACAAATCCGAGAAGTTTTTTGATTTTTTTTTATTTTAATATTTATTTTTTATTATCCCCCCCCCCCCCTTGACCTTTAGGAGACCAGTAGGACAAAAAGTTAAATAAATATTTGTAACGGCCTTATTACATTATTACATAGATACCATGATCGAGACCTCGTGTGACCCAAAGCGTAATAAACAAATCCGAAAAACTCTCTCCAACCGGGTACCAATTATGCCAGCGACGATCTGCGTCAATCGACTGCATACATTCAATGCAATCCTCCAATGCACTGCACATAAACAATCTTTCTCCGTGCGACGTATGTAACCAACGAACAAACCAAACATTACAACAACTGAGCATCATCCACCGGATAAATAGGTCAATATTGTTTAGCAAAAGCTATGCGGTTCAGTTATGATCGCAATTATCATCCTAATTTTTTTTCTCTTGCTTTATTTCTACCAGTTCGCGGAACACTTGCCAGACTGTGAGCACGCCGCAGCATTTTACGAAGATGATCGAGCCCATACTCGGAAGCATATGGTGTGAAATTCACGGAGGTTAGTACGCACTTTCTTTATTTTAAACATACATGTTTATTTATTTATTTAATTTTTGGGGGCGCCTCTAGATAGTTACAGTGGAACCAAGGTGTTCAAACAATTCCCCATACAATTTGTAGGACTAACATTTATTTGAACTTAATTAATCACTGATTCGGATATTTCAAATTAATGAACTTTATTAATCCATATTTTTGTGACACCAATCTAATAATTGAAAAAAGTATAAGTTATTGTATGGCAATAAACACAGCTTTCAACAGAGGAACTGCAAACAGTAACTCTGAACACCTTCGTACATTCTACTTACTATCGCTCATTGTTTATCATCATCAATCAAATCCAATGAATTCAATTAATTTCCCATGAAATCATCCCACTGTGCCTCCCAAAACCAACACATCACTGTTCATTTGTTGCACCTGAACATGATAATTGCCCAACGAAGAAGAACTCCTCTAAATCGCCCGAATTGAAGTCGGTGCGAGAAAGGTGAAATCTCTTTTTTTTTTTGTGGCGTCCAACAAGTTAGGTATTGGGGTATGGATTTAATTTTCATTTCGTTGATTCGGGAAAATTTCTCCACCGTGACCTCGCTATACGCATAACGATAATCGTTATAATTATGAAGGAAATCTGGCCCAGGTTGAGTTGATTGTAATGGAAAGTTTTCGAGCGAGGTGGGGGAAGGTGGTACCATCTTCTTCGCCATTTTCGGAAGTTTTCCCCATTTACGAAGCAATGGGTAATGATGATGATTTAATGCGTCAAGAGCGCATAAGAGTAAACACCATGACCATCGTTTGGAGTCAGGTGTTACCGTTTATTGTTTTGGAGAACGAGTAAGATGAGGTTCAAATTGATTAATCTTTACGAGTTTAGCACTGTGGTCAGGTGAGGTCAAATAAATTTAATAACTCAATTTTAATACAGCTTTAAACTCGAATGAATTTTGGAATATCTTACCTAATGGAGAGTGTTTGCTTTCACTTTTGATTACATCTTAGAATAAGCAATTGTTTATGGCATTATCCTTTACCTGGAATAGAGAAGAAAGCTCCAATTAGATAAAATATTATTGATAGATATACAGAAAGGTTGATAAGAAAATTATTTAGAGCTTAAGAGAACGTTTTCGCTTGTCATAATACGATTTTGCACTATCCCTTTTTATTCCATCACTTGATTGTAATTTTACAGATACGTATTTCGAGTCGAATACGAGACACTGAAGACAATCTCTCTGTTGAGGTCGAATTACGTATCAACAGAGGCGTAACTAGTCTCGCTCCAAGGGGGGCCACGGTTTTAGCTGGTGGGATGAATTTTTCTAAGTTGGTGTAAGGCACTGCGCGTATGCAATATAAAATGTTTGACTAAGTTTATCGCTCATTCCTTGTCCTGAAACTCGCATTACACTGTGTCAAACCTAACTGGGATTGAAAGCAAAATCATACATTGCCCATCACATGTTTTGTTATCAAAAATCACCATGTTTTGTTATCCCATCATCATGTTTTGTTATCAAAAATTTAGGTCATACCACAATATTCCTATAATTGGTCGCAGTGGTGTTAATGGCTCTACAAAAAAACGAAGGAAAAAAAACATTACGACATTTGCGAAAAATACCAATGATGCTAATGTCAACCTGTCTTCTTCATCTAACTAAATATAGATAAATGTGTAATTTTAGATTGAAGAATCCTTTTCGCATTGTCTGTGAATGGAAATCGATATTAGTGTATTTTTGAAATTTTTTAGCATTCCCATGATTACTTAGCTTAGATTAGCTTAGCATACTGAGTGTACAGAACTGGTGCAAATTGCACTTCGATCCAAGTGAATAGAGGTTGGAATTTACCAACTACTCTCGAAGGGCACGTTTCAGCAGCTCGCAAATGTTGATCAAAAAATGTTGAAAAAACAGAGTTAAAACCGACGAAAAATTACGGTTCGAAAAAAACACCTTCGTTATAAACCATGGCACACTCGATTCCACCTTCAAGCATTCTAATGATTACTTAATGCATAAAGTTTTTGAATTCAGATTGAATTTTTTTGAAACTCTTCAGATTTGGAATATTTTTTTTTATTTTCATTATTAAAGTGATTTTTTCGAAAATATAAGAAGTTCATCACTAGATTTGGAATAAACTCCATAAAATTCTGTCATAATAAATATAAATATTCTTGCATTTCCAATGTGTATGGGAATCCTGAGAATAACATTCGCAAATATTTTGAGATACTTAAATACCGATGAACAAAACATTGGAATCGAAAAACATTTTCCAAAAAAAACATGGATTTTCTGTTGTTGCTCACGTTAGGAAGCGGCTGGAAATCCCGCTTCGAAGTGTTATAAAACAAAAATATCAAGATTTTGAAAATTATGGTTTTCTGGATAGCTGACTTAACAAACATTTGAAGCTAATAGAGCGCTTATTCAACCAAAAAAGTCCTCTTCGGCTAGAAAACTAGCCTATTCAGGTGAAAGAGATTTTTCTGCAAAAATCAAAGAGACTGTTAGACTCTAGAATCAACCAAATAGATCTGAAAAATTGCTGCAAGAGAAATGTTTTCTGATTCGAAGTGGTATCTAAATCTTAAATAGTTTTCAATATCCAAACAAATATAACATTCTAATTGAACACCAGCCAGGCACAAAAGAGTTCTCTGATTATCCTTATAAGGATTATATGATATTAACTCTTAATTTATCTCGGTATGTATCTAGGAAAATCGCCAAAAATTTAAATGGAACACGATTTGTTGAAGATCAGGATTGTGAAGATTATAAACATAAGATTCTTTGGTTTTATAATTCTGAAAAGGTGTTCGGGATTTTTGAGAAAATTTAGAGATCCCGAAACGATTAAATTATTAAATTAATTAAAATATCATAGAATCCAGGAATTTATTTATTTATTTATTTATTTCGTCAACCGACGTAGACTAGTACATATACAATATACGTGTTTTTCTTTATTTTTTAATGCTATAAAAACGGTATTATAGAGTATTAAAATAAAAATAGATTGGTTTAGTAGTGTTTAATTTTGGGATTTAATGTAAATTTAGATGTGTTGGTTTCGAATTGTGACAAAATATTTTTTTAGGTTCTGCCGAGACATTGTAAAGTCAATAGTTTCGCAGTGTTGATTATAGATGGCCATCATCTGATTGAGAGGTCCGAATTTTGCATAATTTGTACGGCAGTGATTAATTAAAAATGTATGTCGATGACGCAGTTGTCGAGATGGTGTGTAGAAATTTAATTTCGATAAAATGTTTGTTGAATCAATACGCTGCAAAACTATATCGTTAATAAATGAAACCATTGCAGTTTCACGACGCTCTTTCAAAGATTGAATGTTTATAAGCTTGCAGCGTGCCTCATATGATGGAAGTGGGAATGTTGTCCAACCTAATTTACGAAGAGCAAATAATAGGAATTGTTTTTGTACTGATTCTAATCTTTCTTCGTGTGCTATTGAAAATGGAGACCATACAATGCTGCAATATTCCAGTATCGACCTTACATAAGCAATATATAATGTTTTAATTGTGTATGGGTCATGAAAGTTATAGCAGAAACGTTTTATATTATTTGCTTTATGAATAATGGTGTTGTAATGGTCGATGAACGTTAGTTTGGAGTCTAAGATAATTCCTAAATCCCTAACTCTATCGCATTTCTCTACAACCTGGTTTCCTAATGTAATTGAGAGATTTGATGCTGTTCTTTTTCTGCTGAATGATATAAGGTTACATTTTTTACATTCAGTTGCAATAGGCTTTTTATTGCACCATTCGTAGAATATTGCATATTTCGTTCTGGAATATGTTGAGATCATTTTTATTCCCTATTTCCAAAAAGAGCTTCATGTCATCTGCATAGATTAACACTTTAAGCTTGTCAAGAATGAAGGAAATGTCGTTTACATATATTATGAATAATAGAGGCCCCAAATGAGGGCCCTGGGGGACACCGGAAGTGGCTTGAATGGGTTTTGATCTATTGTTGTTAAATTTTATAATCAATTGGCGATCAGTTAAGTAGGATTCAAGCCATTTGAGTAGTCCCGGCTCAATTCCAGTTTTTTTCAATTTGAATAGAAGCATGGGTATATCTATGCGATCAAATGCTTTACTGAAGTCAGTATAAAGAGCTTCTACATGGTTTCTGTTAAGGCCATCAGCAAGCCACCGGGGTGTTTTCATCACACCGCGCCGGTGGACGACATGCCTCATGCTGAGGCCCCAACACATCACTTAGTTGCCACTTTAAATTTCATTGAATACTTACCCTTTTTCGCATACCTTGCTCCAGCTTTGGAGCATTGCATAGCATACCTGAAACGATATAAAACATGATTTAATTACATACAAAACACTGATATAATATGAACAACTTACCATTCGATCATTCGTGAAGTAAACAACATGAAGTCATTTGTTTATCCCTGTTTATACATGTATTGTTTTTGACAGTCGTATTCAGTCATTGTTACACTTTATACAATAATGCCCAAACAACTTGCAAGCAACAATTGTACACAAATCTAGAAAGTTCGTAATAAATCATCAAGTGGATCGGATCGTTTTCCTTATACCCCGGCCAGTTGGCCGGGTTCGGATTCCTTAATCCTGTAGCCTGTGTACCAGGCACTACTAAAGCGTTAACATTGGTCCTTCGAGCTGCGGATAGACGCCAAGGCCTGGCGGCCGTTTCAAGAGTACAACAGAAGCCCTACTGAATTCATAATCAACGCCATCACGATTCCCTTGCCAACGCCATCATCATCTGTGAGTAGAGTGGAATCGTTACCATCAAGTGAAACTGTGCAACATCATTGGACACCAACAAAAGTGGATCCTGAAGTGTGTGTGTCAATCTCCCGTACGTCATGTCATCAACCTCCGTCTCTTCTGTGACTATCCTCCGATCGTAGGATATTTCCCGCAACGCACTCCATGTGGTTGGGCTGGGAAATCCATTTGCGTGTAGCCTGCATCAGACTGTACCACAGGATTAGCCACAGACAGAAAGCAGAAGTCAATCTCCCGTCATGGATTCTGTTCCTCGGCACCTTTAGACTAGCAAACCGGACCGGAGGAATCCATATTTCCGTGGTGCTCATCCCAACGTCGTGTTGAGTATACCACAAGATGCATCTTTCGTTTTGGATTCTGTTCCTCGGCACCTCCAGCGTGACCGGACCGGAGGAATCCATTTTTCCGTGGTACTCATCCCAAAGTCGTGTTGAGTATACCACAAGATGCATCTTCTGTTTTGGATTCTGTTCCTCGGTATCTAAAGCGTGGCCGGACTGGAGGAGTCCACATTTGCGTGTAGTTCATCCGAGAACGGCACGGCACGGCAAATGCTGGGTAAAGCGTACCATTGGTACTTCGCGTACCTGAAGGAATAAAATAGACCCCATCTCGCGGTCCTTAGCCTCTTACCCAGCAACTCCTATCCCTACCTCCCCGCGGTGCTGGCCGGGATACGAGCAACCTTAGGGAAGATCGGGTAACCAACCCCGGTGGGAACTATGGTCGTATGCTGACAGGGAAGGGGGTTTGCTCCTCTCCGGAGGTGCAAATCTTATTGAGCGTCTGTTCTCCATGTCAGGATCGGCTCACAACAGCGTCTGTTCTCCATGTTAGGGGCGGCTGATCATCGTCCGAGTGCCAGCGAGGGACTCTAAAGTGAAACTGTGCACCATGGTCCACCGGAAATAAGGAGGAATGGTCCTCCGGAAATTTAGGGGTTTGGTGTCCAGGCCTACAAGCCAGCCTTTAAAAATCATAAGCAACGAACAATCAACAAGAGAGTACGGACCGGAACCATCGGCGAAGACCACTGCGACGAAAAGGGACTAGCGATTGGAAACTCGGTTCGTGGAACTGCAAATCTCTCAACTTCATCAGGAGCACACGCATACTCGCCGATGTGCTCAAGGACCGTGGATTCGGCATCGTAGCGCTGCAGGAGGTTTGTTGGAAGGGATCAATGGTGCGAACGTTAAGAGGTAATCATACCATCTACCAGAGCTGCGGCAACACACGAGCTGGGAACAGCTTTCATAGTGATGGGCGATATGCAAAGGCGCGTGATCGGGTGGTGGCCGATCAATGAAAGAATGTGCAGGTTGAGGATCAAAGGCCGGTTCTTCAACTTCAGCATAATCAACGTCCATAGCCCACACTCCGGAAGCACTGATGATGATAAGGACGCATTCTACGCGCAGCTGGAACGTGAGTACGACAGCTGCCCAAGACACGACGTCAAAATCATCATAGGAGATTTGAACGCTCAGGTTGGCCAAGAGGAGGAGTTTAGACCGACTATTGGAAAGTTCAGCGCTCACCGGCTGACGAACGAAAACGGCCTACGACTAATTGATTTCGCCGCCTCTAAGAATATGGCCATTCGTAGCACCTACTTCCAACACAGCCTCCCGTATCGGTACACCTGGAGATCACCACTGCAGACAGAATCACAAATCGACCACGTTCTGATTGATGGACGGCACTTCTCCGACATTATCGACGTCAGGACATATCGTGGCGCTAACATCGACTCTGACCACTATCTGGTGATGGTTAAACTGCGCCCAAAACTATCCGTCATCAACAATGTTCGGTACAGACGACCGCCGCGGTACGACCTAGAGCGACTGAAGCAACCTGATGTCGCCACTGCATACGCGCAGTATCTCGAGGCAGTGTTGCCGGAAGAGGTAGAGCTCGATGGGGCCCCTCTTGAGGACTGCTGGAATACAGTTAAAGCAGCCATTAACGACGCAGCGGAGAACAACGTCGGGTACATGGGACGAAGTCGACGGAACGATTGGTTCGACGAAGAGTGCAGTCAGATTCTGGAGAAGGACGCAGCACGGGCGGTTGCGCTGCAGCAAGGTACCCGGCAGAACGTGGAACGTAATAGACGGTAGCGGAGACAACAGACCCGCCTTTTTTCAGTAGAAGAAACGCCGCCTGGATGAAGCGGAGTTCGAGGAGATGGAACAGCTGTGCCGTTCTCAAGATACACGCAAGTTCTATCAGAAGCTCAACGCATCCCGCAAAGGCTTCGTGCCGCGAGCCGAAATGTGCCGGGATAAGGATGGGAGCATCTTGACGGACGAACGTGTGGTGATCGAAAGGTGGAAGCAGCACTACGAGGAACATCTGAATGGCGCTGAGAGTACAGGCAGTGAAAGTCAAGGCAGCGGAGGAGATGACTACGTCAGTTCAGCGGACGATGGCAGCCAACCAGCCCCACCTTGAGGGAAGTTAAGGATGCCATTCAACAGCTAAAGACCAATAGATCAGCTGGTAAGGATGGTATCGGAGCCGAGGTCATCAAGATGGGCCCGGAAAAGCTGACCACTTGCCTGCACAAACTGGTAGTCAGAATCTGAAACCGAACAGCTACCGGAGGAGTGGAAGGAAGGGTTATATGCCCCATCTACAAGAAAGGCGACAAACTGGAGTGTGAGAACTTTCGAGCGATCACCATCCTTAATGCCGCCTACAAAGTGATATCCCAGATCATCTTCCGTCGTCTGTCACCATTAGTGAACGAGTTCGTGGGAAGTTATCAAGCCGGCTTCGTTGACGGCCGCTCGACAACGGACCAGATCTTTACTGTACGGCAAATCCTTCAAAATGCCGTGAATACCAGGTCCCAACGCACCATCTGTTCGTTGATTTCAAGGCGGCATACGACAGTATAGACCGCGTAGAGCTATGGAAAATTATGGACGAGAACAGCTTCCTGGGAAGCTTACCAGACTGATCAAAGCAATGGTGGATGGTCTGCAAAACTGTGTGAAGATTTCGGGCGAACACTCCAGTTCGTTCGAATCGCGCCGGGGACTAAGACAAGGTGATGGACTTTCGTGCCTGTTGTTCAACATTGCGCTAGAAGGTGTCATGCGGAGAGCCGGGTGTAACAGCCGGGGTACGATTTTCAACAGATCCAGTCAATTTATTTGCTTCGCGGATGACATGGACATTGTCGGCCGAACATTTGCAAAGGTGGCAGAACTGTACACCCGCCTGAAACGTGAAGCAACAAAAGTTGGACTGGTGGTGAATGCGTCAAAGACAAAGTACATGCTTGTGGGCGGAACCGAGCGCGACAGGGGCCCGCCTGGAAGCAGTGTTACGATAGCCGGGGATACCTTCGAGGTGGTCGAGGAATTCGTCTACCTCGGATCCTTATAACGGCTGACAACAACGTTAGTCGTGAAATACGAAGGCGCATCATCTGTGGAAGTCGGGCCTACTACGGGCTCCAGAAGAAACTGCGGTCGAAAAAGATTCGCCACCGCACCAAATGTATCATGTACAAGACGTTAATAAGACCGGTAGTCCTCTACGGACATGAAACATGGACAATGCTCGAGGAGGACTTGCAAGCACTCGGAGTATTCGAGAGACGGGTGCTTAGGACCATCTTTGGCGGTGTGCAAGAAGACGGTGTGTGGCGGCGAAGAATGAACCATGAGCTCGCCCAACTCTACGGCGAACCCAGTATCCAGAAGGTGGCTAAAGCCGGAAGAGTGCGATGGGCAGGACATGTTGCAAGAATGCCGGACAGCAACCCTGCAAAGATGGTGTTCGCTTCCGATCCGGCAGGTACGAGACGGCGTGGAGCGCAGCGAGCGAGATGGGCAGACCAGGTGCAGAACGACTTGGCGAGCGTGGGGCGTATCCGAGGATGGAGAGATGCGGCCTCGAACCGTGCATTGTGGCGTCAAATTGTTGATTCAGTGTTATCTGTTTAGATGTTAACTAAATAAATGAAATGAATCATCCGAGAATACACCATAAGATTGACTCCATTTCAAGCCAACAGACGATTACAAATGGCAACGCACACAAGCAGGATAATAATCATCGTAAAACCATCATGGCATCGTATTAAAGCAATTTGGAGTATCAAGCGTCCATCAACACCTGGAAAATTCATTCATCCAAAGTCATCAATCGAATCCCATCGCTCAAGGTGGGCGGTGCGGAGCTCATCAGCTACCTGCATCACAACGAACATCATCATCAGAAGGAAATCATTCATCTAGTCAACGTTAATCCAACCCGATCGCTCAAGGTGGGCGGTATGAAATTCATCAGCAACAAAACATCATCAACAAATCAACAAAAAATCATCGATTCAAGTTCAATTTAATCGCTCAAGGTGGGCGGCACGGAGCTCGTCCGTATCCTACATCCACCGAAACATCAACATCAAGAAAAGAATCATCTAGTCAAGTCATTAATCCAACCTGGTCGCTCAAGGTGGGCGGTGTGAAGCTAGTCAACAATTTGCATCCTCAGCATCAACGAAAACTCATCGTCGATTCGATCCAGCTCGATCGTTCAAGGGATTCTATGACGTCATCGCATCAGCAGACAGAGTGTCATCATTTGAACATCGGCTGAAATCGTATAGCAACATCGCTCAGGGTGAGCGGTGTGAAGGTTGCCAACAACCCCATCCAAGTTAGTAGCATCAACGAAGAAACACCAGTCAAGCATTCAAGACATCGATTCAACCCAATTGCTCAACGTAGTAGCGTGAACCAACACAAGGGAAATCATCAAAAATACCAACACAACTGCAATCTGAGGTCATCATCAAGATCAAGATCGCATCAACCCGTTGATAAGTTGCAAACATCGTAAGCAACATAATCGTTTTCCCATCTAAACTCAATAATCGAAAATTGTAAACAATTTGGTGGGCGGAATGTTAAGGCCATCAGCAAGCCACCGGGGTGTTTTCATCACACCGCGCCGGTGGACGACATGCCTCATGCTGAGGCCCCAACAAATCACTTTTTCGCCACTTTAAATGTCATTGAATACTTACCCCATTTTCGCATACCTTACTCCACCTTTGGAGCATTTCATAACATACCTGAAACGATATAAAACATGATTTAATTACATACAAAACACTGATATAATATGAACAACTTATGCTACGTACACACCAGTCAAGCAGTTCGACGAACATTGACTCCACCCCCAAGAAAACGCTTCGGTTGCTGCTTTGTTGGAACGTGTGTGAAGTTGTTCGAACAACCATTTGACAGTTGGCGGCTCGGTTGGGAAAAATTAAAACGGTTTGATTTTGGTTTGAGTTGTCGGGGGTGGAGTCAAAGTTCGCCGAACATGTTTGAGCATTTGTAGTGAAGTTGCACAAACCCCCATATATTTTTTGATGGTTGGTGCTCGAGTTGGTGCTTCGGTCGTTCGTGTGTGATATTGTTGGTCGAATAAATTGATTGTTCGTGTCGGTGTTGATATAAATTGATGAATGTTTGAATAAACGGGAGGTGGAGTCAATGTTGGTCGAACTGCTTGACCGTGTGTACGTTCCATTACCATTCGATCATTCGTGAAGTAAACAACATGAAGTCATTTGTTTATCCCTGTTTATAGGGTAAAAGACCCAATAGTGGAGGAACTAAGCATGTTCCACCACTATTTGTTGGTTCACACCAAGCCTATACTTCATTTCACTTACCTCAAGGGTGCACATGGAAGATTATTAATTATATTTGATGCGAAAGGGGCCCTGATTGCAGTAGCATCCATCATTGTTACCTAAAATGGTACCTCCAATTATTGGTGCAGTGTTCCAATAGTTGCGGTATTTTTTAATTCATGTTCCTATAGTTGCGAATCCCATTGTTTTCATATGGGACTCGCAACTATAGGAACACTACCGCAACTATTGGTGCAAAGCAGAGAAAAGGAAAAGGTATTTTAGTGATACTTTACCAATTTTGATGCAATTCTCAACCTCTTTTCCTGTATTTCGTGTAATGACAGGTCAACAAACTGATAGACTATATGGGTTGCTGCGTTAAATACGTAGATTGTGTAAAAACAACACTACCGCAACTATAGGAGCACCCACGACTATCGGAACTTTTACCCTACATGTATTGTTTTTGACAGTCGTATTCAGTCATTGTTACACTTTATACAATAATGCCCAAACAACTTGCAAGCAACAATTGTACACAAATCTAGAAAGTTCGTAATAAATCATCAAGTGGATCGGATCGTTTTCCTTATACCCCGGCCAGTTGGCCGGGTTCGGATTCCTTAATCCTGTAGCCTGTGTACCAGGCACTACTAAAGCGTTAACAGTTTCCTTTAGCCATTGCATTCAGGGTATAGTCAACAAATTCAAGAAGATTAGTTGAGCTTGAACGCCCTTTAAAGAAGCCATGCTGTGCGTCTGTTAGTCGGTTTTTACTTGTTTGAATAATTTTCGTTTACTATGGCCTCAAAAGTTTTGGAATGCAAGAGATAATGGCTATTCCACGATAATTACGTATGTCTGATTTTTTTTCCAGATTTGAAAATGGGTATCAAAAATGAGTTTTTCCATATATTTGGGAATTTTCCTGATTCTAGTGACATATTAAATAGCCAAAATAATGGAGTGGTTAGTTCCACTGCTAGGGTTTTCATAAATATAGGAGGTCCATCAGGACCAGGACCTTTCGAAGCATCTAAACTACGTAGGGCCTGCAAAATGTCATGGACATGAAGTTGATTCACTCCAATATCATTTGAAAAGTCTGGAAGAAATGCAAAATAGTCGTGGTCACGATCATTTTCAGAAAATGTAGAATAGGTTTCCTGGAAAAAATCTGCAAAAAGATTACAGTTCTTTTCCGAGCTATCCCCCGCGTTTTCGTCAAGATGCATAATTGGTGGAAAGTTATTTGATTTCAGTTTTGTTTTTACGTAATTAAAGAAGTTCTTAGGACGGGACTTTATTTCGCTCTCAGTTTTTGAATTGTAATTGTGATAGCGTTATTCAATTGATCGCATACGTCCAAGTAATATACTAAATTTTCATTACTGTTATGACTTTTGTAAATTTTGTGTGCTTTTTGCTTACGATTTCTTAAAATCTTGATTTGCCGGTTATACCAAATTGGGTCTTTATTATTGTTATGACGTCGTTTTCGTTTTAGTGGAGTTTCTTGTGAGATTATGTCAGATAATAATCTTCACAGATGCTTCGACATTTTCTTCATTTCTTAAAACTATTTGCCAGTTTACACTTCTTAACCTATCTCGAATATTTTCATAGTTCGCTAAATTATATTCAAAGACATCCTCATACTCACAATCGTTGGGTCTTTGTTGCTCATGAATGAATAACGAGTATTCGATTGCAGTGTGGAACGCTTCATTTTTCCACAATGGATTGATAGATTCTGTTACACAGAAATCTTCATAGATATTTGTCAGCAAGAGGTCCAAATAGCAATTTTGATTGTTTTTTATATGATTAATTTGATTCAATCCTAAACTTGCAGACTTGTCAAAAATTAATTGCAAAGTTTCGTTATCCCCAACGATTGGCAGTAGGATACATTCGTTTTCTCAATTTAGAAGCTATTCCTAAGATATCTTGAAGATGCATGAGATTCTACGTGAAATTCACCGAAGTTCTGGTCACAGATTTAGGTCATAGTTATGATTACGCCTAGTGAGATTACGGAAAGATTATGAATCCATTTCACTTGAAATAATTCAAACAGTTTTCAAAAGGGGTAAGTTTTTTTTTAAGCGAATTGAAGCTAGTCTAATAGAACATGAATGTTTATATCTTTAAACAATTAAGTTTCTGGTACAATCAGAAGAACTTACTAATGTTTACCAATAAGGTGAAATTTTAAGCGTAACTCGCTTTGAAAATCCAAAAAGACACATTTAAAGTAAATATCTGTGTTGGACCCTTAGAGAAAGTGCTTACGAATAACGACTTGTATCTGTCTAAGGGCTATTTTGAAACAAACGGAAATCGTACTATACCATGGTTGGAAGTCTTATGGAAGTCATGTACACATTTTGGACACTCCCAATTTAATCGAATTTTCGAGTTCCGTTGGCCAAATGATTAAATGCATAGTCTTGCCTTTCCATAGTCATTAATTTTTTTATTTATTTATTTTGCTTATTTCATCTGACTGTATCGTCTACATGAAAACTTAAAACTAAAGGTCAGTTGATAAAATATCTGTAAAACGCGGATGAACTGATGTTGAAGTCGAATTGGTCCGACACCTCGTTGAAATGGCGGATCATAGCGACAAAGCAGCTATTGTCAGCATAATTAGTGCTATGCCTTTCTTCGAAGAGCAAATCTCGAGGTCGAAGGGATCGTGAGGGTGCATACAATGGAATTGTATGCGTACCAATGAGCAGTAGGGTAAAACGACCTATTATGGAGGGTTTAAGCACCGCGTCAAAACCAAATTGATTTAAAAAAATCTTTAAAAATGAACTGTTTATCTTTTTTTACATTGCAGTAGTCGAATATGATGCTAATAAACTCTAGTTTCGTAAATATTACTTCAATTGTGCTGAACTCATGTCGTTTTGTTTTTAACACAATAAAAACAAACTACCGCAATAATAGGACGCAGTTGCCTATTATTGCGATATTTTTTGAAGGTCATTCCTATTGTTGCGGTATTGCCTGTATTTCTTATGGAGAGCGATACCACAACAATAGGACCTTAGCACTACCGCAATAATAGGCTCAAAGGATGCAATTATTTAATCAAAAATGTTGATTTTTCATCATTTTGAACGGAATTTTGTCAACCAAAAGGTGTTCTAATGGTTGATTCGAAGAGTTTTAGCGGATCCACAATTATTTTTGGTGCTATTATATCTAGAATGGACTATTTCAACACTACCGCAACATTAGGGCATACCACAACGATAGGACGTTTTACCCTATAAGGCTTTGTAGCATAAAGGATCGCGGAGTTCATTTTTTGATGCATCAATAAGCAGATTACTGCGTTTTTAAGGACATAGTTGAAAGAGTACCAAGATGGCCGCCAATATGGCACCGGACCTTCCACGGATCAACCCCACACCTCCCGCATTCCTCTCCCACCAACATTCGAATGCATCGAACAGCATCGAACAAAAGTTTAATATTCAAATTACTAACCTGCTCACAGCATATTTATTCACTTCCCGTGATAATGAACATGTTTATCCAAAGAGTCCCATGCATTTCGGCTCGAATAATATCATAAATCAGCAGTTTCGTGCCAATTTATTAGCCGTTCGCGATTTGGTGGGCTTATCACTGCACTTCACTTCTTCTCAAAGGGCACTGAAAAAATCAAGTTTTCTCTCACTTCTCCGCACATGAGGAGCCCGAAATGTTGATGGAATGCAAATTAAACATCACTTTTCGAAATCAGTCACTTGTTTAAACCGTAAAATTAATATAAACTGCTATTTTTGCCCGAAAAAAACGATTAAAAACTGATCGCGGAGCGAATGTAAACAACGGCACCGGCAGCAGCAAACTAATAATTAGGGTGGTTCAAAACATAATTTTACTCCCGCTCAGTCGATTGTGATTTATAATTTGGGTGTCATCCGATGGTTTGGTTTGAATAGAGGCTTACCGTGCACAAGTCGTTTCAGGCTTGTATGGCAGTTTATATGGCGAGATTGAATTTAATATTATTCTGATTGTGGTGCTTCGTCATTGGGCCCTGGCGAGGGGGGAGACCATATGACTGGATGAAATATTCAAGAGCTTCAACTCCATAGACAATCCATATTGAATGGTCGTTCCAATAGTTGCGAGTCGATTTTAATCGAGGTTGCGAATCTTTAGAATGATAATTAGGCTTCTCAGAAGGCATCAGTGAAACGTGCAATTCAACAAAATACCCAGAATTTGTCTGTGATATCTATCGCACCAGGGGCAGATGCTTCATACAAAAAGTGTGACAAGGGGGTGAGTGGGGTATAAAATGCTATTTTTGCGTTACGTATTCAATGGATCTTTTCTGCGGTGCGGTTTTCTTTCAGTGAAGTCTCTGGAATATTGCTTTCAGCTATGTGGATTCTCTTTTCGCCAGCGTATGGAGGGGAGGCACTGTAGCCAGTGTAATAAAAGGTTTAGTTTCCATACTAGTTTTCATACAAACTTGAACCGGCATGCGCTCAACCACTTTTTGTTCAACAAATCGGTTTTTGGAGGACACTCGGAGCATGGGACGGAATCGAGTGAGCGTGGTGGTGCTGGGTCGTTTTTTGAACCACCCTACTAATATTCTTTGTTTTTTTTAATACGACACCAATACTACTACAGTATATGACAGTTTTTATTGTACAAATACTTTCAAAGCTTTGTTTTGGTACTCAACCCACCTTCACCTTAATTCACAATTTCGATATAAACCTATTGTGTATACATTCTCAGATTTTCAACTAACACATTAGCGAACCACGATTTGAAGAGTAGCGCACTGTAACGCTTATCTTCTTGAACAAACTAATCCCTTTAAAATTTCATTCAAATATCGGTTTCTTTGACCAGGAAACTAGTCAAATAAATACAGAACAAATTTATTTTTAAAGCCAGTTACGCAATTATCAACGGCATTAGTTTTAGTTTACATGTGGAGAAAATATTACATGTTATAAGACATGTCATAAGTACAAACTCGCCTTATGACAAGCAAATACGTTCCACTAAACTGCCGTTATACGCATAACTGTCCGCGGGCTGTTATGGCAGCCTATAACCATGGAGCACCTAAACGACTTCGAATTGGCTGATGACGTTGCACTCCTCGCTCAACGGCGCTCTGATATGCAGAGTAAGCTCAACGACCATGCCGAGCGCTCCTTTTCGGCAGGTTTAGGTGACTCCTTCCAGTTTCACAGTAGCCGGACAACCAGTGGAGAATGTTGAAAGCTTCCAATATCTTGGTAGCCAAATGGCGTCAGACGGCGGTACCAAGATCGACATAGGCGCACGGATCAAGAAAGCAAGGGCTGCCTTTGCGAGTTTAAGAAATATCTGGAAAAACAGACAGATAAGTGAACGCACCAAAATACGAATTTTCAACTCTAACGTGAAATCTGTGCTGTTATACGCTAGTGAAACGTGGTGTTTATCAGTGGAGAACACTCAACGGCTGCAGGTGTTCATCAACAGATGCCTGCGGTATAGATTTCGGGCCTGGTGGCCTCACAAATGTGGTGGTGGCCTAAAAGCTTAACATAATTTTCGTATGAGAAAATTTCGCCCAAAAATTTTGGTCCAACTCAATTTGGTCACACCCTATTGGACTTCACATTTTGTAACAACAAGTTCGATGCTTTGCTGAACAAATCTAGACCAACATTTACATATCTGTAGAAAGATTCTGGCAGAAAGGTTTAATAAAGAGTTCTCAATGTTCCTTCACATAATATATGTTACATAGAAACAGATTTCATTGAAAAATATTTTTGACCACTCATTTGTATGAGAATTCTCCATAGTGCTCTAGTCGAAAACGCTGATTCTGTCTTTTTTTATTCTTTTCAATTTGGTCAATCGGTTAATCATGGATGTAATCCTTCGGTTTTTTAACATTCACCAGAAAATCATTTTTAGGCCGATACAAATATTTGAAAACAATTGTCTCCTCCCCCCCTCGGTTTTTTCTGCCCAAAAAAATATTTTGAGGAGTTTTATTGATTTTTTCCATTTTAATATTTATTTTTTATTGCCCCCCCCCCCCCTTTTTTGACCTTTCGGAGACCAGTAGGACAATAATTTAAAACGGCTTTATTTATTTTTTACAAGGGAGAATGCGTTCTTTACATCAAAGTGTCACTAACGCACAGTATCGAGTATCTCTCCTTTTCTGATGGATCGCTATCTTGGCGGTCTTTGCCACCGAGTTAAGGCCGTTCAACGTGGACTTACTCTTGCGAAAACCGAACTGATTGCTTGACATTCCGTCCTTACCCTGTTGTCAGCCTGTTGAAGATGATCCTCTCTAGCAACTTGCACGTCGTGTCTATAAGACAGATTGGTCTTTACGCCGTTGGGTCACCTGGAGGCTCATCCCCACACTGGGACAGAGCCGCCTCGCAGCTTAGTGTTCATTAAGCACTTCCACAGTTATTAACTGCGAGGTTTCTAAGCCAGGTTACCATGTTTGCATTCGTATATCATGAGGCTAACACGATGATACTTTTATGCCCAGGGAAGTCGAGTCTTGGCCATCACTATCCTGTATGCGTCACCCCATGGATTCGTGTTGGCAACTTCCCATAGGTTGTCGAAACACGCTCTCTTGCTGCTCTTGATGGCCTTATTAAAGGCCAGT
Organism: Armigeres subalbatus; assembly: GCF_024139115.2. Lineage (NCBI taxonomy): Eukaryota > Metazoa > Arthropoda > Insecta > Diptera > Culicidae > Armigeres > Armigeres subalbatus. The sequence goes on from NC_085141.1 coordinate 34,104,052, forward strand.
TTCAGAACTCGAAAGACTTCACGGCGGTCCGATCTTTCATCCTCGGTGCGGGCACGTTGCATCCTTCGTCTTGCATTGAGGCAAGTTTATCGAAGGGCCGTAATCTCGGCACTCCACCAGTATACCGGGTGTTCCGGCTTTTCTCGGCATGGTGGCGTCGCACGCGCGTGGTAGGACAGCTACCAAGGCATCCCCGTTTAGACCTTCAGTGTTGGCTTCCAGTTCCAGGGCCGCGGTGAAAACTTCGCTGTCGAAGTGATTGCCCAAGCAGCATACATGTTTAAATTTCCTGCTATGACGACCGGCTTAAGACCCACTAGGTCGGACGATAGCCTATGGATCATCTGGTTGAACTGTTCTAATGGCCACCTTGGTGGGGCATAGCAGCTACAATAGAACACACCACTGATCTTGGCTATCGCGACAGTCTCAGCAGAGTGTGCGCCCCGTCGTGCAAATAGCCGCCATCCAAGACCCGTTCGGCACCCAATTGTCGTTATCGACAGGGGCGTACTACGGATCGGACAGGAGGGCGACACCGGTCCTCGTCTCAGGGACCGACTGCCGACTGCACAATGGTTGAGAATCAAGACCGCTTGGGCCAGCTTCCTGTAGTCCGTCCCACTAGCTTGCGCTCCGCGTTTCAGAACCGGTCATGGTACGTCTGACGTCCTGACCCAGCGCCGAAAGCTTTTCGGCCGCCCGCATCAATTTAAGGCCTTCGGCGTACCTATCCTTGTCAGTTTTCAAAAACAAGGCCTAGCCTCTGTCTTTATCTTTCTATGCCGGTCGAGATGCGTTGGACTTCCGCTTTGCCCTACTGATCAGCTGCCAGAGATTTTCGATCCCTTGTGCCGGTGGCACCGGTCGGCTGGTACGGCGCCTCTTGCCTTTTGGGAGAAGAAATCATCTTCTCTGGTCGACCCCCTTTGGGCTCTTCTGCACCCCGATCTGCTCCGTCCAGACGACGTTGACGTTACAATTAGAAATACTTGTTTGGATACACGCGGAGACAGACATAAGGATGTGAGGATTTCTCTCTGTTGAATATGAAGTCTTCAAATATCACTATTTTCGACATTAAATTGCCGATATCAAGTCATGTTTGCAAATAACATCCCTGGAATCTTCCAGAAGGTGGTCTATTCTGATTATATATACATTTTTGTAGAACATTGTATTGACCTGAAACTGTTGGATTCGAAAATATATTTAAGTACTGTGTTTTAGGGTCGGTCTATAAAAAAGTGCCCTTTTCAAAAACGTTGATAGATGGATATTCGGTAATAAAATCTATATAATAAAAATGAAATGGTCTGTGTTCGTATCCGCATAACTCGAAAACGACTGGATGGATTTTCTTCATTCCTTCAGCAAATATGTTCGTTATCGTTTCCGACGGGTTTATATGATATTTCCTCATGTGAAAATCATATGTAAAGTTGAGAGAATCGTGAAAAACTGAAACAAAGATTTGTATGAGAATTCCGCATAGGCAGTTCGCAACGCGCATTTTCGCCTACTATGCAGGACAACGTCTGCCGGGTCGACTAGTCTATATATATAAAAACCAATCTATGTATGTATGTTCGCTAACTACTTCTGAACCACTTGGCCGATTTCAACCAAATTTGGTACACACATTCTTTATCCTCAGAGGAAGTTAACAAAGAGAGTGGGATGGTCATTTGGAAATGGGGGAGGGATTTTGTTTAGAAAACGAACAATTCTGTGTAACTTTCAACTCCCAGGACCGATTTCATCCAAATTTGGTACACATATTCACTACGAGGAGGTAATCATATGGGAGGGATTTGGGAAAGGGAGGGTCTGGAGGGAGGGTTTTGTTTAGAAAACGGGCAATTCAAAGTAAATCATGAACCCTGTACCGATTTCAACCAAATTTGGTACACACATTCTACATCATAAGGAAAAGATAACAAAGGGGATGGGATGATCATTGGAAAAAGGGGAGGTATAGGGGAGGTGTTGTCTTTGGAAAACGAGCAACTCAGTGTAACTCCCAACCCCAGGACCGATTTCAATCAAATTTTGTACACATATTCACTATGAGGAGCCGATCGTACGGGAGGGAAATTTGGATAAGGGGGTAGGGGTCTGAAGGGAGGGTATTGTTCAGAAAACGGGCAATTTAGTGTAACTTCTGAACCCCTGTACCGATTTCAACCAAATTTGGTACACACATTTTCTATCCCTAGGAGAAGATAACAAAGGGGGTGAAATGGCCGTTGAGAAAAGAGGAAGGGTAAAGGGAAAGCGGTTGTCTTTAGAAAACGGGCAATTCAGTGTAACTCCTGACCCCCAGGACCAATTCTAAGCAGATTAAATGATTAAATCATTCAACTCTATGATTAAAGATTATGATTAATGAATTATAATTTTTGAAAATGATGACTGATAATGATTAATGATTAAATTCATTTTGACAATAATTAACGATTATGAATAATGAAAAAACCGTTGGATTATGATTAACGATTACCGATCGTGATTAAATGTTGACACACTATGTGTATGGTTAATGATTAACGATCGATATGATTAATGATTGATGATTATGAATGATCAAATTGCATAGTGATCCATAATCGAGTAACCTTTATTCCAAATTTTAAAAGGTATGATAATTATATGATAATGATTCAAGATTAATAAATAAAAGCAAGGTATGCAATGATCCAATGTTCCAGCATAACTTCTGTACCCTTGCCCGATTTCAACCAAATTTGGAACAAACATTCTTTTTTCTTAAGAAGGCGAAGATGACAGGGATCGATCAACTCAACACTTCATCGAAATCATGGTTTGCCCAGAGAAAAGCAATGATTAAAGTGTTTCCTTCTGGACAGTAAATGTGATCATTTCTTTAAAATAGACGTTTTTCCGGAATAAGGCATCGGTGTATGTTTTCCTTCTTTAGAAATAGACGTTTGCCCGGAATAAAGCGATTTTGGGTTTGATCCCATTTTCAAAATCAGTCAATGTTTTCAAATGTAATCTACCTTCTTTTAATCAAATGATGAAATATCAATAAGAAAACACAATTATCCTTTTGACCTATTCCAATTCCGATGGTGAAAAAAACTGCGAATTAAACTGGCAACTCCGAGCAAGGCCGGGTACATACAGCTAGTTCAATAATAAATTACACTACAACTTTGCCAAAGACACCATTCAAAAATCTTTTATTAAAGAAGTTACATTTTGCAGCGCCACCTGTGGCATAAATTGGAACGGTGAAAATTCTTAAGTTGGTTTGAGACCCCTCCCCATTTGGAAAGGGAGGCTCCCATACAAATGAAACAACAATTTCTTCATAACTCGAAGATTAATCAAGCAAATGGAACCAAATCTGGCATGTGGAGGTCCAAGAAGATATGTTTCTGTGGTTGTTAGAAACCCCTCAGCCTTATGGAAAGGGGGATTTCCATACAAAAGAACCAGAAATTTCTGCATAACTCGAGAACTAATCAGAGAATAGATCAATTTTCGGCGAAACGAAGTACGACGGGTCTGCTAGTTGGTAATAAAAACACTTCAATACACTTCCCAATAAATTAGCAACCATATATTCACTTGTTAGCAGTTTGAGAATAACTTTGGTAAGGAATTAAAAAGCTTTAGAAGTGAACTCTCACATGAAGTCACTCGAAAGGTTGACCAAAAATTTAAGTTCCCAAAATAATAACATGAGCTTCTTCCATAATCAGTGTTAGTTATAAACTTTGATTTAGATATCAAACTAGACAGTTGGCGTGTATATAGTTTCTCACGTTCGATTGATTATAGGAGAACGCTTTACTATTATTGGTGTACGAGAGCTAAAAAGTTAAAGGAAAATTTAGTTGTTTGCTATTTTTACGTGAAAATCGAATCCACTTCTGTACACTTCAATGTACTTGTAGAAAAAAAATATGGCGAGTCATTCAAAATCCAGGAAAAAAGTATATTTTCATACACCATTAGGATTATCGGTACAGCAAGCGGCTGTCAGCCACCCTCCATGTAGGGGAAGGGGGAGCAATATGCCCTAGCTAAGCAAACACTGCTTTATTGTCTTATTAGTAACGCTATTCATGGGTATTTTTACATTATGCAACAGTTAAACAGGATAGCTAGTTGATGCCATTCAAAAATTGTCAAAAATCTCAATCACATTGATCATATTCACATTTCAAAAAAGTGGTGACATTCTGTTGCCGGAAAACTCATGAGGCAAAACGCCTTTTAGCTGGCAGCTCCTAGGAAACAAAGCACCACGCGTCGGCGAATCAGCATTCTGGTATGGATAGTGCGCAGGGAATCAATTTTTTTGGAATGCGCCTGCGAAACAAGCGACAAAAGAGAACCAACGACAAAGCTTTGTTTTTGTCGGAGATAATAATGACAAAGATCCGAAAATTTTTGTCAGCAACAAAAAAGAAGACAATCTTGTTGCTAACTTTTCATACCGTTATTTTGCATTATTTCTAGTGAAAATTTCGGTTTTATGCTATCACAGCTTCTGCTTTTATGGAAATATTCGAGAATCGAACAATGATTACCAATTTAGCAGTGTATTTTCGGAAATATCGGAGCATGCAAGGCAAATGATTCTTGTCATATTGTGTTCGGGTTCTGATGAAGGTTTGTCGCTAGGTGCGTTTGTCAGTAACAAACTCTGTTGATGACAAAGAGTATATTATTAGGCGTTGCTCGAATATTGATTCCCTGATAGTGCGTGGAGACGCAAGTACATTGTAGGTTAGTGTCACTAGCAGAGCTTCCCAAACTTTTGGATATGCGACCCACCTAGCAAAATTCTATATGTCTCGTGACCCACCTATGAAAAATGCATTTTATCAAGTAGTATTAACCCTTGTGTGGCTGGCTGGGTACCCGGGTACCTTTTTGGAATTCAATTCACGATATCTGAATGAATTTTCATAGTAGGAGGTTGAAACTCTGTCATATCCACAATAATGACGGCCAAAATCGATTGTACGGGTTAACTGAAATTTTGATTAAGGAGGGGTGGAGGGAGGGGTTCCGACATTTTTTTACCCTTTAAATGGCCGGCTGGGTACCCGGGTACCCACGAAACTAAAATGCTTCTATCTTAGGCAATTTTTAACCGATTTTGATCGTTTTGGGCTCATTCGATTCAAAAAATTTCCCTTTATCATGCTATTTTAGGATTATACCGGTCCGGACCGTCGGATCACCAGGAAATCCGGATTTCTAGGGACATGTCCTGCATAGATTACACTTATCGTGGATTTCGATAGGTAAATAGCAATATGGGTATCAAACTTCTTGATATTTCACCAACAGGTTGATTTTCATTGATTTGGGACCATCAGACGTGCAGATCTTCAATTGGCCATTCCAGAACAAATTCCTCAAGGGGTCATAGGTGGCCACGAACACTTTTCAAGGGAACATCAACAATATGGGTATATAACTTCTTGAAATTATTTCTAACGTGTGTTCCTGACAAGTTGAGTCCGGAGTGGCCACTTTGGAACAAGTTTCCCGGGTGGGGAGGGGAGGGGGGCGGTTGTTTGGTCAAGGTTGGCCGAACACATTTCTCATTGGATCCCCAACAATTAATTATTTATCATCAGACTAAGGCCGGAGTGGCCTGTGCTGCACATAAAAGACTTCTCCATTCTGCTCGGTTCATGGCTGCACTTCGCCAACCACGCAGTCTGCGGAGGGTCCGCAAGTCGTTCTCCACCTGATCGATCCACCTTGCCCGCTGTGCACCTCGCCTTCTTGTTCCCGTCGGATCGTTGTCGAGAACCATTTTCACCGGGTTACTGTCCGACATTCTGGCTACGTGCCCGGCCCACCGCAGTCTTCCGATTTTCGCGGTGTGAACGATGGATGGTTCTCCCAACAGCTGATGCAACTCGTGGTTCATTCGCCTCCTCCACGTACCGTCCGCCATCTGCAACCCACCATAGATGGTACGCAACACTTTCCTTTCGAAAACTCCCAGTGCGCGTTGATCCTCCACGAGCGTCGTCCAGGTCTCGTGTCCGTAGAGAACTACCGGTCTTATAAGCGTTTTGTAGATAGTCAGTTTGGTACGGCGGCGAACTCTATTCGATCGGAGCGTCTTGCGGAGTCCAAAGTACGTACGATTTCCAGCCACTATGCGTCTCCGAATTTCTCTGCTGGTATCGTTATCGGCGGTCACCAGTGAGCCCAAGTACACGAATTCTTCAACCACCTCGATTTCGTCACCACCGATAGAAACTCGTGGTGGGTGGCTCACATTGACCTCTCGTGAGCCTCTTCCTATCATGTACTTCGTCTTCGACGTGTTGATGACTAGTCCAATCCGTTTAGCTTCGCTTTTCAGTCTGATGTAGGCTTCCTCCATCCTCTCAAAGATACGTGCCATGATATCAATGTCGTCGGCGAAACCAAATAACTGGACGGACTTCGTGAAAATCGTACCACTCGTGTCAATCCCTGCCCTTCGTATTACTCCTTCCAAAGCGATGTTGAATAGCAGACACGAAAGACCATCACCTTGCCGTAACCCTCTACGGGTTTCGAAGGGACTCGAGAATGCCCCTGAAACTCGAACTACGCACATCACCCGATCCATCGTCGCCTTGATCAACCGTATCAGTTTATCCGGAAATCCGTTTTCGTGCATTAGCTGCCATAGCTGGTCCCGATCGATTGTATCATATGCGGCTTTGAAGTCGATAAATAGATGATGTGTGGGCACGTTGTATTCGCGGCATTTCTGCAACACCTGACGTATGGCGAACACCTGGTCTGTGGTAGAGCGTTCACCCATAAATCCCGCCTGGTACTGCCCCACGAACTCTCTTGCAATTGGTGTTAGTCGACGGCATAAAATTTGGGAGAGTACCTTGTAGGCGGCGTTCAGCAATGTGATTGCGCGGTAGTTGCTACAATCCAGCTTATCGCCCTTTTTGTAGATGGGACACACGACACCTTCCATCCACTCCTGCGGCAGAACCTCATCCTCCCAAACCTTGGTAATCACCCAGTGCAGCGCTCTAGCCAGTGCTTCACCACCGTGTTTAAACAGCTCTCCTGGTAGTTGGTCAACTCTAGGGGCTTTGTTGTTTTTCAGCCGGCCGATCTCCTCCTGGATTTCCTGGAGATTCGGAGCCGGAAGTCGCATGTCCTGCGCGCGTGCTCCTAGGTTCATTACCATACCGCCACCGTTGTCTGCCATATCGCCATTCAGGTGCTCTTCCCCAACTTGGATCCCCAACAATATGGATGTCAAAATTCTTGAAACTTCCACAGCAGGCTGTTGTTGACTATCTTGGTTCCAACAGATGTGTGAAAATTTGAGTGGCTGTTTCGGAACAGGTTCCCAGTGGGGCCAAGAATAGTCATAAACATTTTTCAATGGAACCTCAACAATATGGGCATCAAACTTCTTGAAATTGCCTCAGCAGTGTGTTTCTGATTGTTTTAGAGCCACCAGACGTGCTGACTTTATAGTTTCCATTGCAGGACATGTCCCCGTAGGGTGTTAAGTGGCCATAAATACTTTTCAATATAAATAAATATAAATAAAAAAAATAGAAAGCTGCAGTTTTTTTTGTAACCCGTGTGTTGAGAGCCAAATCATTGCAAGGACCACCCTTTGACACCAGAAGGCAACTAAGTGGACCACCGAAAGCTCCGAAACATCCGGAGAAGTTGCCGATTCTGGAAGTTTATCCTAGAAAACTGAGACTTTTTAGAATTTTAGTGTTGTAGCAATGAGCGAACAAAATCAATACAAGGACTATTTATTCATACCGGATGGCCACTAAGTGGTTTTAGAAAGTTCTGGAACAACAGGAGAAATGACCAGGTGTAGAAGATTATATTTTGAAGTTGCGATTTTTTTATAAATCTATTGTTAGCGTAATGCCAATTCTGGAAATCCTAAAAACTATTACTTGTTGTAGCATTGTGAGAGTTAAATCATTGCATGTCCAACGCATTGACCACCATTGGACATCTGGCGCTGAATATCCGGAACACCCATAGTAAAGACAAATTCTTGAAAATCGTCCTAGAATACAGTGGTTTGTTATAAATGTAAGAGCAAAACTCCGCTTAATGGTCCTCTGGGAACTCCGGAACATTCGGAGAAAAGGGCCAATTTTTAAATTCATCCTCGTAAACCGTACTGTTTCACAAAACGATTTATGTATCAAAATGAGAGCAATATCATTTCAAGAACCAAACGTTGACTCCGGGAGGCCACTAAGTGGTGCTCCAAAAGCTCCTGAATAGCCAAAAGGTAATCAATTCTAGAAACTCGCCCAAAAAAGCCACGATTTTTTTTGTAGTTGTGTGCGATCAAAATCAATTCGAGGATCATTCATTCTCATTGACACCGTGTGGCCGTTAGGTGAGCATCTGGAAGCTTCGGAACTTTTGAAGATGTGCAAATTTTTAAGTCGTCCTAGAAAGTTGTGAGTTTTTAGAAATCGCTTGTTGAGAAATGTGAGAGCATAATTGATGCAATCTAAACGGATAGCCACAATACATCCAATAATGCTGCGACTTTCAATAAATCGTTCATTCACTTCAAGTGGTGGAATAAAATGGGATAGTTCGAAATCGTCTTATGACAAGTGAAGACACTCCACTAGAAGCTCTAAACAACCTTTGACTGACGTATTGTTGAGCTCCAAAATTGTCAATCTTGGGTGATGTTCCTCCAGTTTTCATAAACGTTTAGGGTTCCCAGGTCCGATTCCACCGCGTGCAGCAGCCACGAAGTCGCTGGCCTCTATCCGGATCTCTGGTGAATATTGTTTTTGCTATTCTTTCTTCCGACATTCGCACTAAGTGACCGGCCCTCTAGAGTTTGCCGTATTTTATACGATTCACAATATTTTCTTCTTTATACACTTGATACAGCTCGTGATTTATGCGTCTGTGCCACAATTTTTTTTTCTAATTTCCCATCGAGAATTACATCCTTACGTAGCACTTTTCGGTCGAAAACCCCAAAAGCTTTCCGGTCCACCTCTTTTTACATCCTTACGAATCAGAGCAAATTTCGTTTCCAATATTCGATGAAGCCCCTATTCGCAGCAGCAATACGTCTTTTCACTTCACAGGAAACGTCATTGTCACATGTCACATGTCATGTGTTCAAAGATAAACAAATTCTTCAACAACTTCCCCATCAAGCACTACCTCAGCACTAACACCAATAGGCCTACCTTTATCTCTATCCGCAACCAAGTACTCCGTCTTGGTAGAGTCGATGATTTAGCCTATCTTCGCCTGCTCCCTCTTCATTAGGGCAAAAGCCTCCACTACTGCCCTGTGATCGTTACCAATGTAGTCAATGTCATCCGCAAAGACCAGGAGCATATGCGACCATGTGATGATAGTGCCCTTCTTTTGCACACCAGATCTCCTAATCACCCCCTCGAGTGCAATATTTACAATAAATTTGAAAGCGCATCACTCTGCTTCAACCTCTCCACGGTCGATCAATACAGTTACGCCTCTATGATTATAAGCGCGAGCAAAGACTCTGTTTCTATACTGCTATTACAAACGATTTTCGAAAGTTTCTAGAACGAACTGCAATAATTGACCACTGCTCTAGATGCCTATGCACTTCTGGAGCACCATCTGGGGACCACCAGGTAGCCCTTGCATTAATTTTGCTCTCACAACAAATGACGAATTTCAAGAATAACCCACTGCTCCGGATGATTCAGAGCTTCCCAAGGATAACTTAGTGTCCACCTGGAGTCAATTAATGGTCCTGGACATTACTTTACAACGGATTGCAAATTTCTAGAACAAACTTTTGTAGTATCAGACAGAGGCCACCTAGGATCGAAGAGTAGTGCATGTATCGGTTTTGATGTGACAATGTTAAAACAAACGGTTTATGAAAAGTCACATCTGTTTAGAAGAATTTCTGGAATCGATCATATCTCCGAGTGTCCGGAATCTTATGGTGGATCTCCTGCTGGTCACCCGGCGTCCATGAGTGGTCCTTGTATTTATTTTGCACTCACACTGCTAGATAAATTGATTTAAAACAATGAACTCTGAAAATGTTAATGAACATTCTTGACTCCTCAGGGAACCTATTCCGGAATTGGAGATCCGGAGTGAACTTGTTTGATGAACCCAAATAGATCAGAAATAAACGCTTGAGACAATTTCAAGAAGTTTGACACCCATATTGTTGGGGTTCCAATGAGAAATAATTTTGGCCAACCCCGGCTCCCGGGGAACCTGTTCCAGAATGGCCACTCCTGAGTCAACTTGTCTGGTGAGCCTAGAATCATGAAGGACATACGCAAGAATTAATTTCATGAAGTTTGATACCCATATTGTTGATGTTCCCTTGAAAACTGTTCATTGCCACCTATGACCCCTCGAGGAACCTGTTCTGGAATGGCCAATCGAAAATCGACACTTCTGATGGACCCAAATCAATCTACTGATGAAATTTCTAGAAGTTTAATACCCGTATAGCTGATTAGCTATCGAAATCCACGATCAGTATCATTTATGCAGGACATGTTCCTGAAAATCCGGATTTTCCAGGAATCGAATTGACCGGATCGGTTCATCCTGGTAACATAGAAGAGAAAATTCTTAATCGAAGAAGCCCAAAATTGTTGAAATCGGTTGTAAATTTCCAGAGATATAAGCATTTTAGTTTCGTGGGTACCCGGGTACCCTGCCGGCCTGTTAAAAGTGTTTTTTTTGCCGGTCACACAACGGTTAAGCATTAATTGAAACAGAATGTCATCGGCGTTAGCTTACATGTACAAATGCAAAAAATGACGAACATGATATTGTTTGTCAAAATGTTAGCGTTTTTATTTTACTTCATTAAGAGGATAAATGTTTTCTAAAATAGCGTGGTGATGAATATTTAAAATAAAAAGCGGTTTGAGCTTGGAATTATGTTCCTGACAAAAATGATCAAAAGGTTCGGCATCCGAGCTTGTTCTACGCGACCCACCAATAATTCGCTCGCGACCCACCTGGTGGTCGGGACCCACAGTTTGGGAAACCATGCACTAGGGCGTTTCGCCTCGCCAAAATGTTAGATGTTTCTTCACTTTTAAAGAGGATACTTAAAATGAATAAGGGTACTTCACTAAAGGGGTTCCTCGATCAAGAGCGGTGAAATAAAATAAACTGTTTCAGTTGAGGTTTCAGAACAGACTGACTATCTGGTTTTATTAATTATATACTCGAGCCCTTCGACTCAGTTCGTTTGTCCGAGCGACAAACGTCAAATGACATTTCAGAGCGCATAGGGGTGCGCAAGTAACTATAACAATTCTTCCCCTTTTACTATGTTATAACAATAATCGGAACGCGAAATAAATTCACGAGAGTTCAAACAATTCAAGAACAAATATCGAATTCAAATCATTGAGAAACTAAATCTAATCCGAAAATTTCCAAAATTCAATCATAATGATAATCAGCACTACGGTGTTCTTTCCTAGGGCGTTTCGATCTTCGGAGCTCCACCACCCGACGACTTTCGGAAGTTCGACGTTTTCTTTTCCTCCCTCCCTTCGGAGCCTGTTCCTCTTCCACTTCGCCACTGGCCAGTGGGCTATTCGTCACATCGCCAGTGGGCGGCTCGTCTCCCGGGGTACTCATATCGTCGTTCATTCCGCTGGCTCGCTCCTCCCTCGTAATCAAAACATTCGGCCCTCGCCATTGAGTTGTTGCTTTAGAGATCCTGACCTGTGATCTTTGCGCCATTATCACCACGTTTCCAACGCATATCTGTAAAACATGTTGAGAGTACTTTTTAATAAACGTGGCTTTAATCCATCTGGTCTGATGTTGGGGACTATTATTTTTGTACCACACTTCATCCCCAGTCATCAGATTGTCAATAGCATCATGGTAAATTTTAGGAGAAATTCTATTCTGATGTTCTGTATGACCTTCATCATCTACATGTGGTACTTCCATATGACGTTTAAAACTATTTTTAGGATTAACTAAATCTAAAATAGTCTTTGGTTTATATGAAAATATTCTTTCAGATGGAAAATGTCCATCTTTCGTTAAATTATTATTTCTAAAGTTGAATAAAAACAAATTTATCTGGTCTTCCAGATCCAACTCCGAAATCTCTGGGTCCATTAGAAACCTTTTAAGTACTTCCTTTACCGTTCTAACCAGCCTTTCTGCTTGACCATTACTTGATGGATTATATGGTGGGCTTTTCATTACTTTAATGCCTTGCTTTTCTAAAAAGTCAACAAATGTCTTGGAGTTGAAAGGAGGACCATTGTCCGAAACTAAGACGTCCGGTAGACCGAACCGCGCAAAAAATTCTACCAGTTTTTTTAACACTTTGTTTCCATCCGTACCACGTCTCATCAATTCAATTTCGATCCACTTGGAGAAACTATCAACCAATAACAGGTAAGTACAGTGTTTGTAAAAGAAAAAATCAATATGAATCCTGCTAAACGGTCTCGTAGTTGGTATCCATTTAGATATTTCTTTTGGCTTATGAACTATTGCCATACTGTTACATGCCTCACAGTTAGTAACATATTTGTCTATATCTGCATTAATACCATACCAATATACTGTACTGCGTGCTAATTGCTTCATTTTGATAAGTCCTGAATGATTTCCATGCAACAGTTTTAAGATGTTTTTTTGGAACACCTGGGGTATAATGACTCTGTCCCGAAAAGGAGACATCCGTCTACCAATTCTAAATCCAAAAATTTGAAAAGACATCTGAAAATTCTTTGTCTATTCTTTCGGGCCACCCATTGACCATAAAACATTTAACTTTCTGCAGGAACGGGTCGTTTTTTGTTGCTTCCGCTATTAACTTAAAGTCGATGGTTATTTCCTTACTAAAATTTATACTTTTAATGGCTTCTGTATCCAAATAATCAGGAACTTCTTGTGGTAATGGAAATCTTGAACAGAAATCAGCGTTCCCTAATTTATTTGATGGTCGATAGATAATGCTGAAATCATATATAGCCAAATCTAAAACAAATCGTTGCAATCTCGTCACATAAATCGAGTTTTTTCCTTCTTTTCCGAAAATTCCCACTAAGGGTTTGTGGTCTGTATAAACAGTAAAACTTTGTCCGTAAAGATATTTGTGGAACTTTTTAATAGTGCATACTAAAGCCAACGCCTCCAAATGTAGAATAGGATACTTTCTTTGTGCACTGTTTAATGAGAATGATGTAAAACAAATCGGTTTTTCTGTTCCATCTATCACGTGGGCTATTAAACCTCCAAGACCGTAGCTCGACGCATCCGATATTACAACAATCGGTTTTTTAGGGTCGTAAAACTCTAAAAAATTTGTTTTTATCAGTAAACTTTTACTCTTGGAGAAAGCTCTCTGACAATTGTCATCCCAGATGTATTGTACTTTATTTTTCAATAAATTATATAATGGAAATAATTCAGAAGATAAGTTGGGTATAAACTTGTGATAATAATTTAGTAAACCTAAGTATGATTTCAACTCTGACTCATTTTTAGGAGCATTTGCTTTCTCTATAGTTAATATTTTATCGGGACAAGGCTTAAGCCCTTTGTCACTAATAATGTGTCCTAAATGTTGAAGCTCCTTAACAAAAATTTGCACTTTTCAAAGTTTACCTTTATGCGAGCCTTAGCTAAACGTTCCAATACTAACAAGAGCTTGATCTTACAATCCTCAGCTGTCGTTCCAGCAATTAAAACGTCATCCAAATAACAAGAAACATTTTCGATACCTTCCAATACTTTTATCCATGACTTGTTGAAAATAGAGGCACTCGAGGATGCCTTGTGGCAATCTATTGTATTTGTATAAACCTTTCATTGTATTGATAACCACGAACTGCTTGGACCTCTCCGTCAATTCTAATTGGGTGTATGCCCTTCAAGGTCAAGGGCACAAAACACTCTACAACCAGCCAGATTAGCAAAAAATATCTTGTGATGTAGGTAAAGGATATGAATTAGGTATCAGAGCTTTATTAATAGAAACTTTACAATCTATGACTAGACGGATTTCATTATTTTTCTTCATTACTATGATGATTGGAGAAGCCCATTCACTAGTATCAACTCGAGTAATAACCATTTCTTTTTCTAATTTGTCTAAATAATCGGAAACTTTATCCTTCAATCTATAAGGCACGTCGTAAGCTTTTTTAAAAATAGGAGTTTCGTCCCTCATAATCAATTCTGCTTTAAATCCATTGATAGGGGTGGTGAAGTTTTTCGTAAATACGTTTTTGAATTTGTTTTCAAATCATCAACGGCAATTCCGCCGGATTCATCAATTCTGTTGATTTGTAAGGAATTTGTAAAAATGTCTCCAATCGGGGTAAAACATGTCCAGCCAAGTTCGACCAAAAGCGGGTAAAAATCATTGTCACAATCTAACACTAGTAGCTGCATTACCGCCTCTTTGCCGTTTATTTTACCAAAACCCTTGCTTCCCCTTCAATTTTCAATTTTGTTCCGTTAACAACCATTAATGGTTCATTGTATTTACGCAGTTCATTGATAAAATTTGACGAATATTGTCTTTACTAATAACAGACACAGACGCGCCACAATCAATTTCCATTTTCAAACATTTTTGCTCTATTTCCACTTCTACTAAACAAGGGTTACTAATTTTGTTTATAGACGCCACCATCATACATTGAAGATTACCTGAGTCGCTGTCGTCATCATCTTCGTCGTCCCTAGTACGCATTCTCTCCAACAGCTCCGTAATGTGACGGTCAGCGGAGGGTCCTGGTCTATACGATTCAACTAGGTTGACTGCATCACGGTTAAGGTTCTTTAGTTTGAAGCACTTTTACGGATGTGACCTTTCACACCGCAAAATTGCATATCATTTGTGAATAGTCAGGTCGTGTCCACTGTCTTTGTCTTCCAAACTGTCCTCCCTGCTGCCGAAAATTCCATGCCTCCGATCCTTGGATTCTGTGCGTTCGCTCTGCCGGTCGAAACCTAATCTGCTCCTTACAGGCCCTCTGCTATTGCTTTCCCTATCATCACTTCCTTCTTGGTCTTTCCGAACGAAATCATAAACCTTGGATAATCTTGTCGCCGCCACGCCCATGTGTACATTTGGCCTATTTGGTAACTGCGGCTACCATAGCTGGATGCACTAAGTTCGGTTGATTAGCTGTCCCCTGCATTCGCTCTAGCTACTTCCCATGTAGCGATTATTTTCTCTGCATTTGCTAGATTTAATTTGTCTTCACTTAATAGGCGCTGCCTAAGATTGTTATCAGTAATGCCGGCAATAAGGCGGTCGAGTATTACGACCTCCTTAAAGTTCTCAAAGCAACAAAATTCTGCTTGAAGTTTCAAGTTTAAAATGAAATCTTCCGTTGACTCATCTGGGTTTTGTACTCTGGTACCAAATTTGTACCTTTGTACTAGATCAGGGTCTGTTTTGTCCAGACGATTCTTCAACTTGGACACAATATCATCTAGTGCTGCATGTTCAAAGTTTCCCCCCGGAAAAAGAAGCTTCATTTCTGCGAATATTACTGGACCACTCATGGTGATGAAATAGGCCAGTTGGTCTTCTTCCTTCACCTTATTCACCCTGAAGAAATATTTTAACCGGGTGAACCAATCGTTAAACGATGTTCCCCTACGGTAGGGTTCTAGTGAGAAGGCTACACTGGAGCTCATTGTACGAACTACCAAAGCCAACAAGTTTCTTTTTATGTAAAATATAGAACCAAAGCCAAATATTTAATAAAAAAAATATCACAGTATCATTCAAAACAAATTGTCAATTCATTTAGCAATACGTAATCACCGCATATACAATGTTCAGCATAAAATAAAATAGAAATAAACAAAAAATATCACATTAAATTGTCTATAAAATCACGATTATCTAGCCAAAATTATTTGATAAATTACGACACATTAACATGAGGACTCACCCTGAAATACAATTAACCAGTCTGCGACTTGCTTTTTAGATTCCGTCGAACACCACTAAATTTCCGTGAAAACCAAAGGGACTGAATTCCTCAGCGGATGGAGAGAATTATCTCGAATCCAGCTATCCGACTCCGTTGAGCCCTTTTGCCTGAAATACCGGAACGAGGCTCGATGCTTAGCACGCTGCTTAAAAAACCTTTATTCAATAAAGAGAATAACTATTAACAATATGTCAAACAAAAGACAACACAATAAAACATTTGTTTTGTCAATGCGAATAAAGATTTTTATTCTGGTCACACTTTTATTTCCAACCACACAATAGAGTGAAAAGGCCTTTTCGCTTCTTACCACCGATTACCACAAAATGACGCTATCTTTCCACGCTTTTAGCTATTCGCTGAAAAGAAAACTTTTCTTTTTGAGTTTTCTTTCAGCTACACACTTTACTTACGATTCAGCGACGTCTGCGGGTTTCGGATGATTGGTTGTAGAATAAACTCAATATCTTAATTCTCGCCGGCGTTAGGAGATAGTTCAGCACACAATGGCTACACCAACGATGTGCGCGGTTGGTAGTTTCCGATGATTATTCGCTTCCAATTTGCACCGTCGCAATCAATAAACTAGTGGGTTTTTAGTCACTTTTTGCACACGCGTTATGTTCTTCTGCTCGTCGCCACTTTTAAAGAGGATACTTAAAATGAATAAGGGTACTTCACTAAAGGGGTTCCTCGATCAAGAGCGGTGAAATAAAATAAACTGTTTCAGTTGAGGTTTCAGAACAGACTGACTATCTGGTTTTATTAATTATATACTCGAGCCCTTCGACTCAGTTCGTTTGTCCGAGCGACAAACGTCAAATGACATTTCAGAGCGCATAGGGGTGCGCAAGTAACTATAACATTCACAATGTGGAAATTTTCGGTTTTTCCGACAATCTCATACACTATTTTGAAACTTTTTTCTCCTAACCTACATAATTTTAGATCTAGTTTTGTTACGACCATCTTAATGACGGTAAATATGAAGGAAACTACAAAAGGCGTTTTGCCCCGGGGTGTTGGGGCGGGGCGAGCGTTTTGGGGCCTCTTCCCCTATCACAACAGCTCAAATAAAAGGACAGAGTGAACATCACTCTGAAAAAGAAATCAAACATGTTCGCCAATTCCGTTGCATATGCAGCCTTTCATTGTGTCCATTGTATTTTCGGAGGCAACATGAGGTAAACAACATAGAATGTTTCAGGAGTGTTTTCATTAATGAAAACTGAATTTTAGATAGGTGTTACTGGAATGTTCAGAGGTTCAAGAGAGTCGAAGGGATTTTCTGGATTGCAAATCTTTGCAAATCATGTTGCATTTTAAACGCTGAGTTGTGAGACGACGGTAAGTTAACTGACAAGTGTAATAAGCTTGAAAATGTAAAATTCATTCAACATAATTTTACTATTGCTAATTTAATCGAAACAACAATCATGAAACCGAAAAACATACATTTCGTTCATGTCGAAGAAGTTTTCAACCTATCAATGAAGCCAATCTCTTTAAATGTTACTGCAAAAAAAAAGTTAACCACATCAACTCACACAGCAAATCCAAACTCAACACCCACTTTTCCACAGCCAACCCGCGCCGGTGAGCTACGGACTGCATGCTTGCACGACTGGCGCAATTTACAGTTAGGATGTTTTTGCAGCCTCAAACCACTCGAACTCGTTACTGGTTCACGGTTTCAGCTGCTTGTTGGCAGACGGTTTGCAATAAGTGTACCGGTAAACGGGAGAGGACCTGCTGTGCGCTCCAATATATAGGTCGATTTCGGTTTCATTCGTTGCAGATCAGACCATAGTAATAGTAGGTTGTATCTAGACTGCACTGCTTGTACCGGGGAAATAAAAATGAGGTGAAATCGCTAATAGCTTTAATTTTCCATCAAATCACGAGGTACCACTAACCCCATCCAAAAATAACACTTTTGAAACAACCTTTAAATTTCTCGCCGAAGCTAGACTGACTCGAAGAATAGCCGACAGTCATGGAAGATTCATTGCCTGATGATGGCATTGTAAGGCCCCATAGCGTCAGTCAGCAGTTTGACTGCGTGGTCGATTTATCGCACACCAAGCGAGAAACTGAAAGTGTCACTTATTGGAACACAATGACCGACCGACCTAGAACCAGATTTGCCTTGTCGGGCATTTGAGCGTGTTTATTGTACAATGATTAGTGCTGTTCGCCGCCGCCGACAACGATTTTGGACTTTATCACGCCGACTACTAATTTCGATATAATGAAAAAAATCAATGAACTTGCCAAGCAAACAAAATTTGCATTCAAGTACCTATGACGTTGGAAATTCACCGAATTATGTTAGGAATTGACTGAATTCTTGTGGGAATTGGCAATTTACCGTCGTCAAATTGTAGGCAGCAGGGACTATGTCCAAGGGCTTGACGATCCCTCCCCAGGCCATCTGCGAGTTGTAGGGCTTGCCTAGGATGTGGTGGGGTTTGACAGTGGGCCCTGTTAAACCTCTATAAAAAGCTGCATGTATCTGCAAGTAGGCCCCACCAAAGCGACCGTGTGCCGCTCAAAGCGCACAAGCCCAAGTCCTGGTGTTAAGTGGGACGCTAAACAGCCCTGACACGACGGCCCTCCGACGAGACAGGAGGTTTGCGCAGGCCCAATAAGCCGCCTAGAAAACCAATCATTACGAACAATATAAGAGATAATGCGACTCGATATAATCGGCAAAGACCGATACAGGATCACGATTGGAAGCTTGGAACATGGAATTGCAAGTCGCTAGGTTTCGCAGGTTGTGACAGGATGATCTACGATGAATTACATCCCCGCAACTTCGACGTCGTGGCGCTGCAGGAGATTTGCTGGACAGGACAGAAAGTGTGGAAAAGCGGGCATCGAGCGGCTACCTTCTACCAAAGCTGTGGCACCACCAACGAGCTGGGAACCGGCTTCATAGTGCTGGGTAAGATGCGCCAACGCGTGATTGGGTGGCAGCCAATCAACGCAAGGATGTGCTGAGGATTAAAGGCCGTTTCTTCAACTATAGCATCATCAACGTGCACTGCCCACACGAAGGGAGACCCGACGACGAGAAAGAAGCGTTCTACGCACAGCTGGAGCAGACATACGATGGATGCCCACTGCGGGACGTTAAAATCGTCATCGGTGACATGAACGCACAGGTAGGAAGGGAGGAAATGTATAGACCGGTCATCGGACCGGATAGTCTGCACACCGTATCGAATGACAACGGCCAACGATACATAAACTTCGCAGCCTCCCGCGGAATGGTAGTCCGAAGCACCTTCTTTCCTCGCAAAAATATCAACAAGGCCACATGGAGATCACCTAACCAAGAAACGGAAAACCAAATCGATCACGTTCTAATCGACGGTAAATTCTTCTCCGACATCACGAATGTCCGCACTTACCGCAGTGCGAATATTGAATCCGACCACTACCTCGTTGCAGTATGCCTGCGCTCAAAACTCTCGACGGTGTACAACACGCGTCGAAGTCGGACGCCGCGGCTTAACATTGGGCGGCTACAAGACGGTAGACTAGCCCAAGAATACGCGCAGCAGCTGGAAGTGGCACTTCCAACGGAAGAGCAGCTAGGCGCAGCGTCTCTTGAAGATGGCTGGAGAGATATTCGATCCGCCATTGGTAGCACCGCAACCGCTGCACTAGGCACGGTGCCCCGGATCAGAGAAACGACTGGTATGACGGCGAATGTGAGCAGTTAGTGGAAGAGAAGAATGCAGCATGGGCGAGATTGCTGCAACACCGCACGAGGGCGAACGAGGCACGATATAAACAGGCGCGGAACAGACAAAACTCGATTTTCCGGAGGAAAAAGCGCCAGCAGGAAGATCGAGACCGTGAAGAAACGGAGCAACTGTACCGCGCTAATAACACACGAAAGTTAAACCGTTCACGTAAGGGCCACGCGCCACAGCCTGATATGTGTAAGGACATAAACGGGAACCTTCTTACGAACGAGCGTGAGGTGATCCAAAGGTGGCGGCAGCACTACCAGTGTTGTAAAATGTCATTTGCATTCGTTTGCATAATTTTCCCAGAACTTTTTTCAGTAGTTAGCTATCAACTATCAAGTATGACGAACTTATAGCGCTTAAATGTGGCTACAACTTTGTCTAACGAGACATTGCTGTAAATATGTAATATGGGGCGTGGGAGGCAAAATGTCATTCAAATGACATTATGTCAAATGACACGTGACATTTTGGAGAGATTTCACTCTCTAGCCTCAGATGTTATATTTAGAGCAATGTACCTTTGGACCAAAATATAGCACTACTCAAGCGTTATGCGTGCATCTAAAATTTGTAAGTAAATTTCGCTTCTGAAGAAAGTTATGAATAAATTAGTCAAATGACATGCAGATGACATTTTACAAGCCTGAGCACTACGAAGAGCACCTGAATGGCGATGTGGCAGACGAAGATGGCGGTATGGTGATGGACCTGGGAGAACGCGCGCAGGACATAATTCTACCGGCTCCGGATCTCCAGGAAATCCAGGAGGAGATTGGCCGGCTGAAGAACAACAAAGCCCCTGGGGTTGACCAACTACCAGGAGAGCTATTTAAACACGGTGGTGAGGCACTGGCTAGAGCGCTGCACTGGGTCATTACCAAGATTTGGGAGGAGGAAGTTTTGCCGCAGGAGTGGATGGAAGGTGTCGTGTGTCCCATCTACAAAAAGGGCGATAAGCTGGATTGTAGCAACTACCGCGCAATCACATTGCTGAACGCCGCCTACAAGGTACTCTCCCAAATTTTATGCCGTCGACTAGCACCAATTGCAAGGGAGTTCGTGGGGCAGTACCAGGCGGGTTTTATGGGCGAACGCTCCCCCACGGACCAGGTGTTCGCCATTCGCCAAGTACTGCAGAAATGCCGCGAATACAACGTGCCCACATCATCTATTCATCGCATATGATACAATCAATCGGGATCAGCTATGGCAGCTAATGCACGAAAACGGATTTCCGGATAAACTGATACGGTTGATCAAGGCGACGATGGATCGGGTGATGTGCGTAGTTCGAGTTTCAGGGGCATTCTCGAGTCCCTTCGAAACCCGTAGAGGGTTACGGCAAGGTGATGGTCTTTCGTGTCTGCTATTCAACATCGCTTTGGAGGGAGTAATACGAAGGGCAGGGATTGACACGAGTGGTACGATTTTCACGAAGTCCGTCCAGTTATTTGGTTTCGCCGACGACATTGATATCATGGCACGTAACTTTGAGAGGATGGAGGAAGCCTACATCAGACTGAAAAGCGAAGCTAAACGGATTGGACTAGTCATCAACACGTCGAAGACGAAGTACATGATAGGAAGAGGCTCAAGAGAGGTCAATGTGAGCCACCCACCACGGGTTTCTATCGGTGGTGACGAAATCGAGGTGGTTGAAGAATTCGTGTACTTGGGCTCACTGGTGACCGCCGATAACGATACCAGCAGAGAAATTCGGAGACGCATAGTGGCTGGAAATCGTACGTACTTTGGACTCCGCAAGACGCTCCGATCGAATAGAGTTCGCCGCCGTACCAAACTGACTATCTACAAAACGCTTATAAGACTGGTAGTTCTCTACGGACACGAGACCTGGACGATGCTCGTGGATGACCAACGCGCACTGGGAGTTTTCGAAAGGAAAGTGTTGCGTACCATCTATGGTGGGTTGCAGATGGCGGACGGTACGTGGAGGAGGCGAATGAACCACGAGTTGCATCAGCTGTTGGGAGAACCATCCATCGTTCACACCGCGAAAATCGGAAGACTGCGGTGGGCCGGGCACGTAGCCAGAATGTCGGACAGTAATCCGGTGAAAATGGTTCTCGACAACGATCCGACGGGAACAAGAAGGCGAGGTGCACAGCGGGCAAGGTGGATCGATCAGGTGGAGGACGACTTGCGGACCCTCCGCAGACTGCGTGGTTGGCGAAGTGCAGCCATGAACCGAGCTGAATGGAGAAGTCTTTTATGTGCAGCACAGGCCACTCCGGCCTTAGTCTGATGATAAATAAATAAATAACTTTGATTGAACTGACAGTTTACCATGTTTGCACTTGTAGATTATGTGACTAGTCCGACGTTACTTGCGATTTCATTTATTATTACAACTTGGCATCGTTACAGGGACATATTTCAACTTCAACAGAGAGGTTCTTTTGAGTGTAGCATACTTAACTCGAGTCTTATGGCTTATCTCTAAATGGAAAATTAAGACATAGTACCTGGATGCCTGGATACCTGTTTGGCTTCTTCTTCTTCTTATTGGCATTACATCCCCACACTGGGATAGAGCCGCCTCGCAGCTTAGTGTTCATTAAGCACTTCCACAGTTATTAACCGCGAGGTTTCTAAGCCAAGTTACCATTTTTGCATTTGTATATCATGAGGCTAGCACGATGATACTTTTATGCCCAGGGAAGTCGAGACAATTTCCAATCCGAAAATTGTCTAGACCGACACCGGGAATCGAACCCAGCCACCCTCAGCATGGTCTTGCTTTGAAGTCGCGCGTTTTACCGCACGGCTAAGGAGGGCCCCGGGCTCCTGGTTGGCTACAGCGACAATACACCTATGCCTGGTGTATTGTAGAGCCCCATAATTGTTGGTCTTGGGCGATGTTCCTCCAGTTTTACCAGCGTGCTCGTGGCTTTCCACGAAGTCGCCGGCCCCTACCTGGTTCTCTGTTGAATATTGTTTTCGCTATTCTTTCTTCCGACATTCGCGCTAAGTGACCAGACCACTAAAGTAGGCCGTGTTTTATGCGAATCACAATATTTTCTTCTTAGTATACTTGATACAGCTCATGATCCATGCGTCCACACCATTTTCTAGTTTCCCTCCGAATATTGTACGCAGCACTTTTCGCGCGTTCCAAGGTAAACAAATTCTTCAACAACTTTAAACACATCCCCATCAAGCACTACCTCAGCACCAACACCACTAGGTCTTCCTTTATCTCTACCTGCCACCATGTACTTTGTCTTGGTAGAGTTAATGGTTAAGCCTATCCTCGCCGTCTCCCTCTTCAGTGAGACAAAAGCCTCCGAATACTTGATTTCGAGCCATCCAGCGTAGCACATATCAGTCTAATCAGTTTCGCCGGAAAACCATGTCCGGACATTATCTGCCACAGCTCATTTATTTTCACTGAATCGTACGCTGCTTTGAAATCAATGAACAGATGGTGAGTCTGGAATATATCAAGGAGCATCAGCAGGCTAAACAACTGATTCGTCGTTGATCGGCCCTCACGAAAACCTGCCTGGCATTCGCCGACGAAGGACTCCTCAAGCGGTCTCATTGTGTTAAACAGGATATGCGACAGGATTTTGTACGCCGAGTTCAGATTTGTAATTGACACACTCTAGTCTGTGCTTTTTATGGATAATATGGTGGATTGATTGATACAGCTGCTAGCTTCCGTGTTTGAGAGGCTCGACCGTGATCTCGTCCTTCCCAGCAGCTTTACTGTTTTTCAACTCGTTTAGAGCCTTCTTTACTTCGTCCAGCGTTTGTGGTCCCACAGCTGGACCGTCGCCGACTATGTCCATCCTGCTCCTTAATACACCTTCATTTTCACCGTGAGTAATTCGCGCTGGAACCAGGCCGCCATTGGCACATATTTTTTTATTTCAAAATTTCCATCGCTATTAGTTAGAATATATTGAAACTAGATGAGAAACGCTTTGGTTGAGGCAAATTGATGGACCCCTCGTTTCCTAAGGGGTTAAGCATGTTGTAAAAAAGTCGATTTTTCGATATTTTCAAGGTAAGTAATCAAGTTATACCACAAAATTTTAAATTGAAACATCTTCAAAAACCGGTTCTGTTGTATAGAGGATGAATAAAGCTTTCAATTGATGTATTATGTATATTTTTCTAAAAAAAGCTTTACGTATTTTTAACGTGTATTGCGCAACATCAATATGTATCATATTTTTGTACGCAACAAAGCATAACACAGGGGAACAAAATTTAACCTTTTGCGGGTCCTCAGAACCAATTGATGTGTCTTCAGTAGATTTTGGCTCGCTGAATCCGAATCTGTCCTCAGATATGCTCTAACACGTCCAAATTTTGAGATATAGCTAAATTAATACCGCTATTTTGAAGAAATTGGCATTTTTCGAAGGACTTTCATGAAGTATATTAACATAATTTTAGGTCATTCAATACCCGAAACGGTAAAAGCACATCTGATCTAATAAATTTCCATCAGATTTGCACGTTACAATTGTTTTCTATTCGGTTTTACTTGAATTTAAGTTCAGTGAATTTAATTTAAAAATATTCCATGCAAGTTTGTTTCAAAAACTTGCGTGCAAACGCCATCACCACCAGTTCGAAGCCACCTAAAATTCCACAACATGAGGCTAGAGGAACTGGGATAAGAAAATGTTAAATGAAGTATAGAGATACTAGTCAGTTTGTAAATATATGTTTCATTGGACTTTTAATAAAATATCTACGTTTTTTCATTTTATGCTCAACATTTCTCCTCCTCCTAAAATGTTATTCTGCTCGATTTCTGGTTGTTTTTTTTTTTGATCGATCAACTTCCAATAACCACACGTAATCTGTTAACATGTTGCAATTGTGTTGTGCTAGAATATAGTGAGAACATGATGATCCATAAAGTTCCTTACTTTTAATCAACAAGGAAAAAGATCGGAGTGCAATTTGAACGTATTCAAATCCTCTACTTGATCCCCTACCAGAGCATTCAAGCCACATTGACTAATAAAATACATTTCAGCACTCGGAAAATAAGTTGAAACAACCATTTTGTAACTTCATCGTAAATTTTCTCATTCATGCCGTTGTTTTGTTAAATTAGAGAAATATCAGAGTGCAGAATTGGTGGATCATCCAACCATATGCTCGGGTAACTGTAACATGTTGAACAGCACACAAGTGGAGCGGAGCCCAAGTTTTTTTTTTTCTGGCGCATAACTTTCCGTCTTGCACATAACAAAGCTTGATAAAACTAGTGAACTTTTTCCTTTCTCAATGTTATAAGGTGATCATAGTTTAAAGAAATTGCATTGGGATTATTGCAACATCCACGCAGCATTTACAACGCGAATCAAATAAAAAGTCCCCCACGCACGAGTAGATTGTTGACGTTTTCCGGTTTCTGTTGCGTAGCCGTCAACATCGCTTCAGCTTGTATGCAATCATACACAAGAACGATCGAAAACCAACTTATCGATTCGTTGATTGATTTTGCTAATTGATAGTTTTCCGCCCAAATTTCTATCATAATCATAAATAGAAGGAATAATCAAAATATATAGAAGTGCGTACAGTTCTCGTACTTACTTTATTCGAATGAACATATTAAAGGAGCATAAATTGACATAAATTGAATAATTAAATACATACACCATATCACTTGTGCAATAATTGAAAATTTATCGCGCCAGAGGAAATACAATATCATATTTATCTATATAATAAAAATGAAATGGTCTGTGTTCGTATCCGCATAACTCGAAAACGGCTGGATGGATTTTCTTCATTCCTTCAGCAGATATGTTCGTTATTGTTTCCGACGGGTTTATATAATATTTCCTCTTGCCAAAACTACGACTAAAGTTGAGTAAAACGTGAAAAACTAAAATAAAGATTCGCATGGAAATTTTGCTTGGGCCAGTTCACAGCGTGCATTTTCGCCTACTACGCAGGACAACGTCTGCCGGGTCGACTAGTCTTATATATAAAAATGAAATGGTCTGTGTTCGTATCCGCATAACTCGAAAACGGCTGGATGGATTTTTTTCATTTCTTCAGCAGAAACATTCGTCATAGTTTCCGACGGGTTTATATAATATTTCCTAATGCGAAAATTACGAGTAAAGTTGAGCAAACCGTGAATAACTAAAATTGTGATTCCTATGCGAACTTTGCATGGGCAGTTCGGAACGCACATTCTCGCCTACTGTGCAGGACAACGTCTGCCGGGTCAACTAGTATTCAATAGAATTCACTTCAATGAAAACATATTATTTTTTTGCTTGGGCAAACTATTATATTGAATTCTTGTTACTTTCCTCTCAAACCCGTTCACAGAAAATAACCAGGCTTGTATACAAGGTGGCTTGCATAAAAGATATTTTTAAATAACTTTCACTAACTAAAATTGCAAATAAATCACACTTATTATGTTTAACTTGTTCAAAATGCACCACATTTCGAAAGATTAGATGTTTGTGATCCATTTTGGACCTTGATTGACTAGTAATTCTTTCTATAGGGTTAACGATGGCTGTTCCAAAATGCCCAAAATCGTAGTTTTTACGACATTTGTTGAGGTATATCTCAAAATCTCGACGTGTTAGAGCAAATCTGAAGTCAGATTCATATTCAGCGAGCAAAAATCTACTAGGGACACATTATTTGGTGTTAGGGACAAAATCTTGTTGAGCTGTGTAATTTTGCAATCGCTGATTTTTTCTTGAGTTTAGTAAAGTAAAGAACATTAATTTTAAGTAAAAAAAAATATGCCTAATATGTTTTTCATTTTATTATTTTTCAAAATCCGATATGAGTTAAACTAGTATTAAATACATTATAGTTAAGTTGTTTCAAATGAAAATAAATATAATAAAATCGTTTTTAGATACCTTAAATTCATAATCATGTTTTAAATTTAAGGTTGTGGAATTTTACCTCAGAACTCTTCGAATATTTTTTGGATATGATTATGTACTCGTTTTGTGGCAAAAAATAATGGTAGTTTTGAGTCCCTTTGATGGTTTGAACATTCTCCATCCGAAGTTGAGGAAGCATCTGTTATCAGCTTGTCTCTATTTGGGGTTAAGCTGTATTTGTACGCAACACGTTTAAGTGTTCCCGCCACCCCATCACATGGAATTTTTCCGTGAGAACTGGCGTGAAAATTCCATTCTACATCCATTTGGAAATCTTTCTTCATGAATGTGATGTTGGTGAAATTATATTTGTTCTTGTACTGACTCCCAGCTCCATCGACGCACACGTGGGTCTTTGTAATCTGCGTAAGATTGATCTTCATGAACTCAAACAGCTTACGAAGACAGCAGTACACCAAAACATAGTTATGCTCAAGAACGGGTGAAATAAATGTTTTATGAAGAAGCTCTCCTTCGATTCTGTAATAAATCACGAATAGATGAATTGTAACCATCTGTCTTGCAAAATGGTGCGATTGTATCTCGTTTTGAATGGTTACTTTGTACTTTTCTGAAAAGTCTGCGTAAACGATAGCTTCATTTGACTTCAGACTGGACTTCAGCTCAAATAGATAGTCTATTTGTGCCTAAGAATATAAACATAAAATGAGTATTAATGGGTCATTTTTTTGTCAGTTGTGTACCTGTGATGAAGAAATGTGGCAAGCATCCGTTGAGCAAATTGCTAAAGTTATCTACAAACTCTTCAGGTGCGCTTGTCGTATTATCAACAAGTTGATAATGGTTTTCAATCGGAGTCCAATTTTTAAACTTGATGATTTCTAGAGGAAATTTTTCAATTTCATCCAGTAATTTTCCACTAAAGTCACTCAAGTCAGGACATTCTGTGCATTCCAAAAAGTAGCATTGAGGAGAAGGGTTTTTACATACTAAATATTTTTGAATCAGCTCGCTTAAGCATTAAGGCTCCCCCAGACCTAAGCGATTTTATCGCCGCGACGGCGACAGCTAGTCGCCGCGATTCTATCGTTGGGTCGCTGCAGGCAATGTTCTATTTACGCTGCCATACCAACGGCGACATAATCACTGTCGCCAAGCGATAGAATCGCGTCGTGACTGTCGCGTCGCGTGTGTTTGGGGGAACCTTTAACCGCACGCAATGACAATTCAATATTTTCATGCCTCATGCATACGCACACTGTATGCGTACCGGAGCTTCCGGTTAGTATGCATTCCGGAGGTCGAAGCTTAGCAAACGTAGAAAATCCGATTTTCAAATTTGGGAAAAGTTCCTTAAAGTTTGCAAAAATTTCGTTTAGTGATCCAAGAAGCAAACGTTTTTGCCTACTTTCTCGACCGGTGGGTATCTTTACACTGATTTTATCCCGCATACCGGGCATTAACATACTACAGTCCAAATAGTACTGTTTTGCCTCTTCCTGAGCGACCTTTTCCAATTCTGTTACCGATGTACCCGCATCTGGAAGTTTAAGAGTTCCCTTCGAAGCACGAACTTGTTGAGCCTTTTCGACGAACCATTTACCTGCAGAATTGTGGAAAATTAGCTTCCGAATGTTGATGACTTTTACTCACTCCCATGAAACGGCTGTCATCCACGAACAACTCGCCTGAAGCCGAAAACATGGTGCTGCAACATGGTGCTGGATGTAAACATTGCCGGTTAAGCAATAAACACACGAAGTCGGAACAGTCGGATGCGTAAGCGGCATGTGTTGCATTAAGGGTTTGCAGAAATCGCTCTCAATAGATAACGAACAATGATAAAAGAGAGGCAAAAACTGTTCCGAATAATAACAAACCATGATAACAAATTTATCAAACTTGTATACATGCTCGAAAAAACATAATCGGATAGGCAGCCCCCACAGAAAAATAGTGATTCTCGCTTTGTTTTTGCTCATTTCGTGTTGGTTACTGCACAGCTGTGTAGAACAAGTTGAAATGCATCATCAGAGCATTGCATTGTATTGCATTGTTGCGTGATTTTCGACATGATTAATTGGCGCTTTGATGTTGCATGAAGAAGAAGAAACAGAAAGATGATAATTAAACATTTTCGCACGGGAAAACATACGAGGATATTTTTGAAATTATTCTCTGAAATTCTAGAGGCAATTTAATTAAAAACGGTAAACAGTACGGAGTTGGACTTTTCTTATACTGTGTATTAAACGCACTCAGTTCAGCTCGGCATTTTTTCATTCTTTTGCCGAGATCCGCACAGCCGAGCGCTCGGTTCGTGACTTTCAGCTGATATCTCAGCTGAAAAAGTAATTTGTTTACTGCGGCACTCAAAGGAGCCACCGTAATCATACGCCAATTCAGCCGATATTCCAGCTTTTGAACTTAAACCGAGATTTGCACAGCCGAGATCGGTGGAAAAATTTAAGTGTGAAGTATGATGTCACAGAATAAAAATTGAAATTGAAATATTGTGTGTATTGTGCAGTGAAAAATTCCGTACTGCTTACGGTTTTTAATTAAATTGCTTCTAGAATTTCAAAGAAGAATTTCACAAATGTCATCGTATGTTTTCCCGTGCGAATATTTTTGATTATCATCTTCTTCTTCTTCATGCAACATCAAAGCGCCAATCGCCAATGCTCTCGCGGCGGTATGATTGGAGCTTAAAATATGAAAGGCAACACTAGCGCCACCCAATCGGTAGACGGCTTCAAGAACTACATCTCATTTCAGGGGGGTGCTTTTACCATACTGCACACCTAGTTTCTCGACTGTATCTTATGTATTTTTTTTCTCAGCTTTCAGATTAAGCGCACCGCTCATAGTGAAAAATCGATATTTTTGATAAAATTCAAGATGGCGGCCAAATCCAAGATGGCCGCCACATTTTTTACATCAATTGAAAGCTTTATTCATCCTCTATGTAGCAGCAACGAGTTTTGAAGATGTTTCAATGTAAAATTTTGTGGTATAACTTGATTACTTACCTTGAAATTATCGAAAAATCGACTTTTTCACAACATGTTTAGCCCCTTATGAAACGAGGGGTCCATCAATTTGGCTCAACCAAAGCGTTTTTCATCTAGTTTCAATATATTCTAACTAATAGCGATTGAAACTTCAAAATCAAAAGATATGTGCCTTTGTGTTGCCTTTTCCTTCTGCGGTGGATACGTTTCTCTTCTGCTCTTGCTACACTGTACCGCTCTCTGTTGGAACGGGTACGACCCACTAGCATTTGACCCCTAGCAACATTTTTCTCGTCCGTCACTCGCTGGCACTCCTCATCAAACCAACCATTTCGTTGGCGTCGCTGTGCAGTGCCTAACACTTGTTGCGCTGTTGTAGTCACAGCTTCGTGGATATTTCCCTGTTGACGTCGCCAGATCCGGTGGCATCTCCTAGCAGCAGCAAAGGTCTCAAGTCGCAGACCATTTTCATTGGTGGCGGAATGAAGGCTTTTCGTACCAATGGCAGAACGAAATAAACTTTCTCTTCCTATCTGCGCATTTGCACCCCCGATGACAATATTTACATTGTGTGTTGGGCACTCTGCGTAGGCCTTATCAAGGCTCTCATAGAACTCATTCTTCACGTCATCAGGCTTATCGTTCGTTGCTGATCAGGCTAAAGTTAAAGAATTTGTCCTTCATTCTCAACACGTTAATGCGGTCACTTATCGGCTTCCACCGGATAGCACGCTTCATCTGCTTCCCAATATTCATGAAGCCAACTCCACGTTCTGCTCTGCCACCGCCGGTATAGTAGATGTGGCACTTGAATGAAAGTGTTCGCTATGGGATCCGCCACCCAGAATTCACGTTCTCCAGTTCAGGGCCACCGTATTTACTGGATTGCTGCCACACTCACGCCGAACTTCTGCAGCTCACGAGCCAGGAGCCCAAAATGTTCATTCAAAGTTCTGACGTTCCTAGATCCGACTTTCCAATCGTTGTCCTTTATTCGTTGCCAGGTCTGTTGCCGTTAAATCAGTCCGTTTGCTCTACTTTTGCCTTTCTTGGTAACTGTAGAATCCTCGGTAGGCTACCTTACCAGGGTTGCGCTACCTACATCGCGTTGGAGGGGCTGCCTTCTCGATGCTGACACGATGCAACATGGTGTGCACAGTTTAGTTTAGTGTGCCTCGCTGGCACTCGGACGATGATCAGCCGCCCCTAACATGGGGAACAGACGCTGTTTTGAGCCGCTCCTAACATGGAGAGCAGACGCTCGATCAGATATGCACCTCCGGAGAGGAGCAAATCTCCCCTTCCTTGTCAGCATTCGAACATAGCTCCTACCGGAGTTGGTTCCCTAAGGTTGCTCGTCTACCGACCAGCGCCACGATGAGATAGGGATAGGAGTTGTTGGGTAAGCGGCTAAGGACCGCGAGGGGTCTATTTTATTCCTTCAGGTACGTGAAGTACCAATGGTATACTTTACCTAGCATTTGCCGTCTCTTAAGTACGAATTGTCATTTGTCATATGTCATTTTTCCCAAGTGAGTTTGGCTACCTCCAGGTTGGTCAACACGGGACCGGTTCTGTTGTGAATTCAAAAACCACAGTAATGAAGTTTAACATAAGTTCCAGAAAGACTCAAAAAGGACAGTTACTGATTCTAACATTTCGGTGCTGTTGGACAACTCAAAAATCGTGGTTTTTCTATCAGAAGCTATAAAAACTCATGCAATATACTTCACATTAAGTTCGGTCAGCTTCAAGGGGTCAACATGGAACCGGTTACTACGGAAACGACCGCTCATTTTCGTTATTTCTCTCGCAGACATTTAGTTTACTTCAAGAGACCAACGAATCAAAATCCAATATAAATCCAATCTAAATCCAAATCCAATCCAATTCCAATCCAAATCCAATGCAAATACAATCCAAATCTAATCCAAATCCAATCAAAATCTAATCAAAATCCAATACAAATCTAACCCAGTTCAATCCCAAATCCAAATCCAATCCGATCCAAATCCAATCCAAATTCAATCCCCATCCAATCCAATCTATTTCAAATCCATTCAAAGTCCAAACCAAAATTAATTCAAAGCCAATCCAAACACTTCTTCGA
The DNA here is from genome assembly GCF_024139115.2 of Armigeres subalbatus. Taxonomy (NCBI): domain Eukaryota; kingdom Metazoa; phylum Arthropoda; class Insecta; order Diptera; family Culicidae; genus Armigeres; species Armigeres subalbatus. The sequence goes on from NC_085141.1 coordinate 34,135,834, forward strand.
ATTCAATCCAAAACCAAGTCCTATCTAAAACCAATCCAATTCAAATCCCACCAAAATTTAATCAAAATCCAATCCAAATCCAAACCCCATCCAATCCAAACCCGAATATAATTCAAATCCAATCAAAATTCAAAACAAATTTAAATCAAATCCAACCAAAATCCAATCCAAACCCAATCCAATAGAAAACAAAGTCAAATAAAAATCCAAAGATCCACATCTAATCCAAATCCAATCCAAATCTTGTCTGTGACATAACCGCTAAGTGGACGTAGGACTTGACTTGACCATGCCTCTAAGATACTTAATATGTCCAAATTTCTCACATCAACTATTTTGGATAAATAATTGGCGTTGCATACCATTCCTTGGCAAAATCTTCTCATCATACCCAGAAATCAAATCTACCTCGAACAAAAATCATCAAAAAAAAAAAATCAGGAAGTATCTGTCCGAAATATTAGCGTCGACAGTGGCAACCTTCCCACTGAAGGACTGCCTGAAATAAACCACAAGTTGGCTCAGCAGGGGATGTAGACTGTATCTCAGCCCTTCCACTGAAGAGCCTTCTAATCCGTGCGATAGCGAAGGAGAACATTATTTTTAACTCTTAGAGCCTTGAAAAAGGCTGTTTGCTTCGGCTAAGTGCAAAAAGTAAGAAAACGATCTTTTCAAATAACCGCGAATTTCTAGTGATGGTATAAAAAAGACTGAATGCTCTGCGAGCGAATGCACTTTTCTTTTATACTACTTAATTTTGAATCTTCTCTGCTTCCCAATTGGTGGGCCAATCAGCTAGTGTCTTGTATCCCGCTTCTTTGTCAGCCAAAGCGTCATCATCATCAACGCGTTCGAGAAGGGCTTCTTCTTTTTTACGCTTGTTGCTCGCTGCTGGCGTCTATTTCCTAACGGGACTTTTCGCTAGATACAGGCCAATAAGCCGGGCAAGCGAGCTTAGAATTGCAGTTCAGGTGGAAAGTACGTGTTCTTTTCTGAGACAACATTGTTAGTAGTAGAAGGAAGGAAACACCCGGACATGGGATTTCGGGTGATAAGATTTAGAATTGGTAACATGGGACGATCATTCAGTCACGTTCGCTTTGTGTGCGGTCAGTATCAAACAATGTTTATCTACATATTTTTTTATCAATGCAAAAAAATCCAACATTTGATGAAAAATCGATTGATAGTTTATTAATGTTTGAGCTGTTATCGGTGTTTTTTTATCCAAATAATATTATGGGAGAGATTTGGACATCTTATGAATCTTTAAAGGCATGGTCAAGCGAAGTCCTTCGTCCACTTCGCGGTTAAATCAGAAAAATTATCCACTGTTAGTTTTGACGCTATTTATGAAAATCACGCATAAAATTTTATCTCTAGAATATTGGATTTGGCACCCAAGTACAATTTCTATCCCGAAGGGTATTGAAAGCATTGATATTGATATTTATTATTGGCTCTCTGAAGAACCGTTTTTTTTTTGGACATACATGCTGCATCATATTGCTTTTCTTCAGCCTGTCTCGGCTCAGCACTGATGCCGGCCGGTCTCGGTTCGACTCTGCTGCTGCTGCCGGTATCTGCTCAGCATTGCTGCTTTGTCGGGTCTGTAGGGTGGACTGCTGATGTACTGGCTAGGTTTCGGCTGATGATGGTCGCTTCGATGGTGTCGAGCCGAAAAAGCGGTCGGTGCAGACTTCATTCCCTGCTAAAAGGTGTGAGTGCTGTTCAATTGATGATGCGGTTGCTTTGCTTGTCCCGGTCAGAATGAAAGGAAAAAATCGCGTTGCGCTATTTTATGGCTTCTCGGCAGACCCAGCGGCTGCTCATTCGCTGGTGTCTGCAGTGCACCAATCAGAACGTGGTAATGTAATGATGCAAGAATTATGCGGTACCCATATTTATAGGTTCCCTTGATCTCAATGTTTTTCATTGAAAACAGTTTCATGCCTATTGAAACAAGTTTTTCGGGTCTTATTAAGCATGGACATGAAAGGCATACTTGAAATCTGTCGATTGAGGGGCTTACCGCAGAAATTCGTCCACTGAGACGAACGCTATTAACGTTTAAAATCTTTCAACACAGCGTAACGCGCTCGATTTGAATATTTTGAAATGACACCCGGTATAGTAAAGAGAGACGTAAGTCCTACGTCAAAATTATTCAAAACTTTTACTAATCCAATCCAAATTCAATCCAAATCCAAGCCCCATCCAATCCAAATCAGAATCTATTTCAAATCCAATCCAAACACTATCCATACCTAATCCGGTACAAGACCAAATCCAATCGATTTTGTGGGACATAGTTATGTCTATGGGGTCTCCAGTTTGCTTTGCAAGCAAAGTCATAGGATTGCCTATCCGGAAATGGCGAGTTTGAATCTCGATCCGGTCTAGTATGTTTTCGGTGGAAAACATACTCGACTCTCGGGGAATAGTGTATCATACATATCCATTGTACTTGTCACACAATATACATACTCATGCAATAATGGCGGGCATAGAAAAGCTCTCAATAAATAACTGAGGAAATGCTAATAGAATACTAAGGCGAAAAGCAGGCCAAATTCCAGTGGGAATGTAGAGACATAGAAGAAGAAGAAGTTCTTTTCTTTTCTATTTTTTCTTGTAGGTATGTTTTTTAATGCTTGACAATAGAAGAATTTTTTATCATTTTTCAGCCATTACGCATTTTTGTACCCTGAGACCAGAAATGGTATTCCAGATTGAGAACCAGTGCTCTACATTGTCTCAATCGTGTCATTTTTTATACCACATCAAGCAAACGTGTTGTGCTTATCATCTATCAAATATTCAGCAACTAAAAGTGAAAAAAAAGTTTCTTAATTCCCATATTTAATGTCAGAGTTCCACTGTAGTTTCGTTCGTGCGATGGTAATTTTATCCTATATCAAGTGGGCGTTCATCGCCACGTGCTGAATGCGTCATAAGCAGCGCGTGCTTGAAACATGAATCCGTCGCTGTTGTGAACGTACCGAAAAATTCATAGTGGGAAATACCCATTCAAATCGCTAAACCATGAAGACTACTAACTACATAATACGACAGTTGAACCAAGATAAAGCTGGCTACCGATTAGATTTTGTTCTGAAATGGTTTCATTGAACGAAAGATGAGGAGCATTGGGAGCCATGTTTTTGTATCTGCTTACCACCGGCACTGGAATAGCTTACTTAATATCTCTAAATTGCCCTTGGTCCGATGCATTATTCAACGAGCGATCGTGTTTCTCCGCACTTGAGGCATCCATTGGACTGCTTTTTATGGATATGACCTCTATCTGTCGCGATGTGTTTGCCCTGTTTTGTCAACGGTACGCTCCACTTCACCAAGATTTTCGCCCAGACCCAGAGTGACGAAGAAAGGAGGATTGAACCGACGCACTGAGGAGTATTTCAGCCCAAATCCTGGCCAAAAGTCAAAAACATTTTTTTTAGATATTTCCATATTATTTTTCGTTTTTGTACTCTCAAATAGTAATACTAACTTGCCATGGGAACTTTGAGACAATATTGGTTAATTGTAAGCAACGCTGGCTGCCAAAACTTCACCATAATTTACATGCCAATTTTATCGCAATTGTCCATAAAAAATGCTTACGTTTTATCGTGTTTTTCTGGATTTTTAATGATTTTCAAGATGAAAAATAATATAGGTACTAATAATGAGAGTATGTAAAACGTTTTCAAGCATGATTCGATCTAAAATTGTTTTAGGTGATCCTTAATAATGATATTAATTTATAGCTTTTTTCCTTTTTTCACAAAAATATGATTTACAAAATAAAACTTTTGATTAGGTTCCAAAGCCGATCAAGCAACAAAATTGTCAGCGTCGGAAAGATTGAAGTTTCCTTAATAAGCTCCACGAAAAACATTTCACGCATCCTCACGCAATCGTGAGTCGTGACTTGTTTTTATTCTAATATAGTGAAGTTTGCTAGAAAAAGTTAGATTTTTCTAAATATTTTATTTAAGTATTTATGATTTTGAGCGACTAAGCTCACATAAATGGTTGCTTCCAGAAGAGCTAGACTTTGATGAACGATCCATAAAAAGCACAAACATTCTTCGGATGTAAAAAGTTGTTAATTTGCACTTCGAATTTATTTGATCAGTGTAATATCGATGCATTATACAGGGACATTAACATTATCCGATGAGAAATTTATATAGGAGAAGTGAATGAACAAAGTACATCTTTTCGGAAAATTTAGTAAGTAATAATTGAAGAATGAAGATTATCATAAAAATCATACTCATTGGGGGAGTCAGAGGTAGGCACCACTCGTCGCAAGCACGCTGTAGTTCTCAAAGGCAGCGTACTTGTGCCAAGTGGTGCTCTATCAAATAATAATAACTGACCCCGTCAGTGGTCATATATCACTGCTATATCAATACAAAGAGCACAGAAACTAAAAAGAATACGCTTTACTGCTTATTGTATGCATTTAAAGAGGACAAATAATTGACATAGTTTTGGCCATACTTTTACACTACGTACTCCTATGTGCGACGAGACGACGTGGAGAAACAATCTCTGTTATCATGTACCTAACCAATGCGTTTGCTCGTGTTTCGTACTGGAACCTCGTGGAACTGTTATCAATTGGTTTACTCGAACGTTATCGCCTGTGCTATGTTAAATAGAAATGCAGCGATATTATGAAACCGATTGCTGTGGGGGATCGCTACGTAGTGGTGATAGTTAATATGGGAACTTACCAACAGAAGTAGTCATCCTCCAAAATCGAAACGGTGTAGATTTCAAACGTCATGATTCAAGGTTGGAACGTCGTTCAACAGATAGACGGCCAATGTCAACTTTAGGAAGTTGAGTAACAACTATTCATTGCAGGTCGATAAGATAGAAAGCTACAATGACAACAGAAAACTGATAATTTTGGGCAAGTCCAATGTCAATTGATAACACAGTAACTACAATTAAGTCCTTCAATAAAACTTATCGTCATCAGATAAATATAAAATTAATGCCAAAGACTAAACGTTAATAACAATTTAATCAGCTTGCATCGCGCTTAGTACAGCGCGCCGAAAGGTACAATTAGTCATCCGGAGAAGAGTGTCGTGGGATTTCCGAGTTGAGGGACCGCCGCGCCGTCGTGATTGTCTATGAATATGATCCGAAGCGCATTCATAATCATAACAAAGCATTCCACTTAACACCGCAACCCCCTTAGAGATGCTGTGTAGCAAATCTTCACGCTGAATTTGTTAATTACTCAACGGCGTGCGAATTGTGTCTGGGTCTGAGAATGGCTTTTGTTGATCGGAACTGGCTGTAACTTAGACAGATCGTATCTCGCGTGGGTGGCCGGCGTTAAGCCACTGGAAATCCGAATGGTTCAAATGTTTATTCAATTAAGACAGTTTGTTTTCTGGTTAACAACACAGCGATTACGGTCAGCTGATGTTTTATGGCATTAGGGCCACCATGATTGCAAAAAAGAGAATTGTGTCAAAATTGGCCTTGAACGAGCACGGTGGTTCCCGGGAGAGTGATTCAATGAGCATCAAGTTAATTATCTGGGCATTGCGAGTAAAGTTTGATAGTGAATCAACACTTACCAAATGAAAAACAGTGAACCGACCCTCCCACTAAAATCTCGTTGATGCAGTTGGTCATACACCTTGCTGAACAGAAACGCAGTCAAATGCGTCCTGATTAATTTACTTTTCAATCGCACTTGTTTGCTTTTTTACTTCGCTGGAAGCTTTTCCTTTTGCTTACAACCGGAAATTCTTCTAAACCTACACGGGAAAGGCTTATGAATTTACGTCGAAAATTTCTCTGAAATACTTCCGAAAATTCTGAATTTCTACAGGCAATTGTTTTGAATTTCAATGGGATTTTTTTCTGTATTTCTATAACAAAATATGCCAAATTTCTGCTACAAATTTTTCTGAGTTCCTATGGGAAATTGTTCTGTCGGGGAATGTTCCTGAATTCTCAATGGAAATTTTTATTATTATTTTTATTTGTTTTTTCAGAATCTTTATTTTCTTTGGAAACAACAGGTGCTGAATCAATTGGTAGCGTTGTTATTCAAAAACCCAGTGACGATCAAGAAATCATTCAACAACTGAAGGAGAAATTTGGCGAAACACAGGACAAAAATGACCGATATAGAATTTTAACTACCCTCCCAAAATCTTGGTCAGCATACAAAATTTTGCAAGAATTTAAGGTTTCTGCTGAAAACGCAAAGAAACTGCAGATTAGAATAGTAGTTTGTGCAACAAGTCGCAAAAATATGATTTTTTCAGCTCGACTTGTACGTGTACGGATAAATACTACGAGTGCTGAAAAAAACGAGTTTTGCAACGAGTTGCACACGCTATTTTTTGCAATGACGAATGGACTTCAATTTGATAAATCTGTACCAAAATTGTACAGTCTAACTTACTCCACATAATCATTCTTACCATTCAATTATGTTGCTGTAGAGAGCAATCAGATTCCATGTTACCGTGCTACATTGCATCGTTCGATAAGCCATGAAGCGATAGATGTACTTGACTTTGGAAATTTTTGTCATGTCCAACAAACTATTTTCTACTTCAAACTATTGTCCATTTATTACGCGACGCAGAGAATACAGTATTTGAAAACCAGGCTGATCCAGCAAAATTTACTCATGTAACTACTGTTCTGATGTTGGTTTCTCATTATAGTACCCGAATGAGTGTTATAATGATTATCATGCAACCCATTTGAGTTGCATAATGTTCATTAATGCACCCATTTCGTATGGAAAAGTAGGCCGTTTTATCACTCAAAGACGAACTGTAAACCAGATATTATGATCAGGAATTGCAAAAAGGTTTTATGTGCACTCCAGACACAAAAGTAAGTATGTCATCGTTAAGCGACGATACTCTAACTCTAGTTGGAGACTTATTTGAAAGTGACGCGATAAGCCTGGCAAAATGGATTTTGTGATGGTAAATATGGCAGGAGAAAAAGTAGATGTACAGCGCAGATTGCTTTTATGTAATCTTCGGGAGGTATATTCAATTTTCAAGGAGCAACAACTAATATAAAAATAGGGTTTTCTATGTTTTGCAGCAGCCGTCTGAAGTGGAACGCATACTATATGCGTATGCATTTATCATCAGAATGGTAAGTTAATATTTAAAACCCTTAAGGATAGAAAACTTCTACCAGAAAATGTACAATCGTATGGATGCACTAGAGTTTGTTTCCACATAACTTTATTGCAGAGCGACAAGGTAGCTACTTGAAACACCTTGAACTTTTTTTTTTACTGAATGTGTAAAAACGTTTGAATTTGAAAAAATAAGAAAGTACAGTCGTTGTGGTCCAAAAGGTTAAAAATTTTAAAAAATAAGATGTTTTGATTATTTAAACATCCTAAAGATAGTAAGCTTTTCTTTAAAAAATATTTTTCCTAAAATCTATAGCTGAAAATCTTTTCATTCGTGCCAAAAGGTTGCGGTCCATTGGTTTAAAACTTATGAAGGCCGGATTTTTTTTAAAGTTCTGTTTTTTTGGACCGCCCTATTCTGAAAATGTCCATTCTAAGACCGAACCAAAAAAATTTGGGTCTAATTATTTTCGTTAGAGATCATTCATACACACGCATAAAATCAATAACACAGAGATATGTTTGCTTCACACAAAACGGACCTAATGCAGAACAACACCTAGATGAGCGACAGTTACACAGCCACAAAAATAGCTCGTGTGGTTTTATTGAAGCTTGGATTTCAATATTTTCAACAGTATTTGGTTCCTCATGAAACAAGGAATCTAGACAAACGTTTACATGTTAAAAAGGACTGTTATCACGACCGTACGAGGCATTTGTGTGCCTGTGTAACTTTCGCTCAACTAGGTGTTGTTCTGCATTAGGTCCGTTTTGTGTGAAGCAAGCACATCTCTGTGTTATTGATTTTAAGCGTGCATATTTTAGGCAAAATCGGAGAACTTTTTTTTCGACTCTCTTCTTTTTTCATGAAATCGCTGATATCAGAGAGATATAGACAGATATTTGTTTGGATAAGAAAATTATTTTAAGCTTTTAGTGGAATATATTCACTTGTCATATTACGAGTTTGTACTATTCCATTTAATTCCACTACTTCATAATTTATAAAATAGTGAAATTAAATGGAATAATACAAACTCGCCTTATGACATATGAGCAGGGCTTGCAGAAAATGTTCTCAATGAATAGCATACAGTGGTTGTCCTAACCGCCGCTGCCGTATCCCTGCGCTATCGTATGTAAAAATGTAAAAATAGCCAGCATGAGTTAACCACCTGAAGTTTGTATGGCGAAAGACATTTAACGCGGGTTTTCTAAACAGTAGGAACTTTACACGAAAAACTAATTGGTACCAGTCATGTAGGAAGCCTACCAAATATTTTTCGATTATTTATTGATAAGAAAATTATTTTGAGCTTTTTAGTGGAATGTTTTCACCTGTCATAAGACGAGTTTAAACAATCCCATTGAATTCCACCACTTAATTGTATCCTGACAAGGATACAATTAAGTGGTGGAATTCAATGGGATTGTTTAAACTCGTCTTATGACAGGGGATTATTTATTATTGTGGATTTATGATATCAATCACCATAGCTAGTTGCTCAGTCTTATTGGCGCTCTTATTTGTATTCCCATAAACCAGCTGAGAAAGCGTCAAACGTCAAACGCCTATTCATTTTATGAATAGATATGTGGTTATATTAAAGTGTCTTTCGGCGTTGCAGTCTCGAAGAAAATAAAAACTGTTTAGTTTCAATGTCCGACGTTTTGATAGAGATGTTAAATACCTTGAAACGTCGGACATTGAAACTAAACAGTTTTTAATGTCTTCGAGACTGCAACGCCGAAAGACACTTTACTACAAGTTTTCTCAGTCGAAAGATTCTCTCCAGGTATGTGGTTATGTTGAAAAGCGTAATGAATCCTATTTTCAGCGTCATATGAATTACTCCGATAAGAATGTTTGCTTGGCAAAGAGTTTATAATGGTGTTCAATAAGAGCAACATTCATAACAATTCAAATGTCATATTCCACATTTCATATTATTCCTAAAATCTACCTAGTGTCTCTCATACAAGTTAATAACATTTCAGCCGATTGTTTTTCAGATATTTCCAAAACAAAAACTGCTATTATTTTGAACAATTTGACCTAGTGTGTAATTTTTAAACGAGTGGTTAGGAAAAAATGACACTAATCCTATGAAAACTTCAACATATTTGTAGTTCACTGCAAAATTTCAGCCCAATCGGTCAGCGGGGAACAAAGATAAAGCTTGTCAAAGTAGGGCATTTTGTATGAAAATCGGCCTCCACTGCTATTATTCTGAATACAGAACAGGGACTAAAATCGTGTTTTGAGAGCGTTTAATTAATAGTACCTTTATTATGCAATTTAGCGTAATGATGTCTTCGAGACATTCAATCTTTTAGTTAATGTGCTTTTTTGGAGGTATTCAGCTTAGTGAGATGAAAAATTTATTTTTTCCACAAACAACATATAAGGTTTGATTCTTCATAAAAGTTGTAGCAAAAGTTCTCCTGAAAAAAATTTTCGAAGATTCCATTACTTTTGGAGATTTTGTACGTTTTATGCTGACTACCCCTTAAAAATGGGTTTTTCACCATATCTTTTTCATTTTTATTTCTACATTTTTTTGCATGTTCTAGAAAATTTTAGATAATATTAAAATACGCCGTTGGATGGCTATTGTGACTTAAAAACTTAAAAAATAAAAAAATTATAACAGTTTTATTAGATTTTTTAGTCATTTTGATTTAACTGCTTCTAGGCATCGGGCAAATTGTGGCAGTCAATCTCATACGCATAACAAAGTACAAGTAATGAACTTTTAATTAATACCTGAACTGTAGAGTTGTAAGCGAATGTAAGTAGGGTAAGACGGTATAATATGCCCCCCCCCTAAGGCAGCTCCTTGATATCTTTTTACTTTTCAATGCTATTTATGCAAACTTTGTGTTATTCGGTAGTCCAGAAAGTCGCAAATGCATTGCCCGTGAGTAGTCATATAAAAATATTACAGATAACACGTGATAAGGCTTTTTTGAAAAGTCGTGAAAAAATGAATTTCAAATAGTGCCTGGGCAATACGCCCCACCTTAACCAAAGACGTTTCATAGCCCTTCATTAGTATTTTATCAATCCCATAATCAAAAGGCTACAAATCATTATGCGCTTGACATTAAAAAACCAACATAGGTCCATTTAAGCAGGTGTGAATTACATTTCAATATTTTCCATACAATTTGGAAGCAGCTGCTGCAGGCTCGCTGCGCTTGTGTTCAGTTGGTAAGGGCATATCGTCCTGCCTACACTGGGGCGTTTTGGCCAGTGAAACATGTTTTCGAAAATCGTTACATTTTTGTAGATGGTAGCAATTTTATATCATATTAACCACTGAGAAAAGTTATTTTGTTGCCCAACTGAGTGTTCCAGTGCAAGTTTTGCGGACAGTATGCCAGAGTCGCTCCAGAATGTTGAGCAAACAAACATAAAAAGTTACATCAAAACTGTGACTTTTTGTATTCTGCTATTATTTTCATTGTGTAATACAAAAATACTTTCACATTCACATAGTATGATGGGTTTACAAATACTTATAGGTACCAACTGATTTTGACCCTTAAATAGTTATAGTTTTCTAGAAATCAAAGGGGGGCGTTTTGGCCAGGTGGGGCGCATTATACCGTCTTACACTAATTTTTCATCAAAAACCATTTTCTACTTTGCAAGGTAGAAATCAATCACCCACCACAGGGAGTTGATGAACCAATGCACCATGCGTCTCCATATGATTGTATGCTTATACATCGAACATGTTCAAAACTTGTTTGCATAAAATGCAATAAATCTCCAAAAGTAATGAAATTACGAACTTGGTGTCTTTGATCAAGTTTTTCGGGAGATTTTTTGCTACAACTCTCACGAAGACATATACCTTCCATGTTGTAAGTGGAAAAAAATAACTTATCATCTCACTTTTATGGGGATTGATCGAAAGAAACGCGTCGACTTACTGATAAAATGTCTCGAAGACGCCATTACGCTAAATCACATAATAAAGATGCTATTAAATAAACGCGCTAAAAACACGATTTTATTCACTGTGCACAGGTGTAAATCAAAAAATAAACCTGAAGAAAATGTTATTTTGTTGTCATCCTCATCATAATTGTCATTACAAATCCATTTTGATATTATTTGTTTGCAAAGCTATGTATTTCTCTTTTTTTTAAGCAACATTTGTCAATGCCGCAGCCAAATTCCCTCTTTGCGAATAGTTTAAAAAGGGTTTCTAAATACTCTTATGATAGCTTTATAGCAATTATCGAGAATGGACCATTTGGTCATAATTTACTCTTAAAGTTGTCATCAGGAATTTGTCATGTAGTAGTTGATCTTGAAAAGCGTTTCCTGGGCTTGGATGAACTGAAATGGAAAAAATGTTGAACGCTCATCCAATTCAATTCTATGAATGACAATTAGCATACTTAATTGATTTAATGAAGCTCTGGGAACTCTTGTTTGCAATGAAGGTTGAATAAACAGGAAGTAGGATTAAGTTTTCTCTTAACAATTTTTTTGTTTTCCTTTCTTTATTTGATAGGTATTCTGTGTTACTTAACCGCTACTGTGCCGAGATCTACTGTGGTATTTTGCTGTACAGAATCCAAACAGAATCTATTTTTAGATATCCATTGCTCTTTTATTGTTGTCGTTGCCAGTCCATCTCATCGTGACTCCATTGTGTCCGTTTGTCCATGTCGTGTATCCGTGTATCGGTTGCCATTTATCCGGGTAACGTTGGAGGAATGCCTCCGAGAAGAACAAGTTGTCAGTCGTCATCAGACAGCCGTGACGGTAAGGTGCGTACCCCAAACGCCACTGTATGGGCTGCAATCCGACGACTGACGAGGGTTTGGTGGAGGGCCCGGGAATCGAACCTTGCTCCTGTAAGAATTCTGTGGACTTCCTTTTTCTCTAATTCTGAGAAAATCCTCCCCCAGGAATTCTGCAAAATTCTTTTTCCAGGAATTCTGAAATGCTCATATTACAGCTGGGAAGCTCTCTCGTACAGAATATTCCTTCTCAAAGAATTCTGGAAAATTCCTTCTCAGGAGCTTTGAGGATTTACCCCTTCAGAAAATACGGGGAATCCGGATTTTGATGGTACTTGAATTCTGAGCAAATTCTTCCTTACGAGTTCGAGGAAATTCCTGCTTAAAGAATTCTGGCAATCCGGGGTTCTTCCATCTCCAGGAATTCTGGGGTATTCCTTACTCTGAGTATTTTCCCCTTCAGGAATTATAAGCTATTATTCTAGCAAACAATCTAAAGCATCGGTTCTCAACCTTTGGCTTCCCTTCGAACTTTTGCATTGATTGAGGTACACCCTCTCGAAAGTAGGCTTGCAATCATCTTGAACAAATAATTTCGAGTCCTTTGAAGAGAAGCTCCTTTCAGCTTTTGAATCCTTTTAAAGTAGGCTTCCGCGCCTCTTGATAGAGAGGCTTCCGAGCGTCTTGAAGGCGGTTTTTGAGCCAATTAAAAGGAGGCTTTCTTTGCATCTTGAAAGGACGCTTCTGAGCCTCTTGAAAGTATGCTGCCAAGCCTCTTGAAAGAAGAATTCCGAGCTTCTTGAAGCAAGGCTTCCAAACCACTTGAAAGTAGACTTCCGAACCTCTTAATAGGAGGCAACCTAACCACTTGAAAGGAGGCATCCAAACTCCTGGGATCTTCTCTTGAAAAGAGGCTTCTGAGGCTCTTGAGAGGAGGCATCCGAGCCTTTTAAAAGGAGGCTTACGAGCCCCTTGAAATGAGCCGTACGACCCTCTATGTGTCAAAACCATTCTAATATTTAAATTTTATCAGCGTTATGCTCCCTCAGACCTAAGCGGTTTCAACAACGACAACTAATCGCTGCGATTCTATCGTTGGATCGCTGAAGGCAATGTTCCATTTACGCCCCATTCTAACGGCGACAAAATCGTAGTCGCCAAGCGATTTAATCGCATCGCAATTGTCGCGCCGCGTTTGTTTGGAGGAAACCTAATACAGGTTTCACAGTTCATGTTTGGGTGATAAAACATACTTTTCTACTACTACTGATAATGCTCTCGTATCTTTGACAAATTTAATTGTCGAAGTCAGAGGCATTGCAATTCCTAAATGTGAAATTAAATTCAACTACATTATTATTGACGACGATCTTCAGCTACTGATCCGTCTTAAAAATGTGCATTAGAGTGGGGCGTCATGGTCATTTTTTCAAATCAATGGTTTTTCGAAGCCATTCTGGGTCCTGAACAACTGTGCAGAATTTGGGACCGATTGGTTGCTCCCTCGTTTTCCGCATCGCGTTTGAAGTTTGTATGGAAATTAGTATGGTAGAACGTATATTTTTGCATTTCTTCTACTAGAGGTTTCAGTTCATCGTAAACCAAGTGGCGCACTGCGTTAAAGTATAACCCAAAGGATGCCGAAAAACTTTGCTGAAGAAGGCACGTTGCTGGAACGTCCACGAAAAAAGTTATAACGCTTCGAAGATTGAGTGCTCAAACCGTATGCAAAAAATCGTTTATTCTGCCAGCACTGCCGAACTACGTAGACCAATAATTTAACTGAGTGGTATTTCAAAATAATTGATCTTACAGGGCTTTAGAGCTAATGGGAGCTATCCGGAATCATTTCACAAAGAAAAAAATCCGACGAGAAGGAAAATGGGTTTTGCCCTTCGATAAACATAGGTCGTCCGGTAGTGCTGGCAGAAACATTGATTTCTTGCATATGGTTTGAACAATCAATTTTCGAAACGTAATAACATTTTTTGTAGACCTTCCAGCTACGTACCTTCTTCGGCAAAGTCCCTCGGCATCTTCCAGACTACATGCTAACGTATTGAGTCACGTGATTGATGATTAATTGAAGCCTAAATGCAAAAATGCAAAAAAGTATGTTCCCCCATACTAATTTCCATGCAAATTTAAAACGCGATGCGGCATGCGAGGTCGCAACCAATCGAGCCCATATTTTGCACAGTTGATTGGGGTCCCAAAACGATTCAGAAAAACCTTGATCTCACTTGATCGGACGAAGTTTGCTTTTTTCCATACAACTGCGCCCCACTCTAATGTGCATACTTCCCAGATAAATGGAAAAACGCCAAAGTTATTCCAATTTTGAAGCCGGACAAAAATCCAGCTGAGGCTTATTATTATCGCTCAATCAGTTTGCTTTCTTTATTTTAAATATAATGATGGTTCATATTAATGACAATTCTAGTTTTGCTGATGAGCAATTTGGTTTTCGCCATGGGCATTCAACCACTCATCAGCTATTATTATTCGACTCAATAAATCTGAAGGATATTCAACCGGAGTTGCTCTTCTTTATATAGAGAAAGCATATGATAGTCTTTGGCATGAAGATTTGATTGTAAAATTGATGAATTTTAATGTTCCTCTGTACATTATTAAACTGATCCAAAATTATTTATCAGATCGCTCACTGCAGGTGAACTATCAGGATTCCAAATCTGATAGATTACCTGTAAGGGCTGGTGTCCATATTGTATAAAATTTTTTCTTCTGACTTACCTGATTTACCACCAGGGTGTCAAAAATCTTTGTTTGTAGATGACACGGGCCTTTCAGCCAAAGGGCGAAGCCTTCGTGTCATTTGTAGTAGATTGCAAAAAAGTTTGGATATTTTCTCCACTTACTTGCAAAAATGGAAAATTTCCCCGAATGCTTCCAAAACTCAGCCTATAATTTTCCCACATAAGCCGAGAGCTTCCTATTTAAAACCTTCTAGCAGACATATTGTGACTATGAATGGGGTTCCAATTAATTGGTCTAGCAAAGCCAAATATTTAGGACATCTGCTGGACCAAAAATTGAAGACCTTCAAGCCAAATGTAACAAATATGGTAAGTGTCTATATCCACTTATAAACAGAAAATCAAAACTTTGTCTTAAGAACAAACTTTTGATTTACAAACAAATTTTTAAACCAGCCATGTTGTATGCTGTGCCAATATGGACTAGTTGCTGCAATACCAGAAAGAAGGCACTTCAGAGGATTCGAAATAAAATTTTGAAAATGATTCTGAAGTTGCCTTCGTGCAACGATTAGTTGTACCCTTAGTATAAATTAGGTTATGTTTAGTTTAAGTTGAAAACATAGTAATTCTTTCTTCTTCTTCTTCTTATTGGCATTACATCCCCACACTGGGACAGAGCCGCCTCGCAGCATAGTGTTCATTAAGCATTTCCACAGTTATTAACTGCGAGGTTTCTAAGCCAGGTTACCATTTTTGCATTCGTATATCATGAGGCTAACACGATGATACTTTTATGCCCAGGGAAGTCGAGACAATTTCCAATCCGAAAATTGCCTAGACCGGCACCGGAAATCAAACCCAGCCACCCTCAGCATGGTCTTGCTTTGTAGCCGCGCGTCTTACCGCACGGCTAAGGAGGACACCAATAGTAATTCCAACATAGTTCAATTCAACCAGAGAAAAAATCCTAACTACCAGAGACAATTGAAATGTATTAATAATAACTAAAAATATAACATAGCAAATTAGGATGATAGTGTTAAGAAAACACGGAACACATAGTCTAAGAGATGAATGCATGTATTAGATAATTAGCAAATAAAATTAGTTAAAAATTATTATAATAAATAGTAAAACGATTTATTAAATATACATTATCATGATGTTTAAAAAAACATATGTTAATTTTAACATACCTGAAACAAAAAAAAAGATATAATTAGTAAATATTTTTAGATATACATATAAATTATATAAAATTATGCTTAGTCTTTTTTATGTCATACAATTGTGTCATTTTTCACCATTTGTGAACTCATACGATACAAATCTTCTTAAAAGACATTCCGTGTTACTTAGAATTATTATTCGTGAAGCTTTAAGATTACTTACTATATGTGCAATTTGCTATTAGTTCTACTGAACTACATGAAATACTGTTCAACAAAATATATATTTAAAAAAAAAAATGTGTGAAAACTCAGATGTGAATATGTACATTATGTGGAAGATTATGATTTGAAAAATGTATTGGAGGTAACCTTGTTCCTTCGAAGGAACTCGAACTTCCGACCCTCAGTACGCTTGACTGGTGCTTTGTACTAAGGGTCGAACCCAGTCTCATCCAAGGAAAGTGGTTTCTTCCAATACATTTTTCAAATCATAGTCTTCCACATAATGTACATATTCACAGCTGAGTTTTCAGAACATTGTAAATTAATGTCTAAGTCTAGTGGTCCAATACCCGAAAAATAGACTATGATTGAACCAAAAAATTGTGTTAAGTACAAGCTTAGCATTGAACCCACCTTTAAAAACCAGCATTGAAAGGAAATTTATAAGTTTGTGAACAAAACTAGTTTTCTAATAGTGATACACTGCTTCGTATAATTTGTTTGAACAAGTCAGCGGTGTTGGTAAAAGCTCAAAATATAATGATTGAAATAGTATATAAGCTATATCAATCACGTGCGAGTTGATATAAGCCGAACTGATCTTCAAAAAAATCATCCAATAGAGTTGAACAGCAATTGAAAGGAATAAGATTCATTATCCAAATATAAATCAAAATCACTCGCCTAGATTTGCAGCCATCGCATCGCAGCATTATTCAACCGAGGTCAAACTAAAAAACAGCTGAAGTAGTCAATAACGTTTCACATTTTTACACACCAAGGCACTCATTCAGTTATTATTACCGATTCGCTTCTACCAACCTCACATCCTGTGCCATTCTTTATTATTTATTGTTGCGATGCATGCAGAGAGCCAACCATCACACTGCTGGCACAAACACATTACTCGCACTTAAGCATAATACACAGTCCTAAGACGTCTACACCATACGGAGCAATAAAATCGTTTCTTCAAACTGATGCCATCAAGGTGCGCAGACATCCACCCCAACTGTACAACAACCTCCACATTATTGGTTCGGTTTGTGCACGCCTAGTTTTTCGTTTTGTTACTGGTCAATAATGCTTATTGCTGGCAGTAGCAGTAGCTAGTAGCATCACACTGACTGCCAGAACGGAATGTTAGAGGCCCGGTAAAAACAAAGCTTAAAAGCCTTCGAGTTCTACCAAGTTACAATGACGTGGCAATCGCTATCTAATCGCAGGAAAGTTCTGCTTGTGCTGTGTGACGTAGGTATGAGGTATCAAAAGTGTTTATGGGTTTACTGCAACAATTTATTAGGGAATAACGAACTTAAAAACACGGTAGTAAATTAAAACGATAAAGATAATAATTTTGGATAATCAAAAAATATGTGAAATTTATGTATAGATATGTGCCTTTTTTTCCTAAAAATGTGCAATTCTCGTATGTTTCGTTCAAGATTGTACATCAACTGCTAATATGGAATAAAATTTTTAAATACACTCAACTTGCGATAGCTCATGCTAAATTATTTACATGAAAATTTGGCATATACAGATTTGCTGAATTTAATACAATCATCGTATTCATGTTTACAATCACTGGCACTGCATCAAACCGGAATCTATAAAAAAGAGCTTACATTTTCTGTATTAGAAAAATGCTGCATGCTGTATAAGCCAAGACTGAATACAGATTTGTGAGAATTTTTTTTAAGTGTAGATTATTGAGAAATTATTATGTAAGCACTAAAAAATTTAATGGGGGAGGGGAATCTGTCATTTCAGAGAAAATGCTTTACGTAATTAGTTTATATGGCTACATTGCCTAAATCTAAAACAACGTTTGAAAAGGGCGTAACAGTCGAAATGCAAACATTCCAGTTCTTCGTCTATATATTCAGCTTTACGGTGATTTAGGTATATGTAGACGAATGACTGGAATTATTACATTTTGTCTGTTACGCCAATTTTAAGACGTTGCTCTAGAAATCAAAATTACGAAATTGCTTCGGAAATACTGAAATAATATTTTGTTAAGACTACAAGTACCGAGCCATGATTTGTAACGTAAAGTACCAAGTTCGCAGATCTCCCAGATCTCAGCCGTTTTATAACTAAATCTCTTCATTTTTTTCACAGAACAATCTGTGGGATGTCAAAAATTGACTACTGAAGACAGATTAAATTTTCATGTAACGGGCACTGAGAACCAGCCGGATAGTTCCGTTCCACGTTCCAAGCGAGTGCAGTGCGTGTTTTAGTCGTCGCGAAAATTATAAATTATCTGGTATTCGGTGGCTCATGTGCATGTATTGCGCTTTGCTCCGGTTGTAACGAGCGCGATCTTCAATAGTTTGCAGTAGTCATCGAGCAGTGCATGTTTTAGTCGTCGCGAAGTAGTTAATTTTTGATATAGGGTTTGTTCACAGAAGTTTCAAAATGTTTAGGAGCGCATCTTTCGATAAAAATAGTTTGATAATTAATTACCCTAAAAGTGAGTTGAAAAATTATTTTTTCACCAGAATGAGATAGACACATAGTGTCTTCCGCAAAGTTGTGGCAAGTTGTAATACGAGCAACTTTGCTGAACATGCCGAGTCTCTATCTCTTATATATAACAAACTTAAGACGTTTTATGTAAAAACCCCTTAAAATCACATTTTTCATTCTAACTCTTTCCAATGATTTTTCCCATTTTCCGTCTTTTCTAGGAAGTTGTTAAGCAAGCAAAATAACATGTTTTGCTGAACATTGGAACATTCCATCTCATATACAAAATAAAGTTATCTTTAAATTATACATATTTTTAGAGTTATTTCCACTCATAATTACTCCCTTAATTGCAAAAAGTCGCAAATTTCTTCACGATATGCTGAAAGTCGCTCATTTCAGCTTTTCACTAAAATTGAAAACTTTTGTCGACAAGAGTCTTCTCAATTGCTGTGTTAAAAACTTGTAAACCCACGAAAAATCATAATGTTTGAATAACTTTGGTTTTATAAGAGATGGAAAGTTACAATGTTCAGCAAAAACATGTATTTTTGCTGGTTTGACAACTTTGTAGAAGAGACGGAAAATGTGAAAAATCATTGGAATTAGTTAAAGTTAGGATAATGATTTTAAAAGGATTTCCACATAAAACACAATCAAAAACACACTAATAATGTTTGAAAAAAAAAAACACTAAACATGTTAAGTTTATTATATCAAAAATATGGAAACTCGGCTTCATAGCCGCATTTGTTTTTAATAGCATTTGTTTTAGCATTTATTTGCCAGTTGTTTCCAAATTTAACTGGATACAAATTTAAATGAATACAAAATTTTGCTCTTTGTCATCGCTTTCACACTTTCACTATAATTGTTTTAGTATCTTCTGTAAGGAACTTCCTTCGACTTCTCGGCCAACCTCTGGCTTTTGATACAACTGGATCCAACGAACTCAATGATCAATGCCTCAGTTCCTCAATGCGTCCTAAAATTTACCTAGATAAGCAGATGTTTCAGCTGTTTTAATCAAATCGAAACGCTTCGACATGTGTGTTGTGTAAGTTTATTGTATTTTCGACATCACGCGAATACTTTTAGAAATTTGAATTCCTTGAATTCTCTTTTATGAATTCTCAAATAAATATAAATTATATATTTCTTGTGATTTTTCTCTGAATTTGTAGAACAAACAAAATAAAAAACTTATATAAATTATATATGACAAACAAACGTTTTATGTTTGTTATGAAACCTCAAAACATTCTTTTAGCTAGAACTAATTCTGATGATTTTTCACATTTTCCGTCTCTTCTACAAAGTTGTCAAACCAGCAAAAATACATGTTTTTGCTGAACATTGTAACTTTCCATCTCTTATAAAACTAAAGTTATTCAAACATTATGATTTTTCGTGGGTTCACAAGTTTTTAACACAGCAATCGAGAAGACTCTTGTCGACAAAAGTTTTCAATATCAGTGAAAAGCTGAAATCTCGCTTAGCTTTTCAAAAGGACCTAAGTAAAATTTTTTCATGAATTAATTTGAATAGCGCAATCAACAGAAAAACATTAAAGCTTTTGATTGCAGTACTCAAATTATTTCATGAAAAAAATGTTACTTAGGTCCTTTTGAAAAGTTAAGCGAGAAATGAGCGACTTTCAGCATATCGTGGAGAAATTTGCGACTTTTTGCAATTAAGGGAGTAATTATAAGTGGAAATACCTCTGAAAATATGTATAATTTAAAGATAACTTTTGCTGTATATGAGATGGAATGTTCCAATGTTCAGCAAAACATGTTATTTTGCTTGCTTAACAACTTCCTAGAAGAGACGGAAAATGGGAAAAATCATTGGAAAGAGTTAGAATGAAAAATGTGATTTTAAAGGGGTTTTTACATAAAACGTCTTAAGTTTGTTATATATAAGAGATAGAGACTCGGCATGTTCAGCAAAGTTGCTCGTATTACAATTTGCTATGTGCGGAAGAAACTATGTGTCTATCTCATTCTGGTGAAAAAATAATTTTCTCAATTCACTTTTAGGGTAATTAATTATCAAACTATTTTTATCGAAAGATGCGCTCCTAAATATCTTGAAACTTCTGTAAACAAACCCTATATCAAAAATCAACACTTTTCGAGTTTTTGTATTTCGACTGTGAAAATGACGAAACAAAACACTGTGCAATGGCGATTTTGTCACCCACACCAGTGAGAACCTAAACCCAAACTCCGCACCTCTATGATAAATTACGCACAGCCTCACTGGTGGACGAATCATTAGCTGTCATTGAAAATGTGCAGAGCCTATCGTTAATGACGAAGTAGTGAGCATCGTGAGCACTCACATCTGTCGCTTATTTACAGCGGTTTGAGCTAGCTTGTCATTGATAGGAAGGGATGCCAACCTTTAAGATGCCGTATATGTCAATCTTCGGGTTGATTTCGGAACACCTTTCGATTTTCTGAGGCCAGCTAAGCGACCGAAGAAGAGGAATCGCTCTTTCGAGTAAGAACCGCCAACGAACCAAGAAGTGCGCGTCGAAATAAAGTTTTAAAAAAATAATTTGCTATAATATAACAGAGTGTGAATAGAAGTAAAAAGGAAAGTGTACTTCAAGACTGAGCGGAAATAAGATTAACAAGAAAAGGTCCGAATTAGGGCCTTTTCTTTCGGAAAGCTTTCTGGAGCACCAAAACCTGTTTCTCGCCCACAGTAAAGCCACCGGAACAGCCAGGACACGGAATCGGCCTCGGGAATCGTTAAGCCACGGTAACAGATAAGCCACGTGTAGCGATAGGCCAGCTTGAAAGCCATTCCGCTCACCATTTTGTAAAATCAGAGACTGAATAACACCCCACGCCATTGTATACCGATCACGCAAGCTCTAGGAGCGTCGACCACATTCCGTCAGGGCCGGAAAGCAGCACGTATCCCGTTCTCGAAAGCGACTCGAAGCGTTCCGTAGGCTATTCCATTAACCATCTGGCCATTCCATCATCTTTCCGGCCATTCCATCATCCGTACGGCCATTCCGTCATCCGCCCGGCCGTAGGAAGTGCCGCCTTAGTCACGCCGATCGCCCAGATTGGCCATTCCATCACCAGCGCCATCCGGGCGAGAAGTGTACCGAAACATCGCATGCAACATCGGAGGGCCCTCCACAGCATGATACCCTAGTTGGTTTTCCCGGAACAACCTTTTTGAGTTTCCAAATTAAGCCTTAAGAAATCCCCAGGGAAAAGTGTTCGTAATTTCGAAATGATCTTCTTAGGATTTCCTAGAAAATTCTTCTGAATTTCCACGGAAAATTGCTCCAAATTTTAACATTTTTAAAGGAAATTAGTAGGAATTACGGAAAATTATTGGTATTGTCCATTCGGAAATTCAACGGGAAGTTGTTCAAAAAGAAGAAGAATCATATGACCGAAAGTTATTCAGCAAATTGAACGTTGGGCCGTAATGGTTAATAGATCGAAAACGGTTTGACCGAAAATGTCATTTGGCCGAAAGCGACATACGGCCGAACTGGTAATTTGGCCGAAAAAGAAGTTTGCCTCAACAACTCGTTTTGTCGTCATGTAGTCGAACATGCCGTTTGGCAGAAATGTTCATTTGGTGTAAGGCCGAAAATGTTACTTGCTGTATGGATAATATGATTAAACATGTCGATAACCAAAAATGTCAAACAACATTTTCAGACAAATGTTCCTTTCTTATCAGTTTCGACAGTTGTTTTTTTTTGTATAACGATTTTTCGGCCAATGGACCAGTTCGGCCGAACGACATTTGCGGTAGTACAAATGTCCATTTCAGTCAAATGACATTTTCTGCCGAACGGCATTTTAAGCCAAATGACCTATACAGACAAACGACTTTTTTGTGCCCGAATGACCAGTTGTTCATTTCGGTCAAATGAGTTTCGATCTAATGGTTTGTTCGGCCAAATGACGGATACAGCTTTATTCGTAGTTCGACTGAAAGGCCATTTGTTCGAAAGCCACTTAGTCGATTGTCATTAAGCCGAATTCCATTTGGCTGAATGGGACGTTTGACCGAAACGGTTAGCAGGTTAAAAATAGTTTGGCTTAAAATGTCATTTGGCTGAAAGCGACATACTGCCGAAAATGCCGTTATTAAACAGGTCATATAGCCAAAAAGGTTGACCCGTTTGACCTGTTCGGACAAATGACTTTTTCAGCAAAATAATCAGTTTAGGCAAACAACACTTTCGGCCGTATGTCCAAAATTTCAAACGAAATTTTTCAGAGTTTGCACAAGAAGTGATTCGATTTTTTTTTTATTTTATCACAAACGCCCGAATGACACTCGCCTGTATTCCATTCGCCCGAATGCAACAGTCGCTCGAAAAGACCATTCGCCCAAATGGACCACTCGCACGAATAGACCATTCGCCCGAATAGGTCATATATACATATGTATACCTCCAGATTCTATAACAATATGTTATTTCTCATAATCATATTAAAAGAAAAAATATGCCGATCACCTGGAATATATGAACGTACCAGTTTTAGTAAAGTGGGTCTCTAGTGGTCTTTTTATGCATGCTTTGATTTGCGACCATTCACATGAGTCCGCTACGTTATGCATAATTACGTTAGGCATAATGGACGTTACGCATTACGGACGTTAGGGATAATGTACGTTAGCCATAATGGTCGTTTGGCATAATTCCGCCTTCATGTCATGGGCTGTTCTTTAGGTCATTTATGTATAACGTCCATTATGCCTAACGGGTACATCCCATTTACATAATACTTGCTTACATACAAAAATACGTTTCTCTGGGCGAGATTTTCGAACCTCTTTGGATGCCTTTGTTATATCTTCACATAAAAAAGTGCTAAGGTAACAAACTTTTTATAGGCAAGTTGAAGTCTGTTATCCTTCCCGTATGCCGGTTGTAATCCCAATCGCTAATGTTTTCTAAAAACAAAACTTTGGTTGAGGAGAAAGAAACATCCTTAAAACTTGAATTTGGGAAGACACGTTCCTCAGTATTAATCTCAGCCATTTTAAAATTCAATAGTATATACTCTGGATCTAACGTATACTGATAAATTTAGGGCAATGGTCCATTCGGGCGTTTGGTCTATTCGGGCGAATGGAATTCGGGCGTTTATGATTCGGACGTTTGTGATAGAACTTTTTTTTCGTGGGATATTCTTCGGAATTTACTCGAAAAATTCCCCGAAATGTACACTTAAATTCTCCACACTGCCAAAAATCCTTACATTTGTATTGGCGAAAATCCATTAATTTAACTTATGATGTTTATTACACCCAATATTTTTTACACGGGTGGTATTCATTAATTTCTCGCTTAACCTGAACCTTCACATCTTTTTATATATCATCTGATTTTTTTTGTTTTTTTTTTTCACTCATAGTTTTATGGACGCTAAAGGTCTTAATCGACTAAACCCATCCGTGTAAAAAAAGAACTGTGTGTAGAGCACACATAACCACTCTTCACGCGAAATACAAATAGAATCTATAATCAAATAAAATTAGTTATTGAATTTATGCGTGGATTCATATTGAATATATTTGAGTCCCCAAATTGCAAATATATTCAATATGAAACATTTTCTCAGTGGAATTTCCATGGAGAATTCTTCCAATATTTTAAGGAAATTTAATTGAAATCCCGAATATTTGCCTAATTCGGTAAAAAAAATCTGTGGATTTCAGCGGAAAATTCTTCGGCTTAACTTTTACGGAAAGTTTTTAAAATTTCAACGGGAAATGGAATTTGGAAGAAATAACATTCACGAAAATTTTCATAAATTGTGTTTTTTCTTGGCACGGTGGCACACGCCTCTAACTGTGACGTACAAAGAGGTCAGACAAAAACACAAAGATATAACCATTTCCGTGAAAACGGTTCCGGGAACATGATGAAATGATAACAGATCGGAATAATGCAAATATGGGTATAACTTCATAGCTCCACACCCAAAATACAAATCCAACAATTATTGTACAAAATCTTGGCAGATACAATTCGATAAGCTTTTTATACAAATATTGTATTAAAATAATACAAATCTGTAAGATGTCCATACACAATTGTATTAAAATCTTCCGGAATCGTATATGCCAAATTATTATACAGTTTCTGTAAGGTTCTTATGCAGAACTGTATTAAAATCTGCCATCCGCTGGTTAGGTGTACGAGACGATGATTACAGAAACATGTCCAGGTTGATAGTTTCCACTGACACCCTTATAGCAGGAGCCTTCGAGGAAGAATTGGTTTTGGAACCATCTGGTACCATTGGTGTCAAATTTCATGTTTTTTTCCAAGATGATGATCATAGAACTTTATTAAAGATACATTTTGAGGACTCAGGGTGTATGGCCAATACCGGACCGTTTTCACGGAAATGGCCATATTTCTGCGTATATCTGACTGATTTTCGATCTGCAGCCAGCATTGCATTGGTCAGCATATTAGTTCTAGTGTCTAGGGAAAGCATAAAACACGATGAAAGTAAACATCACATAAAATGACAAGCAGAAGCAGAAGCAAAAAAAGCATTTCCAACATACCCTTCGGTAAACCCGGAACATCTCCGGTGGCCAATGGCCATTCTGAGGTTTTGCATGGGGACAGAATACTAGAAGAGTTTCAGCGTTCGATGCACCCAGTTTTATTAAAATCGGATTATTTTACGCAAAGTATAGCTGATTTAAATTCTGACAAAATTTTGCCTATCTAAACCTTTTTGTCTAACCGCTGTATGTTATTTCCTATTGAAAATTAGCTGGATAGGACTATGAACATAGAAGTTATGGTCAAAGTTAGGGCCGCATTTAACCGGGCGTCAGGGTCGACGATTTGAGGGGGGCTATATAGTACCCAAATATTTAATTCCGATCGGTTTTAATGCATATAACAGCTTTCCAAGTATTTTTTATTTTACAAATCGACATGTGTCTTAGTGCCTTGTGCCTTGCTACATTAAATGATCATCATCATCATAATATTTAAACTTAAATCACATTCATTCGACTTATAGATAGTTATCACTAAGCTCGGTGCAAAATAAATCCACTGGAAGCTGAACTAAACAGTTTCACTCTATTTGGCGATTAGATTTCTTGGTTCGTCGCATTTTGGCACAGAATGATCGCTCACCGTGATCGAATCATCAACCGTGATGCCTGCCAATCATACTTTCTACGATTCAGTACATCACCCTCGAAAGACACCAACAAATACCAACCAACAGAAATGCGGAAAAGCAAAGCTTCCAAGAAAATTATCATCGGGAAGTCAGCAAGCCAGGGCAGTCGGCTGCGAAAACAACAAAAACCTAACGATGAATGGGTCTCTATCTACCAACAGTAGGTAGTGGTGCGGTAAGCCATCACCGAGTGATGACTCATTCCTAACCCGGGTCCATATGGATGGCACCCTGCTTGGATTGATGGCGTATACCATTATGTGCAGCCTAGCATGCAACACACATCTCACCCACCAGTGCACGACTATGTCACGTCAATTCGACGCTATGTGTTATTACCTCTGGATGGAGCTGGCGTTGATTAAAATCATCTTGGAAGGAAGTCAGTCCGCCTAAAAGTTACGCGAAGAAGAATTGCATTGTCAAGTGTGTACCGTGGGGCATCGAAATCCGTACACTTAAGCACCTTAGTATATGAAAAAGTCATTAGAAAATAGGAATCGAATGTAAATAAAACGTTTGTCATTGACACAGGCGCATGAAGGCTTCTACTTTTGAAGTGTTTCACATTTACTCATTAAAAACTACGAAAAATATGATAAAATAATGAATTAAATCAACTACTCCTGACTCGAAATCCGTCCACCGTGGACGGATCTCGATTCAAAGGATCAAAATCCGTACAGCTATTTCTTAACTAAATATTTAAATTGAAACAGTCTTATTGATTATACTACCACTGTAAATAATTCGATACGCACCTTGAGAAGCGATCCCTTCGATTTGTATTCCGCTTATCTTATGTAATGATTTGCAATTAGCAATTAAAACACAGTTACTTTTGGTGCAATTATGCTCTACCCGAAAACAAAATGGCGGCACAAACTCCGCGTTTGGTGGGTGGAGATTTGTTTTTGATTTTTGTTGGTTTAATTTCAAAGCCTTCTTTCCAATTCTATGCCCTAAAAGCTTACTATCAAGTATCGGAACAGGATAAGATTAATTATTCCTACATTAATTATTTCTAACCTCCTTTAATCCGGAGACGAGCCAGCCTCGGGCAAAAAGTCTCTTTAATAAAGACACAAAAAAAAAAAAAAAAAAACCTCCTTTAATTTATTGATATCTCATGAGGTGGACGGATTTCGGTGCTGTACGGATTTCGGTCCCGCACGGTATTTGAATACTTGTAAAAGGAATGGATTTTATTAAAATAATATACAGCTAAACAATTTGAGTAATTTGATGGTGGATGAAAAGTTTCTCGAATTGGTAGGTACGAGGATTTGAACTTCCTGTCTCAAGCTGGCATTTAGATCATTTGATTCGACTACAGCCGGATGCTGTATAGGACTGTGAGAGAGACACGAAATGATTGGTTGAATTTTGCGCAAGCGTGTTTCTAGGCGGGTGAATTGACCTTTTCCATAGAGTGACTTCTCGGGCAGAAATACCAAACCTCTTCCTAAAAGGAAACACGATTCACGGCTTTTGGTGTGTTAACATTGTTTCTTTTAATTTGATTACTTCCAAACTATGACTAGCAACTCATCTTGGGAGGGGAGACATTTACAATCGATAACATTTGTTTTGTTATATTACAGAAATGTTTTGGAAAGCAAGTACTGGCTGTCCACAAACCACGTAGACTGAAATTACACATTTTCAAACACCCCCCTCCCCCCTAGTAGACTTTCGTAGACTTTTCCGAAACCCCTCCCCCACCCCCTTGAAGTCTACGTAGACTTTCCCAAATTTTATTTTTTTTAAATCCAAAATATCATATGTGATTGGACAACCAAAATCTAAATCAAATTTAATCCTCTGTCCACTGCTTCGAAAACCAAATCTCCAAGTCAATTAATTTAATTTCTGTTGAATTCGATTCCTCCTAGAGGTGTGCATCACCGCTGCCGACACTTTTGCATCGGCACGCCACAGCTTTAAATCTGTCATGCATCTCTCCACGCCGATTCAAATTTGTAGAAAACCGAAGAATTTTTAGAATTTCCGGGAAAATTTAGAATTTTTTCCCGAGGTAATTTGAAGTTTAATTAGACATTCCGAAATATTTCCCGTGGAATTTTGGAATGGTTTCCTAAGTTATTGTAGATTTGGAGCAATTTCCTAAGGATTTTTTTTAAATTAAAAGACATTCCAAAGACTTTTCCGAATAATTTGCGGTGGAAATTATAGAGAATTTTCTGTTGAAATTTTGGTGAATTTCTCGTAAAAAATTCGAATAATTTTTCATGTAAATTACTAAGGCTTTCTTACAAAAATTGCATTTTTTTTGCGGAAACTCAAAGAGTTTTTGATGGGAAATTCAAATAATTTCTCGTGGAAATTTCAACAGTTTCCTTAGAAATTCCTAAGATTTTCCATTGATTATTCCAAAGAATTCGCATTAGTACTCCCGAAGAAATTGCCGTAAAATATACGAAGAGTTTCCCATGGACATTTCGAAGAATTTCGCTTATATATCCAAAGAATTCCTCGCAAAAATTCCGAAGAATTCCCGAAATTAAGAAAATTTCCCGGGGACTTCCCAGAAAATCTCCAGTGAAGGGTTTCTCGTGGATATTTCACGGAATTCCTCGTTGAAGTGCTACCTACATGAGTTCCCGTGAAAATTCTATAGAATCACTTGAAGTTTCCAAAGAAGCTCAGCTCAGAAAAAATTCCTGGGGATATCCATATAGTTTTAAGCCGTAGTTCAGACTATTACTTCAGTGAAATTCATTAGATTATTTAGATGAAGTCTTGCAAAAAAAAAATCTGGGAAAATCCTAAAAAAACAATCAAACAAGTGAACTTTGCACATAGCTTATGTATAAATTGATTTCCAAAAAAATTAAAAATTAAAAAGTCTACGTAGATTTTTGATATATCCCCCCGTCCCCCTTCGTAGACTAACGTAGACTTTTTCGAAACCCCTCCCTCCCCCTCAAGAGTCTACGTGGTTTATGGACAGCCCCTAGTCTAGAGCTACCATCTTGAATCGGTACCACTTATATTCATTGGCACCGCGTGTTATGTTCGACGCTCTATTCACGCTTTCAACTAACCGTTTACAACCCTCTTATGTCACACAATTAAGCTAACGGGCGCCCATTACTTCATTACCGAATTCCTCTGCTCAGCCCGGAAATGCACGCATATTTGCTAGCCAGGTATTTGTCTCGACTGATAAAGCGCTTGTCTGTCTGATAGTCATTCGTTACTGTCGCTTTCTTTCACACTCTTCGTATAGACACGAAGTAGGTTCATAGTCCATACGCTGCAATTGATTCACCCGTCCCATTCCATTCAAGCTAGTCGAATTAGCGTTTCTCGTAACGAGAAATTACAGCTACGTTGGGTCGAAGTAAAACCTCTGCTCTTTAGTGCATGTTCTATGTGAGCAATCAAAATGCTCCGCTACAGGGTTGATTGATCCCAGCCATTATTGTATTGGAGACAACGATCCGTCGAGAAGATGAACAAAAACAACGAAATTTGCATTTCCGGATGACAAGACCGATTGGCGTGACTTACAAGAGTGACAGGGAGCGCTGTATTCGTTCTTTTCTCGAGAAAACAAAAGCACCAAAAGGGTTTCCTATTCGTTTTAATTTATTGGTGTCTACGGGTAAAGAATGTACAGAATGGTTGATGATTTCATGGATGACAGTAAGTGCAATCTATTAGAAAGGTAACTGAACTCTACTCGGTAGATGTTTCCATGCTTTCGATACCGTCGTTTTCTAGCTCATTAGCAAACCATACGCTGACCGGTGCTAAGTTAACGTTCAGGAACGATTCGTAGTCCCCGGGTTGACAAAAGCTTCCAGGAATGGATGTTTGTATTTTGTTGGATATACCTAGCAGGGTCCACCCTCCAGGGCCTTTGATGTAGAGGGGAGTGCCACGACCCGTTGAATGATACTTGGTATCTATGAAGAAAGCAATCAATAATCTGCATAACAAACTGTTAGCTTAATCGATTGTACCTTTGGTTTTAAGTTTGATGTTGCTGTCGCTAACCGCTCGCGCCTTAACTGCTAATGACGGTCCATAGCACACTACTTCCTTTTCAAGTTGCAGTTTAACGATCTCGAATCCACCCAACCGATGCCGATGGCTCTGTTGCAAAACGTAAACCGACTCTCCGTAAATCTTGTCAAAATCTTCCTGTCCGTCCGTCATGCAGATCGGCATACCCTCCCATTCGTCGTACACTTTCAACCGAATCAAAGCCAAATCCAGCTCCTCGTTCAGCACTACGTTCTCCACATGGAACCTCCGGGATCGCTCGGTGTTCTGCTGCAGCGCCACCAATCCCACATGAACGATCATTCCCTTCAGTTCGAGCACTTTTCCTCCACCGCTCTTCAAACAGTTGGCCGCGGTCAGCACCCACCCTTCCCGATCGACCAGCGCCCCCTCGCAAACTTTGTCCGGCGGGTTGAGCTTCGAACCTTTCCACCAGTACACTCCCACATGCCAAGGCCACTCGCCCGGTTCTATTTGCTCACCGTCCACGACGGATTCGTTTTTCGTCTGCCGAATTCCACACACGCACTGACCGTCGACCATTCGCAGCCATAGTCCACCGCAACACACCAGAACCGTAAGGAGGAGAATTGTGAAGCCCGATATCCGACAGAACACGCCAAGCATGTTGGACATCTATGACTACGGTTGCGAAACTGAGGACGTCGCGCATGACGGAGCTAGCTTTTATAGAATCGCGAAACCTAGTAGCATCCTCATCTTCGGATTACCCGGCGGATGATTTGAAACAATTTGCGCCAATTGGAATCGGTAGACTTCTGTCTTTGAATGAAACGCGTTTTGGTCAGCCGAGTATCATAAGCAAGCGGGACCGAACGGATGCTAAACTACTACGGTTGTAGGATCGTTTCGAAAGACATTGGGCCAATTGCAGATACGCAGTGTAGGGCGGCTAAAATTAGTTTCTTTCAATTGAGGATGTGCTTGAATCCCGTCCATCAGGGAGTTTGGTGTATGAGTTGCACGATTCGCAAATTGCAATTGTCTTAATGAAGCGGGGAAAATAGTGACGAACCGAGTATGCGCGGCTTAAAGTATGTCGTGATTCCGACGACTTTTCAAAGCAAAGTCTACAACCATAAATCATTTTGAATGATACTCAGTTATAAAATTCTATTCATTCAGTTTGCCACTTCGTTTCCTTAACGCATATTATCGCGCAATAATCGCTCGGTTAGATTATGCGAAATTTTTGAAAATGTATCTAGTGTTGAGTTATGTACAACATATTTGAAACATTTGATTAAGAAACTGCATATATCAATTTTACACAAAACATCAAAAAACTGTTTTTGAACAAATTGGCACCGAATCTTCCGATTTCTTCGATATTGATCAACCATTTTTAGGCTAAATTCAACACCTTGGAGCACCTTCAGTGCGAAAACTGTAAGCAGTATGTACTCCATAATTAGGCTGACTATACGTACCGTATTTAACGAGACAGTCCCGTTATTTAGACCTTATTGTGCTCTCCCGTCGTAATCTTATAAATCTTCAATTTGTCTCGTTTTTTCATTGATTTTTCCAAAGAGCTCCAAAATATTAAACAAACAAATTAAATATTTTAGGCAGGAGTCTAAAATGAAATACATAGAAAATGTTTTTTTTTTGTATTTCTTAGAGAGATTTACATCCCACGGCTGGCTCATCTCTCAAACAAGAAAATGAACAAAACCCATTAAAAAATGTAATATGTTGTGTTATTGGTGTTGCTTTTAAAAGAATCCTATCTATGCCGTTTTGTATTTTGCATTGATCGACTTTTCAATTTGATATTTTTTTGACGTAGGACTACGTCTGTCTTTTCTATATTGGGGTACACTTTGCGAATGCGAAAATCGGAGACCATCACGAAAAGATGATAGACTTTGAACGTTAATATCTCAGCCGTTTTTCGATGGATTCCCAATATTTTTGAACCGTTCGATCAAGGATGAATCAACCACAGACAAACAGATATAACACTCGTCAAATTCCCATCATTCACTGATTTGCTGGTCGATTCAAATAATCATTAGTAGGTCAATTGATCACTCGTAGCGCGCGCATCGGATTTGTTCGAGTTTGACGTTTTCTCACTAGCGCCATCTGGTTCGTGATTTGCCCAACTAACTAAAATTAATAGATGTCGTTAGTGTTTGAATGACGATGAATTTGATGAGTGAATGTTCAATGTGTTATGTCTGTTTGTCTGTGAAACAACACTTCATTGTGTTGTCCTTAAACAGCGGTTCTCATAATAGGGTACATGTACCCCTGGGTCTACTTTTGCTGGCCCCAGGGGGTACCTCGAACAAAAGGGCATAATGGCGGATGTATCACAATTATTATTCAATATTATTGATAAAGCTTTGATAATTGGGTATTTTTTTGTTTCAAAACTTTGTCTTTTACATAATATGTATGGCGATCAGAACTGATCAGAACTGAAGCAAATTGAATCCTGCCGTTCACAACCAGCACAGTATATGAAGGGCTGCGGGACAAAAGACCAACAGAATAAAACGTCGAATGAACAAATTTTGAACATCTTCGACTCGATCGAAACAAAATAATGAATGATATGTTAAGAATATGGTTCTGAACTAAAATCTAGAGTCTGAAGGTTCTGAAGTCACCATTTGAAGGCATGAAGGCTTTTATTTTAAAAAACAGTCAGTTGCTCGTGCAACAACGAGGATTGTAAGTCTCCTTCTACGTTTCTCAAAAGCCTGTTTGCAAGCAGCTCAGAAACCTCCTTTCAAAAGGCTCGGAACTCTCCTTTTCAGAGGCTTGGGCGCCTCTTTTCAAGTGGCTCGGACCCCTCCTTTCAAGAGGCCCGGAAGCCACATTTCAAGAGGCTCGAAAGCATCCTTTCAAGAGACCCGGAAGCCCTCTTTCAAGAGGCCCGGAAGCCTCATTTCAAGAGGCCCGGAAGCCTCCTTTCAAGGGGACCAGAAACCTCCTTCCAAGAGGCCCGGAAGCCATCTTTCAAGAGGCCCGGAAGCCACCTTTCAAGTCCTTTCAAGAGACCCGGAAGCCTCCTTTCAAGAGGTCCGGAAACCTCCTTTCAAGAGGCCCGGAAGCCATCTTTAAAGAGGCCCGGAAGCCTCCTTCAAAGAAGCCCGGAAGTCTACTTTCAAGAGGCCCGGAGGTCTCCTTTCAAGAAGCCTGGAAGCGTCCTTTCAAGAGGCCCGGAAGCGTCCATTCGAGAGGCCCGGAAGCCTCCTTTCAAGAGCCTCGGAAGCCTCCTTTCAAGAGACCCAGAAGCATCATTTCAAGAGGCTCGGAAGCCTCCTTTCAAGAGGCCCGGAAGCCTCCTTTCAAGAGGCTCGGAAGCCTCTTTTCAAGAGACCCAGAAGCGTCATTTCAAGAGGCTCGGAAGCCTCCTTTCAAGAGGCCCATAAGACATAAAAATGCTGTAGGAAGCTGTTAGCCTCCTTCTACGTTTCTCGGAAACCTCTTTTCGCGCAGCTCCTAAGCCTTTTTTATTAAATGCCTCCTTTCAAGTGGTTCGGAACCTTTCTTTCCTACAAGGAAATGTATAAACTAAGTTTGTTTTGGGAAGTTTCACGGAATAATGAAAATCTGAGCCATTCTGTTAGTTTTAAGGTCTGTTTTCCATATTTCATATAAGTTACGTTTATTTTTATTAACAGGAAAAAATAGGGGCCACCTAAATTAATGCAAAAGCTTCAAGGTGTACCTCTTAAGAAAAAGGTTGAAAACCGCTGTTCTAAAATACAAATTTTCAACTATTAATTAGTGAAAATTGGCTAACAGTTTACAAATAGTAAAACAACCAATCCCGTGCATGCATCGCAAGCACAGACATCAAAATCAGGCAACTTGCAGGTTTAGATGTAATCCTCAATTCAAACTAGATTTCACGCAGTGCGGAAGCAGCGGAACGAACACAGCAGCACGAAGGTGCTGGTAGCATTTTCAACGGAAAACCATCCCATTTATGGTGGTGGTCATTCAACCTCAACCAAACGTCATTCAACCAGCGTTGGCGATACTGAAAGTTTATTCCAAATGGTGGCGTCTTAGCGAAAAGTTTTCGAGTAGCCGTCGGACAATAACAGCACAAGGTGAAATTTAGACGCATGGTTCCGACAAGTTGGTTATTAGAAAAGCGCAATGGGAAAAATAAATAAGTTCTTCCCAGGACCAGTTTTTTCTGGACAGAACGGGTTGATTGCAAAAAAGAACGGCGTGGTAGCTTAGTTGCTGTTAGTAATTCCACCCTTTCGAACAAATTTATTGCATCATCTCCCTCCGACGAGCGCTCGTGATTCGGCTACTGAAGAGCAACTTTCTGTCGTCGTCAAACGATTAAGCTTTTCACTTTGAAGAAAATCAATTTCGGATCAACCTTCTTTTGTATAAAATGATGGACCGGAAAAAAAATCAGGCTACTGACATCTTATTGTTTAGCCCATCGTCAGATCATAGCCAGGATGTCCCGGGCACTATTTTTTTTTCATACTGCTTTTTAATGATGACAGCGAACTATGTCTATAGATAATGATGACACCGCGCTTGCCACAGGTCCGGAAAAAATCGATTTCATTTGTAACGACCAACAGAAACAAAACCATAGAATGTTGACAGAAAAGTCCACTTTCTGCCAACGACAGTCAAATCGATGAAGACGCTACTTTAGAGGAAAAGTTCAACATCAACCACCCACCGGCGACCGCCGCTCAGAACGAGAGACGTCAAGCGATTATGTTTTGTACTAAGAAAAATTTCGCCTTGGGTCAAATTTATTTTGTTTTTTGTATCATTAACAGCTCATAACCAAATTCAGAATCTCGCGAAAAAATTTCACAGGATGCTCTGAATTTCCAGACTCTTCCATGCTTCGAGAACGCTCTCTGTAGAATTCCGATCAAAATGGCTCGTGCTCGCCGGAAAGTAGCTTTCTTGAATCTATTGAATTAATCCCATTAGCCCCGCCACTTTGTTTATATTTATGATTGCACATCCTATTTACACCCGTAACAGATCACAAAGGGGCGGAGCTAACAAGCTTAATTTATTGAATACAAAAAAAAGTTGCTTTCCGGAGCGTGCGATTCATTTTTATCGGGATTTTGCTTATTTCTCCTTTATTTCCTCTAAAGAGGATGGTGTCTTCTAGGATTTAATCCATTTCCTATAGCTACGAGGTTTGCGTACAACCCGATTGGACTGCACCTTTGAGTTTTTTTCGAAACATTAAGAATCATTCAAAGTCTTTTTGAATAATCCTGAGTATTTCGAAATCATCCAATGTAAAAATAACGACGGCATGAGAAAATAATTTATAAATCAACTGAACAAAGTCTGGTCAGATTAAAGGCTACATTGGAGTCCTCACGCACTTTAAGACTATGTAGTTGCAAATTTCGCTGCATTGGAGATGATTTAAATCTGGGACGGGACTTGTAAAGAGGAAAAAATGTAACTTCATCTGCAACCAGCAAGCGCTGTCACGAATTGTCAGATGCAACCAGCACCTTTTTGTGTGAAAGTATTGGTATTCCTCAAAAATTATTCCGAATGATACTACGAGTACTTTTTCACTTTGAAAAGTATTCTAGAATAGCCGAACAGCTTAATGTTGAACAGTTATGAATACGTGTTTTATTCCCGATAGGAAAATCACTATAAAAATAAGTTTACAAATCCGTAAATTGTAAACACTTTCATTGTGCTCAGAAGATTTTACCCGGGATTTAGGTAAAACACTCAAGGAAACAGTTGAGAATCGATGATCAACTGTGATGAAAAGAAGAACAAGTGTCAAAAAAAGGAAAAAGTAGCCGTCTTTGCAGGTCTCGTCTCAGATTTAAAGACATACAACTTGGGTTCAGATTTGCTGTGTCGCAGCATGCGTGAAATAATAAAAATGTCGGTTGTGCGTTGCATCCGTTTTGAATGGTATTGTTCCTTGTAACAAAATGGCAACTTTCGTGACCATTTTCCAAGGCTCTCAAAGATGAGCACCACGTGGCGGCCTAATTTTCAAAAATATCAAAGTAGCTTTTTTCTGGAGGTATGTTTTACGTAGGCGACTATCTGGCGCTTATTTTTCGTTGCGACTAAAAATAAGCGGTGGAGTAGATTTTATTATGAGCGGTACACCATGCTCTTGAAAATGCGAGTGCATTTAATTTTGGATTCAGGGAGGCTTGTCCTTGAAAGTCGTTTTTTCTTTCATGGACAATTCCTTCAGCAGCATAAAAGAAAGGCTACGTATTCACAGAAAATACAGTTCTACCGTTATAATATTCGAGTTCTGCAAAAAAAGGGAAAAGAATGAGGCAAGCTGTGGTCAATACTTTGTTCAATACATTTCCAACCATTTGTTTCACAATGAAGTTGAATTTTTGACGAAAAAACAGCAGGAACTTAGTTGCGCACCTAATTAGTTCAAAGAGATGCCTTTTTCGTTGAGTAAAAGCTCTTGAGTATCCCTTTTTGCCATGTGGGTTCTCTTTTCGTTTATGAATAAAATATCGAGCTCCTCCCACAAATAATCGAACCACCGGCCACCGAATATCAAGGGAGGACAAACATAAGTAACATAAGTCGACTTAAGTTCGAGACACTAAAGACAGCCTTACAGTTAAGGTTGAAATACGTATCCGTGAAGAATAAGACGTGGTTGAATGAAATGGAATAGTACTAAACACGTCTTCTGACAGGTTGAAAATATTTTTTGCATTGTTCTTAATAATTCGGCTGGGATGAACAATTCTGAAACTAAAATGTTTCATAGAAGGTAAGAACTGGTGCCATACCAGACAAAACGAGTTTTAGATCTTAAGGGGACAGAAGGGACTATGTCCAAGGGCTTATCCCGAGTAGCACAATCTAGACCGATTTGGTTGCAACAACTCATATATGACCGGATTTGGTCGTACATATGTAAGTGACAGGAACTCCTTTATGGCAAGTGTGCTGCTTGGTATTTGACTTTGTCCATTTTTTTTGTTTAAATTTTAAAATAGTCAGAGGCGTAGAAAAATATGTTTTTTTTAGGAAAGTAGATCTTTGAGCAAATAAAAAATTAGACAGGAAATATCAATTGAAAAAAGCCCACTGTTTGTATACACCGAAGTGATCCAGGAACATGTAAAGTTCGGAAAGACTAATAGCTAGTAATTAGCTAAATGGACTGATGTTAAATTACTTCCCAGATAAAGGGAAAAATGTCAAAGATGTTCCAATTTTAAAGCCGGACGAAAAAAAAGCTATCTTCAATAATAAAACTGTTTGAAAAGATTATTTTAAATATAATGATGGTTCATATTAATGACAATTCTATTTTTGCTGATGAGCAATTCTGTTTTCCCCATGGGCTTAGGGTGCCAATGGAATGGGTAAAAAGGGAAAAATTTGTCATCGAATTTCAAAAAACGACATTGCTCACAAGTTTTATTACCCCAAAATATGACCCCATGCAAAATTTGAGCTGAAGCGGACATGAAATTCATCAAAGTTTTGATAGTTTTACCCATGAAAATTTTTCAAAAGGAAAAGTCGAAAATCGATTTTTTGTTTTTGATGCCAATTGACTAATACATGAAACGTCGAGATCTGATGCTATTTTTTAAAAAAATTGATATTTTTTTTTTTTCAGATGATGAAATTTTTTTTTTATCGAATTTCAACACCGGCGATACGCAAACGTTTTCGTAGCCAAAAATATCCCCCATGCATAATTTGTGCTAAATCGAAAATGATTTCTTCTATTCTGTTATGGATATTCTGTTTGTTGGGGAAGATTTGCCATTGTTTCCCAAGTCATCTAATTTGCCGTTGTATGGTGAAGTTTTTTGTTCATGTTTCATTTGCGAGCTGAAAATCAAACTGCTAAACAAAGTGCGCAAATAACAACAGCAGCGTTAATAGCTGTATGGAAAGGAAAACAAATTAATCAAGTGATTGGTAATACGACAATTGAATTCAAAATGTTGCGATACCATACAAATTGGAGAGATCTACAGAAAAATAGGCTGCTAATGAAGACAACTGAACTTGAGAAGAGGCAATACTTTTCTAATTCGATGGGAGAATCATTCGACATCTGCAAGAAGTGTAAACCGAAGAACAAGTTGCAAAAGCAAGCAATGTGCTACTTGCAAGAACAGCGACAGCGGAACAACAACAATCAAGAAACGAATACACATGGACCCACAGAAACTATTTCATGCAGTGACTTTGAGGAGGCAGATGAAAATCCTGGAGACACGAATGAACCGTACCTTACAGAAAATATCTCGACCAGTACCTTTGAAGAAGAACAACTCAAACAAACCAAATTCGACGCGGAAAATGTATCAGATCCAACCAAAACTTGTGAGAAAAGCCAACAAAGAGGCTTTAATGTTTTAACAGCAAGCGTTTTTGAATCTTCGTCACAAACTGAAACACAAAGCGAGCCCGTCCCTTCAGTTTGTACTAGTGGAGAAAGTTTACAGATACCTGTTAAGTTTTAAAAAAATCTAGTAGTGAATAATTTATATTTTATGTTATAGCAAGTTTTGCTGATTTTATAATTTTAATTGAATTATAATTCTATTATAAATACAAAGCATTCATGCAAACAGTTTTTCTATTTTCTTTGTGCTTTTTTATGTGTTTTTAGGTCCTTCTAAATCAACGAGGAGTACCAAACCACAGTTAAAAAATGTAGTCACGATCGAGGTTGCTAATCCTTGGAACATGACGTTTCGACATTATTGTTGAACAAAGAGTCTGTCAGAAAATCAAGGAAAGAAATTCGTGTACAAAAACAAATCGAACTGAAAGCCACATTCAAGCCACAAGCAAACCCAACAGTTCACTGGGATTCAAAGCTGCTTCCTAACAATTTACCAGCTAAGGCGCTGGAGAAATCTGATTTATTAGCTGTTAGCTGTTAGATTGTATTAGCTGTTTCGCCAATCTGAAATTCAACAGGGATAGAACAAGCCACACCGGTATATAATGTGATTGTCGATTGGCATCTTGAAGAGATGTATGCTTGTGTTAATTTCTTTATTAAAAACTATATATTTTTCTCTTCAAGGATTATGTTCAAATCATTCGACACAACTGTATCAAACACCGGACGAAAAAGAGGAGCGTAGAAACATTTGGACAGCTAATTGGTCTTCCCTGTAGGCATCACATTCATGAACTTTTGGTCGGCAAGGCATTCAAAGTTCTACAATTCGAAAATTCACAATCTCCAAATGTTGAAATTTTCAAGCGATTTCAGACGGAATGGCACCGCCTAGAAAAGAGTTCGTATCACTCAGGTATGAACGATACATTCGTTAAATCATCAATAACAGAAAACGAGAGAAGTTACTTATCAGAGTTTTTTGGACGACAATCAAAGAGCAACATCACCGCGAAATTTATTGGGAAGTTATCCAACTTGCCATAATATTTTTGGGTGGAAAACTTGATTGTAAATTGCAAATTAGAGCTCCTGGTGCTTTCCATAATGCAAGGTGGATGGCAAAAATTATTCACTCTTTAAAAATGTTCATTTATAGGCACACGTGCCTAACAACAGATCGATTGGCACGATTCAATGTCTTCATTGTGAAAACTTATTTGAAAAACTGATTTCTTAGCTCATGTGCTGCAATGTGGGCAAATAATGACCTCAATTTATTAAAATTATTGGAAAATTTTGAGGCTTACGATGAGGAAGTTGCAAAATCAGTGCACAAAGGCTTTAACCCATTTACAGTATTTGGATAACACTCTCATCGGACTGTGCCTTTTTGATGAGAAATTAGACCCAGCGGGCAAACAAAATGTAATCCAAGCCATTCGCACACCAGGTAAATATTTTTAACTTTAATATTTTCAGACTATGAGTTTCTAATTATCTTATTATTAACAGAGGCACAGGAGATTGATTCTGCAAAATCTATAGTTGAGGCGTATAAAATTTCAACGATCGAGGTAGTAACCATATTAAAAACTTGTTCAAAGCTTTAGCAAATCCGGAGTATATACTTGACATTGATGTTACGCATTGGAATATTTCAGAGGAGTATCAAATTGCCAAGATGCGAGTTCGAAGCCTAGAAGTAGTGAATGACAATGCAGAATGAGGTATAGCATAGATAAAAGATTATAATTCCAAACTCTCAGTAGATGAGGATCAAAAACAGTGTTAACAGTTAGTTGAGGAACATACTAAGTATACGTAAAGTATACTAAGTAGTATACTAAGTATACGCTCCAAAAATGAACTTTTTATAGGAGGCCCAGAGACCCATAGTATTATAAGTTACCAACCAACCCACCACGTCACATCAAGTTGGCAACGATAAAACACCAAACATCCTACAAACACTATTTGGCCCGAATCATCAAAAAGCATCAACCCCAACAACCACGTGAGCGACCGGCAAACGCATAACAGCCTACAGCACATTTACCTTTTGACGATAAACTGCGGCATCAACAAAATAACATCCGGACAACGACGACAACAGTGATCGACCCTTGGACAGGCTTCGGAAAGTGTAGGTCAGCTAGTATTCAGTTACATAGGTTAGCTCTAAGTAGAATTGAATATAATTATCATTCTTGGTTTAACAGTGATTTAGAGTAGACGTTCTTTTTTAAAAACTCATGTTCGAATCCCCGTGATTTAACTGGCGCAGTCGGTAGGATCCGCGTCCGAGTTCTTAGTTCGCGAGTGAGTGTGTTCGTCGAAAAAGACATCTTCGAGGGAATATCGAAGACTTGCAGCACATCCCAGAGAAGAAAAGGCCAACGCGGATAATCATAAAGAACCAGAATCTGTCGAAGGAATATCGACATCCCGAGAGAGACCAGCATCGACGGATAATCGGACACGTCCTCTCTACTATCGAAGGAACATCGATAACAAACTTAGGTAAGTGAATTTTTAATTTCTTAAAGATACAAGTGTAAGATAAAAGTGATTCAGTGCTTAACAGTGTTAAAATAGTGCGAAAATTGCCCGAAGAAGTAATAATCGGTTTGATATGGCGAGAAATTTGCAAGACCAACAAATTGAGGAGCTGCAACGGCAACTCAAGAGTTAGCTCAACACGTGTCTAATCGCGACGAAGAGCTAGCGCACGTTCGAGCTCAAGCCGAACAAGCGCTCCACCAACATGCGAATGTGCCCCCAGCACCAACCGTTGGTAATATTGGGAGAACAGAGAGCATTTTAAAATCTCTCCAAACCCCACAAATTATACAGGGATCTTCCCTGTTTCGATGGGAACCCAGTGAAACTAAACTCATTTATCAGGGCAATCGACAACATAATGCCTTTACTAAATGAAGCGGAGGGAAGTAACGTGCACAATGTAATGGATCCAAGCGGTTCGCACAAAAATTATTGGTGACGCAGACAACATACTCGAGTTGTATGGCACCAATTTAAATTGGAACGAGATGAAACAAAATCTAATTACTCATTATAGCGATCGACGAGACGAAGTGTCTCTAACTCGTGATCTTTTCAAAATTTATCAAACAAACAACGTCGAAGAGTTTTACAGCAAGGTGTCCCACACCATTTCATTACTGATCAATAATTTAAACATTATTGAAAATAATGCAGCAGTTATTGCCTCGAAAAAGGAGTTTTATCAACAGATGGGGCTAAAAGTCTTTTTGGCTGGGTTAAAAAAGAACCCTTAGGTCCAATAATTAGGGCACGCGGACCAGATACAATGAAGGATGCCCTTCGATTGTGTCTGGAGGAACAAAATTATAATTATGCGAAACCAAATTTCAAGCCGTTACCACCAGTCCCAGCCAAACCAACATTTGCTCCGCGCCATCAAACACATACTCATTTCAACTCATCTCAAAGATTTCCACCGTCACCAGGACCACGTCCACAACGACCACCTTATCCCAATAATTACATGCCTCAAAGATTTCCTCCTAGAAATGTTTTCCACCAGCGATGGCCCCAAGACCATTCCCAAAACCAATTCCAAAGGCCGTCCCGATGGATGTCGACCCCTCTACTATGAGCAAACATGTCAATTACATGAATCGACCCTACCTAATTACAACCAATTTCCCCACGAAATCATTTTTCACCTCAAGCTAACAGATTTCATGTTGAAGAATTAAGAAACATCGAATTAGCCAACCACTACTATCCATATGAACAATATCAGTACCCAGAAGAATATTACCTAGAAACAAATCCATTTTATTCTAACGATGTTAGCAACCATCTCCACAGTGATAATGAACAAGGAAACACCATTGATAACTCTGCTTGTGTAACCAATGAATCATCAGAATCCCTTGCACCCAATGAATCGTCGGAAACCCCTGTTGACGACGTAAATTCGAATAACTTCCGACTTAATAGAAGAAAAATAGGAAGCAACAACTTTCTGCCTTATATCGAACTTAAAACAGAATTTGGTAATCTTAAACTCCTCATTGACACGGGAGCCAACAAAAATTATATTGATCCATCATTAGTAGGTACATCATGGATAAAAATGTCAAACCCATCGGTAGTAAAGAGCATCAACGGACATCATAAGATAGACAAATACATAAAATTCTCTCCTTTCAAGGGAGACTTCCACTAACTTTTCACCTCCACAAATTTCACTCCTTTTTGACGGACTTATAGGGTATGAATCTTTGGCCGATTTAAAAGCTAATATTATCACCCACTCCAACAAACTACAGTTTCCAAATTGCACTATACCCTTGAAAAAGAAATATCCTGATTCATACACAGTTTGCGTTAATTCCAACGAACAAATAGGTATTACATTGTCCACTGATGTTACAAACGGAGATTTTTTCATTGACAACGAACTACCTCTGACTGATGAGATAGTTGTACTCCCGGGAATTTACCACGCGAAAAATAACAAAACGACAGTGATAATAGAGAACAAAACGGAGGACATTGCCAAAATAAATCCAAACAGGCTTGTGTTTGGAGAATTGAATAATTTTGATACAAAACCCATTGGGACTAAGTTAGTCAGGAAAAGACAGAGATACAGTTATCTAATCAACTACGATTAGACCATCTCAATACTGAAGAGCGTGAAAAACTTCTAAAGATTATTCGTAATTTCGAAGATATTTTCACAAAGAAGATAAAACTCTTACGTTCACTAATGGCATTAAACACTCTATCAAAACCAAAGATGACGTACCCGTACATTTCTAAATCATACCGGTATCCTTTCTGTCACAAAGAAGAGGTACAACGGCAGATCATGAAAATGCTTGAGCAGGGTATTATCAGACATTCAAATAGTCCTTGGTCCAGCCCAGTGTGGGTAGTTCCAAAAAGATGGATGCCTCTGGTCAAAAGAAATGGCGTTTAGTAATCGATTATCGAAAACTGAACGAGAAAACTGTTGAAGACAGATACCCTATTCCTAATATCAACGATATATTAGATAAGCTAGGAAATGTCTCTACTTCACCACCCTCGACTTAGCCTCTGGATTCCATCAAATTGAAGTCCAAAAAGAGGACATTGCAAAGACAGCATTCAGTGTCGAACATGGGCATTATGAATTTTACGTATGCCCTTTGGATTGCGAAACGCTCCATCCACCTTTCAGAGGGTAATGGACAATATACTTAGAGAATACATTGGCAAAATATGTCTAGTTTACATGGACGACATAATTGTGTATTCTACTAGTCTCCAAGAACACTTGGAAAACTTAACAAAGATCTTCATTTGTTTGCAAAAGTATAACATGAAGATTCAATTAGATAAAAGCGAATTCCTACGCAAAGAAGTCGCTTTTC
Organism: Armigeres subalbatus; assembly: GCF_024139115.2. Taxonomy (NCBI): domain Eukaryota; kingdom Metazoa; phylum Arthropoda; class Insecta; order Diptera; family Culicidae; genus Armigeres; species Armigeres subalbatus. The sequence goes on from NC_085141.1 coordinate 34,179,407, forward strand.
TTGGACATGTCGTAACACCAGAGGGTGTTAAACCAAATCCAAGCAAGATTAGTGCAATCAAAACATGGCCCATACCCAAGACCGATAAGGAACTTCGCGGGTTCTTAGGTATTCTAGGTTACTACCGCAAATTTATTCAAGATTTTGCTAAAATTGCAAAACCACTCACCAACTGCCTACGAAAAAGGTGAAAAAATTAAGCACACTGCTGAGTTTGTTAATGCATTCGAGAGATGCAAAAACATTTTGACTAGTAGTAGTATCTTGCAATACCCAGATTTCAACAAAAATTTCATACTAACAACCGATGCTTCTAACCACGCAATTGGTGCAGTAATCTCCCAAGGTACTATTGGAAATGACAAGCCAATAGCGTTCGCATCACGAACCCTAACAAAGTCAGAAGAAAACTATTCCACCATCGAAAAAGAGTTATTGGCTATTCGATGGGGATGCAAATACTTTAGGCCATACCTTTTTGGTAGAAAATTTGTGTTATACACAGACCATCAACCTTTAACGTATGGACTAAACCTCAAAACTCCAAATAGTAAACTTATCAAATGGAGACTCGCACTTGAGGAATATGATTATGAAATTAAGTATAGACCAGGCAAACAGAATATTGTCGCAGATGGTTTATCTCGAATTCCGCATGAAGTAAACTTAAACGAAGAAGACGAGTCAGATGACGAAAACCGTTCATTCGGCAGATACAGATGATAGCGAATTCGTTCCAATGACTATACGCCCTCTCAATGTACATTCTAATCAAATAATACTCCGTATTAGTGACCATGATGAAAATAAGGTAGAAGAAATCTTTCCACGCATTTTTAGGCGAACAATTTCGAGAATCACGTTTGGCGTACCTACTCTAATCAACATCTTCAAAGAATACATGAACCCCAAACAGGTGAACTGCATTATGTGTCCAGAGTCAGTCATTCCTACCATTCAAGTCGTGTACAAAAACTATTTCAGCAGGAATAAAATTCTTAAAGTCAGGATTTCTCAAATTTTACTGGAAGACGTACAAACTTTAGAAGAGCAAAACGAGTTGGTTAGAAAAACTCACGAACTTTCACATAGAGGAATTTGGGAAAACTTTAAGGAACTGGCAGGAAAGTATTACTTTCCTAAAATGAAGCAAAATATTAGAAAATTCATTTTACTTTGTGAAACGTGCAACAAAAATAAATATGAGCGTAAACCATACAAGATTAAACATGGGGAATCGCCCATTCCAAAAGCACCTTTAGAAATCATTCATCTAGACATACTAATATCCCAACCAAACATGTTTCTATCAATAGTAGACAAATTCTCCAGATTTGCAGTCATATTGCCATTAGCTAGTAGGAATATCCAGGACATCAGGAAAACGCTTTTAAAATATTTCAGCACCCACGGTAAGCCACAGCTAATCATCTCAGACAACGAACCAGCAATGAAATCCATTGAGGTTCGGGGACTGTTAGAAGATTTACGGATTCAAATTTATTTCACACCAGTAAATCGTAGCGAGTATAACATAATAGTCGAAAGATTTCATAGTACTCTCGCTGAGATTTACAGGTGCATCAAGGATAAGTATAATGACTTAAGTAGCAAAGAAGTTTACATGATTGCTTGCACTCTGTATAACGGAACAATCCACACGGCAACAAAATTAAAGCCCAGAGAGATTTTCTTTGGTATAAAAGATGGTGAAGAACGCCCACTTGATATGGATCAAATTTTGGCAAATAGAAACAAGATATACGATGACGTTGTCATGCAATTGGAACGAACCCAGAAAAAGGATCTAGATCAACACAATCAAAATAGAGAAGAGGAACCTGAATTGCAGGAGAACGAGAAAGTGTTCCACAAAAGTGCAAGGAATCAAATGTAAAACCAAGAAAAAATTTGACGCGGTTCAAGTTATCCAGAATAGAAACAAAACATTCATAGATAACTCGAATCGCAAATTACATAAAAATAATTTAAAAAGAATTCGTAAATAATGCTTACTATTTCTATTTTTAGGAAAACCATGCTGATCTTAACCATCATAATTCCACTGTCCATTATGAAGACCACGCAGACGCAGACTATACAAATACAGGACCTTTCGAACAATCCAGGACTACTGACAATAACAACAGGACATTGTTTCATAACCAAAGGACAAGACAGACTATATCATGAAATAGATCTCGACCAATACCAAAAGTTGTTGGATAACATCGACAAGATTATACGAGGACTCACGCATTTCGACACCTTCAAAGATTTGACTATTTTGCTATCCAACAAATTTGATGACATTTTGAGGCTCTACGAAAACTTACTGCCCCATAGGAGATTAAAAAGAGGAGCATTTAACTTGTTAGGGTCAAGTATTAAATTGTTAACAGGTAACCTTGATGATAATGACCTTGTAAAAATAGACCAAGAAATCCAGAATCTGAAAGTTAGTGGAAATAGTTTAATATCTCAAAACAATCTTCAGATTAGGTTAAACAGGAAATTCGAGAATCAGATAAATAAAATGATAAAACATTTAATGACCAACAAACTATTATAACCAGAGAACTCATAAATATTAAACGGGGCATCAATAATAACACAGGAATTAATCACGTATCTTTTCTCATCCAAACATTCAAAACAACTTACCAATTAGAGCAAATAGAAAAAGAGCTAGAGTCTATTTTTGAAACTTCTCAATTAGCAAACCTTAACGTAATTTCTAAAAACATTTTAGGAAAATCAGAACTCAGCCTTATTAGAGAAAAACTCGAGAGTCATAACATTACCTTTCAAAGCACTGATCAAATTTATGAAATGTTAGGGATTAGCTCAGTATTTAGGAACCAAAAGTTATACTTCATAATCTTTATTCCACAGTTAGAATCTACTGTTTTCAATCGAATCCTTATGGAGCCTATACCAATCGACGGAAGAATCATCGAATTGCCCTCATCATCTGCACTCATCGGACTCAACAAGACTTTTCTACTCAAATCGGAATGCCGTACTGTAGGACAAAACGCTTTATGCGATAAGGATAACAGCGGATGTATCTCAAGATGATTGCTTTTCCAAGATACTCAGAGGAATCCCAGGTAATTGCTCATTTACCAAACCCACCAAAAACTACAAGGATCTTAAAAGGCTTACTGAAAACTACATTGTTGTGAAAAACTCATCGTTAACCGAAATGTCAACAAATTGCAACGTTTCCAACAGAACCTTGAAGGGCACATTTTTGATATATTTCTCCAACTGCTCAGTGACCCTAAATAACTGTACATACAGCAATTCAGCGTACAGATATAAACCCCACCAAACTATTATCCCATTGGATGGAATCAAAATCGAGCAATTTACCCTCGAGCCAGATATGACTATCAAAAAGCTACATGAGTTGCATATCCATAATCGTCAGAAACTTTCTGACTTAGAAAACGGGAATATCAAATACACCTACACCAGTGTAGGCCTTTCAACTTTAGTATCCTTTCAGTGCTCCTTGTTACCTCATACATCATTATCAGGAGACGTTCAACAACCATTCCAATAATCGTATCGGGACGATACGATCTTAAAGGGAGCAGTTACCAACCAACCCACCACGTCACATCAAGTTGGCAACGATAAAACACCAAACATCCTACAAACACTATTTGGCCCGAATCATCAAAAAGCATCAACCCCAACAACCACGTGAGCGACCGGCAAACGCATAACAGCCTACAGCACATTTACCTTTTGACGATAAACTGCGGCATCAACAAAATAACATCCGGACAACGACGACAACAGTGATCGACCCTTGGACAGGCTTCGGAAAGTGTAGGTCAGCTAGTATTCAGTTACATAGGTTAGCTCTAAGTAGAATTGAATATAATTATCATTCTTGGTTTAACAGTGATTTAGAGTAGACGTTCTTTTTTTAAAAACTCATGTTCGAATCCCCGTGATTTAACTTATATACCAATCAAATCAGCACGACGAACTGAGGTGATGTCTGTGTGTGTGTGTGTGTGTATGTGAGAGTGTGTGCGCGCACCAAAAGAGCAAAAAGTCTAGCTCACTTTTTTTGCACTTACCCTCAACCGATTTCCTCGCAACAGATTGCATTTGACGCGGTATCCTGCCCCATTATTTCCTATTGAAAACTGGCCGGATCGGACATGGCCTTGGATGATATGGCCAAAATACTTTTTCTCATAAAAAAGCGCTTAAAAAAATCTAGCTCACTTTTTATGCACTTACCCTAAACCGATTTCCTCCCAACAGGTTGAATTCGACGCAGAATCTTGTCTCATCATTTTCAATTGAAAATTGGCCGGATCGGACGATGGGCTCAGATGAATGCCCAAAATACTATTTTTTACCGCACGAGAAAGGCATCATCACCGTTAGGTGGATTAATCTGGGTTTTTACATTACTCACGTAATTTCTTGAATTACTTTTCAAACTCCTTTACTTATTTATTTTACAAATCAGGATTATCTATTTCACTTAAGATCAATACACAAAGGTTTTTTACGTCGATCTTTTTCAATGTAAATCAAAACCGCGTTGTTTAAAAAAAAACCGACGTGAAAAATCGTGTTATTTAAAAAATCCGATAAAAAAAATCCGTTAAAAAAAAGTTCCGCAATGACATGAATCGTGTTTCTACATTATCAGTTTTCTTGTGTTGTGTTTTAAATTCATGCGGTACCGCGTAATAATAACTGCATAAGTATAAACCTCAGTGTAATAAGCATTGCCAAGCAATCTGATAATTTTCTCCGTAAATCTGATCTCAAAAGTTTTTAAAGTCACAAAAAATCAAAATTTTTATAGCAAGATTTTGAGCACCTCTAAATCATGTCCGATGGAGCTCAAATTTTGCATAGGCGCTTATTTTAGGGCTTACGAAATGTTTGCGTAACGTCCAGTTTTTAAATTCGAACGCCATAAGAATTTCTTTCGAAGTCCCAAAACAGCCGATTTTTTTCAAAAAATTAATTCTCAAAGTTTCATGCACTTTGAGTTCTTTGGCATAAAAACAAAAAAAAATCTTCCTTGTGAGAAAAAAAAGTTTTGATTAATTTTGAGCAACCCTAAATCATGTCCAATTTAGCTAAAATTTTGCATAGGGGGAAATTTTTGGCTACGAAAACGTTTGTGCATCGTTCGGTGTTAAAATTCAATGAAGTCCTAAAAATGTTCTAAGAGAAAAAATCGATTTCTTTCAATTTTTTTTAAATAACGTCAGATCTCGACGTTTCATGCATTTTTAAGTCATTTGACATTAAAAACAAAAATTCGATTTTCGACTTTTCCTTTGGTCCCACCTTGGAAAAAATTTCATGGGTATAAATTCCAAAACTTTGATGAATTTTAGGCACCCTTAAATCATGTCCGATTGAGCTCAAATTTTGCATGGGGTCATATTTTGGGGTGATGAAACTTGTGAGCAATGTCGTTTTTTAAAATTCGAAAATGTCATTTTCATTGGCACCCTAATGGGCATACAACCACTGCACTCATCAGTTATTAAGAGTTACGAGTTTAACTAGACTTAACCAATCTGAAGGATATTCGACTGGAGTTGCTCTTCATGATATAGAGAAAGCATTTGAACCGTTTGTAATTTTTGTTCAGGAATGTATGAAATTTGGTCTAGGGAAGTGTGCCGCGTTCGCGATTGGATGCAAAATAGAAAAGAGTAGGTAGAGTTATCAGCATCTTTCTTAAGTAGGTGTGCAACTAACCATGCTTCCCTTTCCTCAGCATTCGCAAGGACGTAGCCAGGACAGATCACGACCATTGGAGAGTGCATTGCTTCCATCTAAGAGATAGTAATTAAGTCCCAAATCAATATCTGTGGTAACGGTTGAAAGTCCAATAGCCCAGGCTTGTACCACCTATGAATTTGTTCGAATTGCTCAATGCTGCTAATGCTAAGGAATGTATGAATTTTTTTTCGTTTGTTCGAGAAACTACATATGTGCACGCACTTTAAAGAGCAGTCATGGAGTACTGCTTACAGGAGTACTGGGCACTGAAAGTGCCCCAGGGAGTTAGGTTTTGCCAAAAATTATTCATCTGTATAAAAAAACAAAAGATTTGGTGCCAATTTGTTCAAAACAGAGTTTTATTGCTTTCTCGAAACTGTGTAAAATGAATATATGCAGATTCTCAAACAAATAAATGATTTGACATTGTTTGGCATGAAGGTTTGATTGTAAAATTGATGAATTTCAATTTTCCTCTGTCCAAAATTATTTATCAGATCACACTCTGCAGGTAAACTATCAGAATTCGAAATCTGATAGATTGCCTGTAAGAGCTGGTGTTCTACAAGGCAGCATACTGGGGCCCATATTGTAAAACATTTTTACTTCTGACTTACCTGATTTACCACCAGGGTGTCAAAAATCTTGGTTTGCAGATGACCCGGGCCTTTCCGCCAAAGGGTGAAGCTTTCGTGTCATTTGTTAAAAAAAAAAAAAAAAAGTTATAGAAAAGTTTGAATATTTTTTCCACTTGCAAAAATGGAATATTTCCCCGAATGCTTCCAAAACTCAGCTTTTGTTTTTCCCACATTAGCCGAGAGCTTCTTATTTAAAACCTTCTAGCAGACAGATTGTCACTATGAATATGGTTTCAATTAATTGGTCTAGTGAGGATAAATATTCAGGGCTTCTACTAGATCAAAAATCAACTTTTAAAAATCACATTCAAGGTATTCAGGCCAAATGTCAAACAAATTATTAAGAATTAGGAGTCTACATTCTATTATAAACATCTTTGTCAAAACTTTGTCTTAAGAACAAATTTTGGATTTTCAAAAAAAAAAAAATCAGACCAGCCATATTGTATGCTGTGCCTATATGTTGTTGCAATACTAGAAAGAAGGCACTTCAGAGAATTTAAAATAAAAAAAAAATCCTATTTTAGTGAATACAATACACAGAGAGCTAGGTTGATAACGTCATCTTTATTGCGTGTCTCGAGATTTTCTGACATTACATTTATTGGTTGCTACTGTCTAACCCTACTCTCCTATTCAATGCCTACTACGAATACCTGCATTAGACGAAAATCGTTATTAATAAATTTTATATAAAACTAGTCGACCCGGCAGACGTTGTCCTGCATAGTAGGCGAGAATGCGCGATCTGAACTACCCAAGAAAAATGCCCATATGAATCTTAATTTTAATTTTCAAATATTTAGTCAACTTAACCCGTGATTTTCTCATGAGGAAATATTATATAAACCCGTCGGAAACCAAAACGACCATATCAGCTGAAGGAATGAGGAAAATCTACCTAGCCGTTTTAGAGTTATGCGGATTTGAACACAGACCATTTCATTTTTATTATATAGATAAGGCTTCAGCTCTAAAAAATGGAAAAATATTTTTGGGATTGTAGCCGGGAAGAAAACGTTACCAAACTCGGAAGTAAACAAAAATGAGTGTCGACAAAATTTAGAATGACATGAAGCAAGTTTCTTTTAAAATCCCCGTTCAGAGCTTTACTCGAACGTGAACATTTTGGACAAATCACTCAAATCTCGCTTAACTTTTCAAAAGGACCTAAGTAACATTTTTTCCATGAATTAATTTGAATAGCGCAATCATCAGAACAACATGGAAACTATTGATTGCACTATTCAAATTAATTCATGAAAAAAATGTTACTTAGTTCCTTTTGAAAAGTTAAGCGAGATTGACATGCAGATGATATTTTACAACACTGACTTACTTCAACTCAATCAACTGCTTTTGCTACGTGGTGGTACTAATAGCATGGAACGCTTTGCATATTCAAAAACAAAATTATCAAATTCGTTCTTAGCACGCATTTAGGCACCAAACCGTGCGTTGCCATCAAGAAACACTTAGACTACCCACACATCATAAATTTCGGTTAGAATCAATGATATGCACAACACAATCATGGTTGTATGATACCTACACGTGTGAAACTTTTCCGACTGAAAAATCCGCGTTGATAAAATAACGCGCTGCAATGAAGATGGGCCAATTTGTAGAATAAAGTATAATGCGTCTCCATTGCAGAAGAATGATTGCATCGCCATGAGTATTTTTACGATCCAGTAATATATCGATCCAGTAGTCCAGTAATATATTTTCATCAACGACTGGAATTTCATCAAGAGTTCTAATTTGAGGAACCTAACTCAAATTTTACATGTTTGAAATATCGTTTAAATTGATAAAAATATATTCATAATACTATCTTCTCCCCAGCAATGAAACTGTTTTATCGAATATTTAGATTTTGCTCCATGATAATGAATTCATACAAAAATCTACGTTAATTCCATCAAAAAATACGAACTATTGATCAATTAACTCATTTGTTTTTATAAGGGTACAGCTGTTAATGAGACAGGCAAAACTCATCAGTCCAAATGTACCCCACAGAAACGTGACTCGTTCTTACAAGTGCAATTTACATGCATCATTGGTTTTGCAGAACTCTTTGTGCAGCTCCATCCATCAGTTACTGAATCTTTGTTTGTTCACGTCAATCACTTTGTTCAAACATAAATGATCCATTCAGCAACTTCGAACCGTTCGACAAAGAAGCTTAGGTACATTATAAATGATGTTACTACAGAACAACTCCCTCTCATAATCCATATATAGGACCTGAACCAAAAATAAACAACACCGCTTGAACGTTTTCAACTGAACGCTTCGCGAGGAATTCAGTCTTCCGTGTACTCACCTCATAACAGCATAAAGTTTCGCCAAATTTTATCCTCCAGTAACTCCTCGTGAAACGGTAATAAAGTCTGGGTTTGCCGAAATTAACACAAACACCCTCTTCCAAACACTTCAGAAGCTCGATGATGCAAAACCCCACAAAAAAACGCAGTCAGTAGCACCTTAACGTGTATGTTTTATGTGAATGTATAGCTTTTGCTAGTGCCACTATAACAGAGTGCCTTCACTTTTGGGCTTTCTGTTTTGTCAAATTCTGCTTCGACGACGATGGATTTCAATTTTCTTCTATTGCATCAAAAGCGAAAATCCATTTAATGAGTTACACACTGAGGTCTGAATAAGTTGCACAGCATATACCAAAACACAAACTGCGAGTGGACGTCGATACTAGTCTGTTGGAATGATTAATCGCACAAATATTTTCAATTTCGGTCACAAACTGTTTTGCATTTCAACTCCCAAATTGGTTCGTCGATTTGTGTTTTTCAGTTTACCCACTACGAAGCAGCAACAATCAACATCCGCTAGTTACGAACGTTTCGTGGACCATTCTCGGCTGTAATCGTTATTTGTTTGCCCTTCAATACGATCTCCGATTTTGGATCGCACTGTTCTCAGGTTCGTCGTCTATTTAGATCATGTAAAAACTCAGAATGCGATCACAGGTCAATCACACAGCAGGCATCGACGACACATCACGCAAACACTAGGTCAGCAAGTTTCACTTCCTCATCAAAGTTGGCTGTGGACATATGGAGCGATAATAGACACCCAAATCCTCAAGGTTCCTTAAATCGAACAGATTGTTTAGTTTAACAATTTCCCCCGTTTACAGATGTTACGACTCATGAACAATTGCACAATATTTTTGGACGTCCAAAAACCACAATCTTTAAAGCATTCCGTCAAAACACTATACGCGAACACTGGCGCACACACATTGTTTAGGGTCAACCTTTTCAGCTTCTCTGTCGCGCACGCAAACATACAGGTGGCTTCAACATCGCATAGCTCCAGTTAAGCCAAATCTACCTGGTTAATATCTGTTTATATTCTTCGCAATTCACTCGTCTCGCTCGCTTGGACTAAGACGCTTGCACAAGTTGTCAACACGCGGACCCCGGCTATGAGTGTGGGTACGAGAGTTCAGACAGACACAGGCACTATACCGAGCCTACGGAGACCGTTCAGCCTTGTGCCCTCGACAGCCAGAGCTGCTAAATGTTTTCCACCGTGCTGTCGCCACGGCAACGGGAATCCCGCGGAACAATAACACACAAAACTCGGACGACTTCGCGCTGCACCAAAGAGACACAACCGTTCGCGTAGACAGTTCAAACGGGTTTGCCGTTTGCGGGACTTTGAAAGTGTTTAGACCGCCACCACACCGCGCTCCGTTGAGTAGTGCCGCTGAGCCAGTGTGTATGGCAAAGGAGGAGATCCCCACTTCGACCGATCCGAATGAATCGCTCTTGCTCTCTGCCTTTGATAAAGCTCGTCGTTGGTGCATGCTAAGGCGGCGTGGAGCTGCATCGCGTCCATTGAATGAACGTGAACATTACGACGTTCGGAGAGCGAGAGAATTGCGACTGAAGTACATACGAAACCACCCGTAGGAATGGGCGCTTTTGAACATATATGTGAATTTAAGGAATTGTGGAGTTAGGATTTTTCTACATATATTCCTCGTTGATAGAAAAGACAATATAATTCATAAATTGATTAGGAAGATTTAAATTTAAAAAGAATTTGGAATTTTCAAATGTGATTTATATTTATATACTAGCAGACCCTTCGAACTTCGTTTCCTAACTTCGAACCTCTGCATACAAATTTTCACGCCGATCGGTTCAGTAGTTTCCGAGTCTATAAGGTTCAGACAGACAAAAATTCATTTTTATGTATATAGAATTTATAGATTTACAAACAATAAATTCTGTTAAACTATTAGATTCTATAGTTAATTGGAAAATACCAAGTGTTGCAAACAATAAACTTAAACCATACTAGCTTTGAAAATTAAATCAAATTCAACTGAATATCGTATGCTTATATGCGCATTGAGAATAGCTGCGTTTTTACAGGTCTTCAATATTGCAATACTTGACGATTATACTAAATAATCAAAGTAATTTCAACCAATTCAAATGATTCGACGACCATCGTGGACTACTGGTTACGAATGAAAAGAGCGAAGAGAATAATACCAACAAAGGGAGAATGATGTTTCGCGTGCGTTCTCACTGCTTTCCTCGATATTCACGCATGAACTATGCTGCACTGAGTAAACTGACCAAAACGATGCAATTGCAAACTGCATCATTAAAAGAAAATTAATAACCTTTAATTGTGAGAAACAATTTCAAAAACAGCATAGTTTTTTATCAGTCAGTAACTTGGGGGGGTAAATTCGGTTTCTAATAGGGCGCGACTTTTGAAATCGTCTCCAAAATCATTGCCAGCAAATATGGTCGGTATTCTATCAAGTCAACTGTCAACTAGATTTGTTAAGCTCGTTAATCAAATATATCTAGAGAGAAACAGTCCAAAATGCACCCTTTAAGCTTTTTCGATGTTTTCACCAATATAAACAAGAATACCGAACCATTTCAACGTGTAGATGCAAAATTTGCAAAACTGGCTACATTTCACAATGATCTCCTATTCGAATCAACAAGGTTTTCATGACTTTATAACGCATTTAAAATATATTTTGAAAACGGGCCTGGGCAAAACGCCCGAATGGTGGTGTAAAATGACTCATTTGCATGTAAAATAATGGTGAACGCATGGTCGTTTGTTTTGTCTTGATGGATTGAACGACAATCTTACGGGTGAGGTGAACAAGTCGTAAATCGTTAAGTTTGAGTGAAAAATAAGAGATTATGCTCATTTTGCAACTAATATTTAAATGCAATGGTAATATTCGTTCCAAAATGTCCTACAAAAGATTATATGAGTGAAGCGGGGAAAAATGCCTGTGGTTGTGTGCATAGCACTCATCTCTTTTACCTGAATTAAATGCAACTATGTACAAAGGAAGGAGGGGCAACATGCCCTTGCTAAGCATACACTGCTTCTATGCCTTAGCTATAATGATTTTCATGGGCGGTTCTACCTCATTCAACAGTTGAACAATATAGTTATCTGATAATATTCACATTTCGAAAAAGTGGTGATATTTGGTTGCTGGAAAACTCATGAGGCAAAACGCTTTTTAGCCTGCAGCTCTTAGGGAACAACCAAGGAATGTAAAATAACAACATTGCCAATGACAACAACATTATCCTCTGTTGTAAATGTTGGGACAAACTCAACTCGCAATAAGCGTTTGTCCCAAACTGCAACAGAATAGGACAATGATCGCCTGCCACGCATTTTGAGAAGTAGTCGGTTTCCGATGATGTTTTTGGTTAAATTAGTATCAGTTATCATAGATTAGACATAAACTTAACCATCTGTTGACATGATTTGCTTTTTAATTCTGAAATATACAAGTTATCGCAGTTTGAAAAGTTCACAACAATTACCTCTCCATGTTTGTTGCAAATAAAATGGAACGCAACAATGTCTTTATCCTCTGCAGATGGGGACAAAGAGTTATCACTATTCTCTTTTGTCGCTTGTTTTCTGCATTTTTCAGCGACAATTACATTCCTTGGGAACAACGCATCACGCGTGAGCGAATCAGACTTGTGGTATGAACAGTGCGTGGAGACGCGTAGTACATTGTAGGTTAGTTCCACTAGGGCGTTTTTCCTCGCCGAAATGTTAGATGTTTCATCAAAATGTGGAAAATTTCGGGTTTTCCTACATTCCTTTCTATTATTTTGAAACTTTTTTCGCCTAACCTACATAATTAACCTTTCCCGTCAAAACTTTTTATTCGATCAATCGATTCTTTGGCTTATTTAAGGTCAACTTTCCCAAAGAACACATATTTTTTGACGCCTCTAACTATATTTTAAAAATCGAAAACAAAAACCGAAAACGTGTGAACCGTGCAGAAAATTTCACCCGATGTTCTTCAAAATCGGACCAATCTTAGAAATATACCACTTTTTCGATATTTGTTTTAAATTGTAAAAATACTTAGAGGCGTCAACAAATATGGGTTCTTTAGGAAAGTTGACCTTAAAAAAGCCAAAGAATCATCTGAGACAATAAAACGAGATACCAATTTTGACGGGAAAGGTCAATTTGACGTCTAGTTTTTTTTTTGCTCAAAAAATATAACTTTTACACAAATAATATTTCTTCTTCTTCTTCTTCTTGTTGGCATTACATCCCCACACTGGGACAGAGCCGCCTCGCAGCTTAGTGTTCATTAAGCACTTCTACAGTTATTAACTGCGAGGTTTCTAAGCCAAGTTACCATTTTTGCATTCGTATATCATGAGGCTAGCACGATGATACTTTTATTCCCAGGGAAGTCGAGACAATTTCCAATACGAAAATTGTCTACACCGGCACCGGGAATCGAACCCAGCCACCCTCAGCATGGTCTTGCTTTGTATACGCGCGTCTTACCGCACGGCTAAGGAGGGCCTCTCAGGGCCTCAGGGCCTCAATAATATTTATTCCAGTTAAATAAAAGCTTGCAAAATATCCCGTTGATCCGTTTATGGGTTGTGAGATGCTTTAGAGATATGCGCTGGTCCGAAGATCGACGGCGGCGGTATTTTGGTTGGCGTTATAAAATTGATTGATTTGAAAGTTTTTTTTTTTTTTTTTCAATTTAAATCTCTGATTTATCATTTAATGCAACACTGACAGAAAGAAATAATGTAACTGGTAGCCACGACTTTCTGTCAGTGACAGTGACAAAAAAAATCGAAAAGATAAATCTCGCCACATCACAACCATGGTAAGTAAATTATTCATAATTTATTGATGATCTATAAAGATCTTTTTTTTTTCAGGAAGGAAATGTCATCGTTTTTATCACGGTCGGTCCGGGACTTTTGGACGCAACGACCCGAAACCGCTATTGGGATTCATCGAGGGATTCTTCGGCGGACGGTTTATCAATTCTCATACGAACCGAACTTTAATGGCAGGTTTTTGCATATTAAGAAATAGCTCCAGGGCTTCCTTCGCAAGTTTAACCAGAAATTGCTTCAGCCATTTCATGAAAAAATCATTCAGGAATTTCATCGAAAATTCCTCCAGCATTTCCTTCGAAAATTCTTCCAGCGATTCCTTCGGAAAGTTCTCAGGAAATGAATTCAGAAATTCCTCGAATTCTGAGAACTGCTTCGGAAATTCCCTCAGGAATTCCTTCAGAACTTCATTCAAGATTTCATTCAGAAATTTTTTTATAAAAACTCTAGAAAACACCTCGAGGAATTGTTCCGGAAACTCCTTTAAAAATTCCTTCGAATTTTACGAATTAGTTAGAAAATTCCTTTCTTGAGAAAATCCTTCGTCAATACCTTCGTAAAATACTCTGGAGATTTCTTCACTTGCTACACAAAATATCAGGTTTTTTTTTTAATATTTTATAGATTTTTAAAGTCTTGCGGTAGAACTTCGACATAGACAGAAACTACGACAAACTTCGACATAGACTAGAAATACTAGAATAAGAGATCGGTGAAGACACCATCTTGTTTCCAATCGAATAGCCAAAAGCGGTTACAATTCGAGTTGTTTACAAGCATAAGAAACAAGAGCAAAAAGTGATTAATTTAAATTTTGTTTTCTGAAAAACAGGAGTCTAAGGAGGTGTACAGTGGAAAGGATGCAAAAAATATATCCGTCATTTTTTTATATGAATTTTTTGACTTTTTACCTAAATTTAAATTTAAATTTAAATGTTTTTCGTGTTTGAGAAAAGTGAAATTATGAAATAAAACTGCAACATATAACGTCACAATTCGATACATCGCGAATATGTGGCTCTCAAGCTCACCGCAATTCTCTGTTGCTATCTTTTTTAAAGACTGTGCCTTTTAACTGTCGTATCCTTGGTCTAATCTTTGGTTCTCAATTGATCTTTTTTCCTCAAAAATCTTTCACTGAATGGGTACGGTACCTCATACTCAAGCCGACATATTTTGCGTTTGCGCAATGGCTAATGATATTTCGATGATAAGAGTACATGTTCGTAATAATTCAGTCATTTTTTCTACTGATCTTTGTCATTATTTGCTTTTTAAGTTATTCAAGACGTCATGCCTTTATGCTAAATAATTTTTTAGTCCAAATCTGTTTTTTAAATTTTTATTTGTTTATTTTTAATAGCTAACTTTATTATAGTTTTCTCATTATTAACATTTTATAATTAATTCTATTAAAAGCTATGCGTAGTTGAGTCGTGTCCAAAACTAAAACTAGTGAGTAATCTCCAATTCTTTCCTCTCTTTCTTTTGTTGCTATATAAATTTGAAATTAAACACTAAATACGTTTGCTGCTATTGTCGCGGATATTGTGGGAGTCCCAGGTATCCGGTTCACGCTTTAGTTAGCAGCGGTGGCTCTTCTCGACCTTTTATTCACTGAGTAGTTAGTACGAATAAGGGCGACCTTGTGAAGTTTTGCTGTACCTGTTATGAACAACTACTACATTCCATTCCCTACACATTCTGCAGAAATTTTCTTTCTTCAGAAATTAATCCTTTTTGTAGTAATAGTCTTCATAACAATAAGGGCACCATAACGGAGCATGAGATATGATCAAATTAGGGAACATCCATAAAGTACGTCACGCAAAAATTGGCGATTTTCGACCCCCCTCCCCCCTTTGTCACACTTTTTGTATTAAACCTCTAAAATTTTTGTATGAGTCGTCACGCTGTTCGGGACCCCCCCCCTAGGAGCGTGACGTACTTTGTGGATGGCCCCTTATTCTTAATTCTACTTGATCATTCCCAGCTGGGTGAGGGATTGAGGATGACACACACATAAGAAGCAAGAGCAAAACGATCAAGTACAGTAACCCCCCCTTATCCGGACCTCGCTAATCCGACGACTCGATAGTCCGGATCTCGCTTATTCGGAATTTTCCGGATTAAAAAGTACCTATTTAAACACATTATGCTGTCAGTTTTCAAATTTGTGCTGTGATTTTGTTTTGATTCATTTGTATGGATTTGACAGTCGGATTAACGAGAGAAACCCCGGTAGTCCGGTCATACATTTGTCGGATCAGCGGGGGTATACTGTAATGTTTTTCACGATTTCATAAGGCATTTTATGAGACGTTTCGCGATGGCCCGATTATTTACTTTTAATGTTATGATTCTGCGTGAACATTCCGTTAGGTCCGAGCACAAAATAATGTTTGTAACGTTTTACTTTTCATCCGTGTTTTCTTCAGCATTTCATGATAAAAGGCAATGGTATGAATAATCTAGCAACACGTTTTAAGAATCATATGAAAAACTTTGATCTAAAGCTCTGGTAGATGAAAAGTAAAACATGTAGAGTTGATGTTGGGATACGTTGCCATTTAGACAGGTTTTTACTCCGCGGGCTCTGGCTATAGGGTTGCTAAGAGAGACCACTTAAGGAAAATCGCAAATGATTCGTTCACCACAGCTTAGTGAGTATTTTTTTAGTTTTTCATGGCATGCAGTCTTAATTCCAGAGTCAAAACAGGGTTTCACTACTGTCCGACGTTTCGGCAATTGTATTTTTCCTTCTTCAATGAGAAGGCCAAATTTCAATTGCCAAAACGTCGGACAGTAGTAAAACCCTGTTTTGACTCTGGAATTAGGACTGCGTGCCAAGAAAAAGTCCGAAAATATCGAAATTACAGTCGATCCATCATCATATTAGTGACTGCTGATAAGCCCGAATCCCCTACAAAACATTCCAGACAATATATAATTACTTGAGCTGTCGGACATCACTCATGAAAGAACCGCCATCGCTATAGAAGCGCGATTGAAGGTGTATTCTACGTAGTTGTTAAGGCTGAATTTATCCCGAGTTGCGTCTGCGTTCTCAACACCTTGACATCTTGATCGATACCTTCTACATCGACTTATGATTGTTGACTACGATAAATTTCATCCCATGGTATACAAACAAATTTCCAGCCACGCTACTAATATTCCCGCCGCACATTGGGGTATTTTGCCAATCTAGCCGGAATAAAGTTGATTTAAAAAAAAATGTTTTTTTCGTAGCGCAAAAATATGTAAAAAATAGCTTAATAGTGTGTTCATTTTGTACAACCTTAATTCACATTATTTCCACGGATGATGATTATGGTGGTAATATAGTGGTCCAAACATATTTAATTCATAGAAAAAATCGATTGTTTTGAGATGTATGGAGGAATCAATAGTTGTTACTTTTGAATAAAAAAAAAAAGATGAAAAACTCATAATTCCAATGGTCTGGCATTTCGTTATTCGCGATATTCGGTAATAGTTCAGTACATAGCCGCTAGATACACATCCATATTTTGTAATCCCGCAAATCTGCGCAATTTTAAAATCGGGGTCTCGAAAGTTGTGATACTATTTGAGATTTTTCTGTGAAATGCAAGTTATTTCCAGGTGCGATGAACTTACCATACCACTTTCTAAGCGTGTATGTGTCGATTAACTATATGATAGTATATAACAAAATATTTCTCATATTTACAAGATTCTAATCATCCGTATTACGCTTGGAGAACATGGGGAAAACGACTCATAATTTTTAACGACTGGAAACAAGGATGTTATCGATCATTTAGTAATTCGCGTTCGATCATTTAGTAGTTTGTCAATAACTCATTCCAGAAGCTGAATTTCAAAATGTGTTGTATGGTGGACTCCTAGTGAGAAGGTTTTTCTACTACTCTGCCAAATAGTTCGTTGTTTGAATTTTACTAGTATCCGAGCTATAGATATAGTATCAGTAACTAAGACTAAATGATAACTAAATTCCAATCATTTAGTTAAAGCTACTGCAACTAGCGCTATAACTTCGTTATTAGTGGAATTCTAACAACAATCCATTAGGCAGAGTTGTAGAAAAACCGTCGCACTAGAAGTCCACCTTACAACACATTTTGAAATTCAAAATTTGGGGTAACTTTGATCAATCATTAATCTACGGAGAAAGCGTATGCAAACGCCTTAAGGTAGGCAATTATAGTTGGAATCTCTTAGGGTATGTTCACAAATTACCTAACGCTTTTGGGGGGAGGTCCAACTTGCGTTACACTTTGTTACACTTAAAAGTGGGGGAGGGGGTGGGTACTAGCAAATGTTACGCTTAAATAACGCAAATAGAAATTTATTTTGAAGGTTTTTTTAAATCACTGATTGAAATTATTGCTAATATGTTTTGAACAAGACGATGAATACATATCAACTTTTCCTTTTCACTACCATACTACCCATAATTGTCCCATGCTAATCTTTGTAGTTTTTGACTTTTCATCTCAAAGCAGGCTATTTCGATGTATTTTTTGGGAATGAGGGGATTCTTCCGAGAATGCTGGATGAATTCCTTCAGGAAGCCTTCATAAAAAAGACAGCAAGTTTTGTTCGAATAATTGTTGGTAATTTCGAGCCATTTTTGTCTCACGATGTGTATTCACGATTTCTACAGATTATATCATTTTATGGAACGACCTCGGGAACGACGATTTGATTGGTCTTGTATTTCATGATTAGATCGTCAAACCAAGCTAAAGTTAATAGAGGCAATCCAGAGAGTTTCCATTCTAAGCAATTGCATTTTAGCTCACCACCACATCTAACCACATAAACAGTTCAATTTCAAAATGGTTTGTCTATCGTTATCGTTTTAGTCATTACCATAGCACATAGCACAGTAATGCGAAGAAAAAAACACCTAGCGACTATTGTATTTCTCGACAGAACAGTCCCACTAAACTAAAATTTGAATGGCCATGGTCGCAAATTCTATTTCCGTTTTGACTAGCAGCATTCTTGATTTCCTTGGTTTGTGCCGTTTCTATTCTTATATTATATATAACTATTCTAATATTAGTTATATATAAATATGATTGCTTATCACATTTTTTTTTGTTATTATCTGTACTTGTTTTGAGTTCTGCCAAAAAGATTGCTGTGCGTTCAAAAATTAATGTTGATTCTATTGTTCAAATTTTGGCAAAAAATAAATGCAAATTCATCGGAAGGTTATATCATTCAGCAGTGAATTTAGTCAAGATTAAGATACCTAACTCACAAAAAGTATTTGTGATAACAGGAAATAATATTTTACTTATTTCTTGAAAGTGGTGAAACTGATCAATGTTACCCCGGTGATCAATCTTCCCCCGGATTACGGTACTCTTAATGACCCATTCACTCACTTACTCACTCTCTCATGTACTCACTCGCTCACTTACTCACTCACTCATTTACTCACTCACTGGGCTGCGAAATGGTGAGTTGACATCCGGGAAGGGGCGCCTAACATAGCTCTGGTCCTCACAAGTTCCAATACTCACGCTTCCACGGGTCTTCCGATGACAATTGACCGCCAGCTAAGGGTTGCGTACTTAGCTGGTAGTGCCGCCTGGGCACTGTTGTCCTTCTGACATCAGCTAGAGTGAGAGGGTGCGTCCTGTGGGGTCTGCCAAGGATGTGGTGGGGTTCGACAGTGGGCTCTGTTGAACTTCTATAAAAAGCTGCATGTTTCCCCCAAGCAGGCCCTATCAAAGCGACCGTGTGCCGCTCAAAGCGCACTAGCCTAGTCCTGGTGTTAGGTGGGACTTTAAACAAATTTGACCTGACTGATCGAGTGTCTGTTCACCAAGGAGGTGCGGCTCCAACAGCGTCTGCTCTGGCATCCAGCGGCTGAGTATGAAATGCTATTCCCCGGAAGCTATACCTAAAATGGCAGCCCCTTCCCGGTGGATAGGAAACCTTGGGCCAACAACCTACTGTTCCCGAAACATCAATTTGTTCGAGAATCCGATAATGAATGAATACGGACTGATTTTACGGCGACGACTCTTAGCGCGAAATCTGTAAACAAGAATTAGACTGGAACCCAGCGGGACATCGCAGCAGAGGCAGACCCAGAGGCTCATGGCGGCGAAGCCTCAATAAAGAAATAAAAGAAGTCGACTGAAATCTAACCTGGCAACAGATTAAAGCGATAGCCGGGCAACGCTCAGGATGGAGATCTTTCAAGTCGGCCCTTTGCACCATCGGAGGTGTACAGGATCCATAAGTAAGTTACTCATTCACTCACTTAAGCAGTCACTTCTTATCTTATACGATTATATCTTCATTTATTGGTTTATCGCGTTCGTTTACTCATTTATTCATACGCTAGTAAATGATAATTTTCCATTCACTTGCTCGCTTACTTACTTACTGACTTACTTGCTGACTCACTCATTCACTCACTCACTCACTCACTCACTTGCTCAATCACTCACTTACTCACTCAATTACTTACTTACTCACTCACCCACGCACGTGGGAAATCTGCACCCTCATCAACTAGCATTTTGATCGGATTCTACATACAGTCATATATTTATTACTGGGGTCACTTTTTACCCCATTTGTTTTTGGCACTTGGAACTAATAAAGCTTTACGTTTATCGCTCGAAAAAATCTACAAAAAATCAAGGAAAAATTAGGTGAAATTGAAAAAGTCGTGGAATTTGAGGTAACCGAAAAAATGATGAAAATCAACCACGTAAAAAGTGAGCTCGGTGTATTTAAAGGTGATGTTATCCTTAAAACTGTTTTTATATCACAATAAACAAAAAACAAAATAATTTGAGTGGTTTCAACAAATAAAATAGTTTATTCCGGCTAGATTGGCTAAATACCCCTATGTGCGCCGTCAGTACGCCCACAGCAGTGGGGTTTGATCCCACAAAACCAGTACGCTAGACAGGTGCTTTCCCTACTAAGCTACGAAGGACCTCTGTCGTCCATCGCAGCTCAGAAGGCCACTGATTTGATCCCATCAGAAGCTTGAGCCTCGTGACCCTAGAATTCAGCAATATATTAGTGTTATTAATTATTAATAAACTAGCTTTATGTACCCGGCCTTGCTCGGAATTGCCAGTTTGATTCGCAGTTTTTTTTTCACAATCGGAAAATGAATAAACCAATTGGTCAACAGGATAATTGCGTTATCTTATCGATACTTCATCATTTGATCAAAAGAAGGCAGATTTCATTTGAAAACATTGACTGATTTTGGAAAAGGGAGCGAACCCATAATCGCCATATTCCGGGCAAACGTCTATTTCTAAAGAAGGACAAACATCCACCGATGCCTTATTCCGAGCAAACGTCTATTTTTAAAGAAGGGATCACATTCACCATCCAGAAGGAAACACATTAATCATTGCTTTTTACGTTGGGCAAACCATGATTTCGATAAATGGTTGAATTGATCGATAACTAAACAATACAATAATGGGTTCAGAAGTTAGGCTGGAGCACACACAAACATACAAACATTGAGTTTTATATATCTCGGCAACTTATTCAAAACGACGTATGTGATTTTGTAAACAAAGATGCATACGTCGATTTGTCAAATATGATGACACTCCCACGCAAACCAATACAACGAACATGTAGCCGAAACCTCCCCTACCTGTATGTGGCGATAGTTTGCGTGGGAGTGCTATCAGATTGCAGAAATCAACGTTTAAATTTTTGTTTACAAAATCACATACGTCACATACGTTGAATAAGTATCCGAGATATATAGATAGCTAATAGCTATATGTATCCGGCTTTGCTAGGGACTGAAAAGTAAATTATAGAATTAAAATGTCCAATGCTGTAGCACGAAACCCACAGAGGTAGATCTACCGCTCATAGAATTGAACCTTTGTATCAATATATTTTTATATCTTTGTTTGGCCCTACCTTTTCAATAAACATCTTCCAAAAATAGAGAATAAGTGTACCAAATCTGGTTGGAATTTATCCTGGGAGTTACACTGAATTGCTCATTTTTTAAAGACAACCCTTCCCCCCATAACTTTCCCTTTTCCAAAATGACCCTCCCACCTTCTTTGTTATCTTCTCCTTAGAATAGAAAATGTGTGCACCAAATTTGGCTGAAATTGGTCCTGGGAGTTGGGTGTTACACTGAATTGCTCTTTTTCTAAAGACAACCCTTCCCCTTACCCTCCCTTTTCCCAATGATCATCCCACCCCTTTGTTATTTTCTCCTTAGGATAGAGAATGTGTGTACCAAATTTGGATGAAAGCGGTCCAGGGGTTCAAAAGAAACACTGAATTGCCTGTTTTCTGAACAATACCCCTCCCCCCAGACCCCTCCCTCTTTCCCAAATTACACTTCCATGTGATCGACTTCTCTTAGTGAATATGTGTACAATATTTGGTTGATATGGGTACTGGAAGTTGGGAGTAACACTGAATTGCTCGTTTTATAAAGACAACCCCTCCCCCCCATACCCTCCCTCTTTTTACAATGACCGCCCCACCCCCTTTGTTATCTTTTCTTTAGTGGCGTGAATGTGTTTATCAAATTTGGTTGAAATCGGTGCAGGGGTGCATAAGTTACTCTAAATTACCCGTTTTCTGAACAATACCCTCCCTCCAGACCCCTCCCCTTTCCCAAAATCTCTCATATGATTGTCTTCTCATAGTGAATATCTGTACAAAATTTGGTTGAAATCGGTCCTGGGAGTTGAAAGTTACGCAGAATTGTTCGTTTTCTAAACAAAACCTCTCCCCCCACCCCTCCCCCTTTTCCAAATGACCATCCCACCCCCTTTGCTAACTTCCCCTGAGGATAGAGAATGTGGGTACTAAATTTGGTTGAAATCGGCCAAGTGGTTCAGAAGTAGTTAGCGAACATACATACATAGATTGGTTTATATATATATACTAGCCTTATGTACCCGGCCTTGCTCGGAATTGCCAGTTTGATTCGCAGTTTTTTTTTCACAATCGGAAAATGAATAAACCAATTGGTCAACAGGATAATTGCGTTTTCTTATCGATACTTCATCATTTGATCAGAAGAAGGCAGATTTCATTTGAAAACATTGACTGGTTTTGAAGAAGGGAGCAAACCCATAATCGCCATATTCCGGGCAAACGTTTATTTCTAAAGAAGGAAAAACATCCACCGATGCCTTATTCCGGGCAAACGTCTATTTTTAAAGAAGGGATCACATTCACCATCCAGAAGGAAACACATTAATCATTGCTTGTCACTGGGCAACCATAATTTCGATAAATGGTTAAATTGATCGATAACTAAACAATACAATAATGGGTTCAGAAGTTAGGCTGGAGCATACACACAAACATACAAACATTGAGTTTTATATATCTCGGGTACTTATTCAAAGGACGTATGTGATTTTGTAAACAAAGATGCATACGTCGATTTGTCAAATATGATGGCACTCCTACGCAAACCAACACAACGAACATGTAGCCGAAACCTCCCCTACCTGTATGTGGCGATGGTTTGCGTGGGAGTGCTATCAGATTGCAGAAATCAACGTTTAAATTTTTGTTTACAAAATCACATACGTCACATACGTTGAATAAGTATCCGAGATATATAGATAGCTAATAGCTATATGTATTCGGCTTTGCTAGGGACTGAAAAGTAAATTATTCAATTAAAATGTCCAATGCTGTAGCACAAAACCCACAGAGGTAGATCTACCGCTCATAGAATTGTTCCTTTGTATCAATCTATTTTTATATATTTGTTTGGCCCTTCTACCTTTTCAATAAACATCTTCCAAAAATAGAGAATAAGTGTACCAAATCTGGTTGTAATTTATCCTGGGAGTTACACTGAATTGCTCATTTTTTTAAAGACAACCCCTTCCCCATAACTTCCCTTTTTCCCCAATGACCCTCCCACCTCCTTTGTTATCTTCTCCTTGGGATAGAAAATGTGTACACCAATTTTGGTTGAAATCGGTCCTGGGAGTTAGGTGTTACACTGAATTGCTCTTTTTCTAAATACAACCCTTCCCCCTTACCCTCCCTTTTTCCCAATGATCATACCACCCTTTGTTATTTTCTCCTTAGGATAGAGAATGTGTACCAAATTTGGATGAAATCGGTCCAGGGGTTCAAAAGATACACTGAATTGCTTGTTTTCTGAACAATACCCTCCCCCAGCCCTCCCTCTTTCCCAAATTACACTTCCATATGATCGACTACTCTTAGTGAATATGTGTACAAAATTTGGTTGATATGGGTACTGGGGTTGGGAGTTACACTGAATTGCTCGTTTTATAAAGACAACCTCCCCCATACCCTCCCTTTTTTACAATGACCGCCCCACCCGCTTTGTTATCTTTTGTTTAGGGTAGAGAATGTTTTGTATCAAATTTGGTTGAAATCGGTGCAGGGTTCAGAATTTACTCTGAATTACCTGTTTTCTGAACCATACCCTCCCTCCAGACCCCTCCCCCTTTCAAAGATTACACTCTCATATGGTTGTCTCCCTATATTGAATATGTGTACAAAATTTGCTTGAAATCGGAACTAGGAGATGCAAGATACACATAATTGTTCGTATTATAAAAAAAACCCTCCCCTTTTCTAAATGACCCTCCCACCCCCTTTGTCAACTTCCCCTGAGGATAGAGAACGTGTGTACCAAATTTGGTTGAATTCGGCCAAGTGGTTCAGAAGTAGTTAGCGAACATACATACATAGATTGATTTTTATATATATAGATAGATAGATAGATTTTGATGCGGATGATCCTTGATAAATTCCGGGAGTACAATTTGCAGACTTACCATCTGTTCATTGATTTCAAAGCAGCGTACGATTCAGTGAAAAGAAATTAGCTATGGCAGATAATGTCTGAGCATAGTTTTCCGGCGAGTAGAGTTAGTAGGAGAGCTTTTGGTATTGGTGCTGAGGTAGTGCTTAATTGGAATTTGTTATTATTTATTATTTGTTATTATTTGTTAGTTATTGAAGAATTTGTTTAACTTAGAACGCTGGTGACATGTGACAATGACGTTCCCCGTGAAGTGAAAAGACGTATTGCTGCTGCAATAGAGCCTTCTACGGGTGACGGAGCCAGCTTTGGTCCTGCAACATGCAGAAGGAAACGAAATTCTCTCTGTATAAAACTCTAATTCCATAGGTGACCCATTACGGACATGAAGCGTGGGCGTGAAAAGAGGCTTTCGAGGTTTTCGAGTGAAAAGTGCTGCGTACAATACTCGGAGGTAAACTAGAATATGATCAGAAAAAATATTTTAGCTCTTTTTAGTGGAATGTATTCAACCGTCTAAGACGAGTTTAGTATTCTCCATTTAATTCCACCAATTATTTCGATATCTTTGCGGATACGTATTTCGACCACAACTGTGTGGCACGCTATGTTTAAAGGCAACTATTATGCAAAGTGAATGCACCTCGGATGTTAAGCCGTTAGGTCATAGTTTTTGACCTCTAGTTTAAGGATCTGTGTCGATTGAAATATTTCATCAATGAAAATTTGACTTTTTTACGATTTAAGGGGATATTTTTAACCTAAAAATCTATTCTGATTTTTTAGTTTTTTTTTTGAGGTAAGTTATATAAAATCCAGGTACTTCATTTTTTTCCTGAAGGAAAATGTTCATATGATGAAAGTAGCAGAAGTTATACTAGAAATACTGTTGATACTGAACATATATTGCATTTTTCGATAGCGAATTCTTGTGTAACTGCATATTTCATACGTATCTATTAAAACACCAGCAACCCTGCACCACTTGTTACCATAGAAACAGAATTTAACGCTGGACAGGTCAAGGAAGATGCTCGATTATATTTCAATTGTGTTCATAATCATCTATTGGAAGGAGAAGACTATGACACAATTTTAGACAAAACCCTTCCTCTAGCGCTACATTAGCTGGTGGGATTGGTGTACAAAATTTTCGGCCCTGTAGCAAAAAAAAACATCCAGACAAATCTGAAGTCTGGACAGAGGTCAACGCAACTCATCACGCTCAACTTGGATTCACTGGGCGTTACTGCCGAAGTCTTTTAGTAAAACGCGGTGTTTTGAAAGGAAAATAATGCAATGGTTATTACAAGGTATTGGAGAGTCTACCACAGGTAGTTGATTGCTGTTTAAGTGTAACATTGTTGGACTTCTATTCAGATGCCATACGAGCTACCAATCACCGAAAAAAATCTTATTTTGAAATTCCATGTTCTTGAATTTTGTGAGCGCATCACAGGGAGGCCTTACAAAGTATACGGAGCAAACAACGGAAGCCATCCACAAAAATTTTTATACTATCTAGCAAAACTATAAAATGCCAGAGAACCACGAACAGTATGCAAGTTAACTGTTATCCTCGGTGGTAGCATATAACAGTGGTCACATAAGGCAGACGTCCATTGAGGTTCAATCAAGTTTGAAATACAGAACATAAATACTACTTTGAACTAGTGCGTAGTTTTAACTTTTTGTTGATTGGAAATGTTAAAGAGTGATATTATGTTCTTAAATTTATTAGCATTATTCTTATTAGCATTACATCAACCACTCTGACATATGCCGCCACGGAGCTTAGTGTTCATTTAGCACTTCCATAGTTATTAACTGCGAGGTTTCTAGTCCAAATTACCATTTTCCCATTCGTATATCATGAGGATACGATGATACTTTATGCCCAGGGAAGGCGAGAATATTTCCTAGACAAGACCGGGAATCGAACTCACCTACGTTTAGCATGGTCTTGCAGTGTAGCAGTGTAACTTACCGCACGGCTAAGGAAGGCTCCAGATCTATTCATAATAAACCGTAAGAACATTTAAAACTTGCAGTAATTTTAATATAACTTCTACTATTTTCATCATATGAAAAATGTTTTTATATGAAAATGTTTATTAAAGCATCAGGAAAAAAAAGTAGTGGTTGGATTTTATATAACTTGTTTCAAAAAAATTTAAAAAAAACAGAAAAGGTTTTTAGGTTAAAAATATTACCTTAAATAGTAAAAAAATCAAAATTTCACCGATGAAATATTTTAATCGACACAGATCCTTAAACTAGAGGTCAAAAACTATGATCTAACGGCTTAACATCCGAGGTGCATTCACTTTGCATAATAGTTGCTTTTAAGCATAGCGTGATGTGGTCGTCTTCAGTGTCTCGTACTTGACTCGACTTAAAAATTGTGTGTGTATGAAGTGAACAAGGAAGAAAATATTGTAAAACGTATAAAAGGCGGCATACTTCAATGGGTTAGACACTCAGTGCGAATATCGGAGGAAAGAATAGAGAAAACCAAATTCAACAAAGAACCGGTTAGAGGCCAGCGACTTCGTGGAAGGCCACGAACACGCTGGCTGCACACGATGGAATCGGACTTGGGGACTCTTAACTTCGGGGAAACTGGAGGAACATTGCCCAAGGCTGACGATTACGGAGCTCTACAATACGCCAGCCATAGGTGTATCGACGCTGTAGCTAAACAGGTAGGTAATATTATTTTCGGGCAAAACACTTCAACATCACATCATGGAATAATTAAGCAAATAATTTTACGAGTATGTACCTAAATCGCCAACAAAGTTGCAAAGAAATTTAGAGAAAAAATGTGAGGATAAAAATAGCGATAAAATAATGACATTTCGTTCTGGGGTGCAACCTACTCAGACCCATGATGCCATAGTTGACGTAACAACCATTGCACTTTCGCACGCATTTCGAATGATTTAAAGACAAATACCTATCGCAAATTTAAAACGGCTGAGTTACACAAATCGTGAACTGTTAAGACATTCGGAAAATACGTAAGAACTAAACCCTACTTCAATAACCGGGTAATTGAAGAAAAAAATCTTCAAACAAATAATTTCCCTGTTTGAAGCTAAGCAATTAAATGCCATTTTTCAAACATAACCTCACCACATAGAGAGTCAATGTCATGAGTTGTTTTTACATGTGGTCATCGATTTCCAATAAACTTTCTACAAGAGTGGAGTTATCTAACACGTGGTGGTAACTCCTCCCTCATGTATAGAGGCAGTAATGACGGGCATCAATTAAATGCAAATTCCCGCCACAGTCGGAAGTAACGAACCGTATCACTTTTACTGCCAACTTTTCGGTTATCTTGTATATGGTGGAAAGAGAGTGAAATCTGTTATAAAAATATTACAAGTTAATCGATTTCGAATGCAGCAGGAGCAGCCCTCAGATCATACGCTGTCCGATGCACTTTTTTCGAACAATTAATAGCCACTTCATTAGCGGCGTCAACGGCAATGATGCCCGGTGGCGCTCGGTGGTGCAATAAAAGTTTCACTCGAAAAATTGTAAATCAGTCTGCTTTCCGCCCATGCAGCATCTTCTTCTTGGCGTGATAGCATCACTTGTTTGTTAGTTGGAAAAATATCCCATTATCAGCAGTGGGCAGACATGACCGATACGGCGGGAGGCGCTAAACAGAAGTGAAATGGTTTCCATTTCCTTTCTCGAGCGGCGGAGATACGTTATGTCCCTAACAAGAGATATCGACATGTGGCGAAGGCATGCGTAAGCACAGCGAGTGAGGTTTGATCGGTATGTGAGCATGAGGAATGCATTTTCCTCAATTTGGACACGCATTGATGAGAAGCTTTTCTTTTCGGGCGTTGCCGACTGAAATTTGCACAATGCCATCGTGATCTATCAAAAGAGATGCTGTTGAAATCAAATAGATGAAATTCAATGGAATTAGCATCAACAAGCATAAATACATCGGTGATGATGAAAACAGTACAGTGCAAGGGTATATTGCAAACGATTGAGCTAGGCAATTTATCTGGGGGACTGAAAACTGGGTATGGAAAAGGCTAGATCCACCGAAAAATCACTTTAAAAAAGTATTAAGAAAAAAAGATCTACCGCGTTTCGAACCGTTGGAGCGCCGTTGAACTGGACGTTATCGTCATCCGAAATCTCTATCACCCGACTGGTCACACGTTGATGCAGGTTGCCGGATGCAGAGCAGCTTCCAACGCCGGGAAACTCCCCCGTTGGGGTAGGACAGGGGGGTAATATGCGGTGCATCGCGCCTCCTCTGCATGTAGTATGAAGCAAATGTAAATAAACAATCCCACATTTTTTTTGTTAGTCAGCAGTAGTGTAGGTTAACCAATATCCTACAAGATTCCAGTTCGAAAAATGTTACACTTGCCAAGCGGGGTGGCCCAGGCTGGCCCGCCTTTCCCAAGCGGCGAGGCCCGGATAATACATCTTAGGTAGGCTTGATTTGTTCGTGGATGACAGGCTTACTCCCCCCCTGGGGTAGGATGGATCCGCCGCTAAGGACTATCCAAGTAGTCCGCGATCAAGGCGGGAGCTTAATGGCTCAACGATTAATTATTTATTACAGTCGACTCTCTACATCTCGATGTTCTACATCTCGATATCTCTCCCTATGTCGATGGTTTGCTCAGTCCCTTCAATCTACATACATTTGAGCTTTCTACATCTCGATAACATCCCTATCTCGATATCTCTCTATCTCGATGTGTTCTGATCATATTTTGTTCAGGATTTACTCTCCTTATGTCGATATCAATATTTAGTTCAAATATTTAGGCTACTAGACAATAACAATACATCAACAACAATAAACGACATTTGTTTTGTTGTCGTTTTTCATAGCAACGAGCTTTTTTGGATCTAGTACCCATTTCAATTTTCCTCCCATTCCTCGATCTATCCCTATCCCTTCAATATCGAGATGTGGAGAGGCGACTGTAATTACTTCTGACTAACCTCCTTCTCTTTGCTCGTCGAATAGTTGTGGAGAACCAATTCCAGCGGGTTATTGTTCAACATTCTGGTGTCGTGCTCGGGCTACCGCAGTCGCCAATTTTCGCAGTGTGAACTATGGATGTTCGTGGTTGATGAAACTCGTGGATCATTCTCGTGTCCGTATCAGACTACCGATCTAATGAGCATTTTGTAGATAGTCATTTTGGTACGGCGGAAAATTGTATTCTCCGAAAATTCGATGCGAGTCCTAATTTCTCTGCTGGTATCATTTTCGGCCACCTCGATTTCGTCACAACCGATACAAACTCGTGGTTGGTGGCTCACGCTGTTTTCCCTTAAGCCTCTTCCTATCATGTACTTCGTCTTCGCCGTGTTTATGACTAGTCCGATCCGCATAATCCTCCTTCTTTACTCTAATGTAGGCTTCCTCCATCTTCTCAAAATTACGTTAGGATTACAAAGAAACGAAAAATTAAATCGACGATATTTCAGTTTGTCAGCTATTTGAGGGCGCATTTTTTTTTCGCGCAAGTGTTTTTTTCTCGATCGTTCGCTGTGTGACGCATTGGCATTATTTTCTCAGTAGCCGACTTGGTCGCTGGGAAGGTGTAAAAACGCACCACAAATAGAGGCGCGGGAAACCGCCCTTGTGCCCACCTATGTTTGTAAAGAGCGATCCGCCGGGTTTTCGGTTCTGCAGCGAGAGCGTGAAAGTGGTGCCGGCAAATTAGAACCATCTTCAATCCGTCGTGGAGTTTGCAGTAAGGACTTCACGATATGAAGGAGAGGTCGCAGCAAGCATTTGTGCGTGAACTGTCGCAGTTTGCATCTGCTGTCAAGGTTTTTTAAAGTTTTTCGGCCGTATTTCAACGATTCTGGAAACCGCACATGCCGAATTGATTGGACTCGTGATAAGCAACGCCGTCAGTTCAATCGCCGGAAGGATTCCAACCTAGAAATCCAACGTGCTACCTGGACGCAAAATCCAGATGCTAGGAGAAGCAGTGTCTATGAAGATGATCTGCAGTCAGCAGTCAGCTGCCATCGTTGGGTATCAAGACTTCCTCATCATGTTCGAAGACGTATTCGGATTTAGCGCATGGTTTCAAAGACGGGATGTCGGCTCGGTGGATGTTTCTCGATTCAGATGGCTGAGTGACACCATTTGGCAGTTACCCCGAAGCTGCTAACAACGAAAGGATAAATTACATTTGTGAGCCGGTTTTATTATTCTATTTTTGGGGTAATAAGGACACCCGCGGGGGTGAATTACACCATCTGACCCTATTATGTGTTTGATGGTTCATTACTCATATCATTGGCTACTAAATACGCACAGGGCATCGTTTGCTACTATTGCCGCGGATATTGTGGGAATGCCAGATATCCGGTTCACGCTTTGGTTAGCAACGGTGGCTCTTCTCGACCTTCTACTCCCTGAGTAGTTAGTGCGGATGATGTGATGTTTTGCTGTACCTGCTACGAACAACTAGTACATCCCATTCCGTAGACTTCCTGAGGTTCCTTGCCTCATAAGTGATTCCTTTTTGTAGTACTAATCTTCATAATTCGTAGTACTACTTGACCAACGCCCCAGCTGGGTGAGGGGAAGAGGATGACACACACAGGACTCCACGACATGAAGGAAGAGGAGCTCCAAACAGAAGTCGGCAGTTGCGGCCTGAATCCAGCGGCCGTGCACAAGATCGTTCGTCACGACAAGTGTCGCGACCAGCTTTACCTGGTCCATCTGGAACACGGCTCCTGAAGTTGATCAACGTCATAAATTACACATTCGCTGAATGGGATCAATATCAGCCAGTGCACCGCGACGTCACGCAGTGCACCAACTGCTCCAACTTCGGGCAGGGCACCCCGAACTGGAAACTGTCACATGAAGCCACGCTGCAACAAGTGTTGCAAGCCCCATTCGACCGAAGAGTGCGACAATATGGAGGAGGGTGATCCCAAGTGCGACCAGGTTTCACCAAATATACTATATTAACAATATGATTCACTCTCACGAAATTTTGGCGACACCACATGTGGCGCCAACTCGCGTCCAAAAGGATCGATACACACGTAAATCGAACTACCCAAAATATGACGATCGTTTTACACACACTTCAAAATGTCATCATGAAAAAAAAAATAGGGATGCTTGATGTTTTTTTTTTGCAAACTTAATCGATTATGTTTAATCGAATGCAAACGGAAAATCGAATGTTGTAGCAGAAGTGTGGTAGGCATATTTTTGTGGAAATGTATAATAAATTTGATATAGCTCGTTGAAATGTATCCGGCGGGACCATCCCGGTGCACCATATCGAAATTGACGCCCGCTGAAGCAGTTGGAGGTTGCTGTGGAAGTTTACATTCTTCTCGCATTGTACCTACTCGCTCTATGTTTCGCACACCATGTTGCTGTTGGCTCATTTGTCTGCAACACTTTTATCAAATATACTATTTATATTAACAATATGATTCACTCTCACGAAATTCTGGCGACCCCACATGTGGCGCCAAGTCGCATCCAAAAAGTTCGATACACGTTATAATTAAACTACCCAACATATGACGATCGTTATACACACACACACACACACACACACACACACACACACACACACACACACACACACACACACACACTTACGGAGCCGAATTTATTGAATTCAACATTTGGCTAGCAAACATTACCGCTAGGCAATGGTTAAACTCACTGGTATTTTTTAACAGCAAGCAGGAAACCCTGAACAATTTACTTATGTTTTGTTACACTTTTTGAATTTAAATGTAAATTAACAAAATTTGTAGAGATTTATAGATTTATGATTTATAGATATATAGATGCATAAGAGTTTACAAAATGATTGTTTGAGCTCGAAAAACGATGGAATTCCAACATTCAAGACTTAAGGATTTTTGAAAACCTGACGATTTTTATCACATTTTCAAGGATGATATGATCAAAATATTTTACCTACTTGTGAGATGAGCATGTCAAGACCATACTGGAGGTGGCTGAGTTGTATCCCCGGGTTTTTGTAGGAAATTTTTAGGTTATATATTTTCTTGGAATGATGGGATGATTTTTTTTGGGTTTTGAAAGTAAGGAACACATTTGTTTTATTGAGTTTTACCAATATTAGCGGAGCTTAATCATTGGTAAAGCTTTTTGAAATTACCAATGATCACTTCAAAGTCTGACGGTTGTACCAAGAAGCATGCAAATAAGAGTCGTTTAGAAGAAAAAAATATTTGGAGTATAATTTTCGTTTATTGGTTCACTATTCTGAAGTGTGGGACAATTTTGTTTTCATAAGATTCATCCCTTTTCTGACTTAAAATCAAAACTTTTGAAATTCTTTTACAAAACTACCCTGGTTCCAATCATCCAGATTTTGTAATTGCGTTTTCTGTTGGTGGTATTTGGCTTGGCCTCAGGCGTGACCTAATAATTAAATGTTATTGAAAGTGATTGCAATAATGCGACTATAAAATGAAAAGCGAACTAAATTTTGAATGTATCAATGCAATGTATCATTTAGCACTCACCGCATCAAAAAAAACGGCGGCACTGTATATGCATATTTCTATTTGTGTGCTTTTGACAGAACATGGCGCGATCTGTTCATTTCAAAGCGGTGGTGGTCATTGATTGCTCCATCGACAATGAATTCTGGTGAAAATAATAGTTTCTAATGGTTATTTCTCCAAATTTCTCTCTTTCTATCATAGAAAACCGGCGTTCTAATATTGGTTTAAATATATGATGAAAACTAAGCTGCTGTTTGAAAAAGCCACATGATTTGTAGTAAAATAAATTTGCTTTTTGATTGAATCTACAAAACAATTGATCTAAGGTACCCCGGGGCAAGTGAAAATACGGGGTAAGTGGGTACTATGACTGCAGATGAATCGATGAACGTTTTTGATGGTAACAATGTTCTAGGAAGATGAAGCAGAACTATCAACGAATTCACCCGACATAAAAATATTTGGAATCAAAACCATTTAAGGCACCACACTAAAGCTACTGCTTGATCATGGCTTTAAACTACCGTGAAAATCTATTACTTTTATTTTATTTCAATGTATTTCAAACTAAATATTCGGATCTAAATTTATTATTGATATGGAAAGTAAATGTTTTGAGCAATTAAACAAATGTGTGACATCGAAAACGATTTGAATTTTTTTATTAAAGCCAAAATCTGCAATTTTTATAATATAATAATATAATAATATCGATAATATTCAGAAAGAATTAATCAAATTTCTTGCTGAAGAAAATGATAGAAATGTTTACAGTGGAACAATCATTTTAATGTTTGCGGAACGCCTTTCACAGTTTGAATGATTGAAGCAAAGGTGTAGTTTGTCTGATTTGCACTGCTTCATCGAAATATTTACAGTAGTGTTTGCATTTAACAAAGTCGATATTCCGGTAATCGATTTATTGAAAAATGTATGGACATCCCCACACTGTAAAATGTCATCGAACAACTGTATGACTACTCACCGGAAGATGGCAGGAGGGTTTTCCAGCACAAGCTAGAAAAAACATGTTTAGATTCCTCTTTGCTCGCTAGATGATGTTGTTATCACCGGCAAATTGTTCGCCATTTCGTTGTATGGGAAAACACGAAGTGAACCATATTGTTAATATAATATATTTGTCTTCACTCTTGGCATGGAACGCTTGTTCGCTCAAGAGCAAAACCATCGAGCTAAAGGACTTCCTTGAGGAGAAGGAAATATACGTGGCATTCATCACCGAAACGCACCTAAAACCGGAGGTGAGCGTCTACATCCCAGACTTTCGCATCGTGTGACTCGACCGGCGACTATGGGAAGTGGTGTTGCCTTCGCTCTTCGCTACAACATCAACTGTCGCCTGCTGCGAAGCTTCCAGATGAGCATCATCGAGGCCATCGGTGTCGAAGTTACTACCTCTGCTCATCGCGGCGTACTGCCTCATTCAAGCCAAAGCCAGCGGCGGATCATCGGCTGCCCTACGGAGGGACAATTTCAAGCTAACGCGGAGGTAAGGTCAGTACATCATTGCCGGCGCCCTGAATGCCAAGCACCAAGCCTAGGTGCCAACCTAGGCCAACAGTCGCTGCAAGCAAAACGGAACCATAGAGAGCAGCGGTTCTCAACCTGGGGTACATGTACCCCTGGGGGTACCTTCACCGGGCTCAGGGGGTACCTCGGACAGAAATGCATAATGGCGGATATATTACAATTTATTGATAAAGGTTTGATATATGTATATTTTTTTTATTTCAAGAAGGTCGGAAACCTCTTTTCAAGAGGCCCGGTAGCCTTCTTTTAAAAAGCTGGAAATCTTCCTTTCAAGAGGCTCGGATGCCTTCTTTTAAAAGGTTCGGAAATCTCCTTTCAAGAGGCTCGGAAGCCTCCTTTCAAAAGGCTCCGATGCGCCCTTTCAAGAGGTTCGGTAGCCTCCTTTCAAGAGGCTCGGAAGGCTCCTTTCAAGAGGCTCGGAAGGCTCCTTTCAAGAGGCTCGGAAGCCTCCTTTCAAGAGGCTAGGAAGCCTCCTTTCAAGAGGCTTGGAAGACTCCTTTCAAGAGGCTCGGAAGCCTCCTTTCAAGAGGTTCGGAAGCCTCCTTTCAAGAGGCTCGGAAGCCTCCTTTCAAGAGGCTCGGGAGGCTCCTTTCAAGAGGCTCGGAAGCCTCCTTTCAAGAGGCCCGGAAGCCTCCTTTCAAGAGGCCCGGAAGCCTCCTTTCAAAAGGCCCGGAAGACTCCTTTCAAGAGGCCCGGAAGACTCCTTTCAAGAGGCCTGGAAGCCTCCTTTCAAGAGGCCCGGAAGCCTCCTTTCAAGAGGCCCGGAAGCCTCCTTTCAAGAGGCCCGGAAGCCTCCTTTCAAGAGGCCCGGAAGACTCCTTTCAAGCGGCCCGGAAGCCTCCTTTCAAGAGGCCCGGAAGAACTGTTGATTTACAGTTCCATTTTCAAATGGTCGGGGTTCAGCCAAAACACACCAAGCGCCAAAGAAAAATTACTTATTTTGTTTGCATAAGTTCCAATTGAATACAAATCAGTTTCGCTGAACCCCTACTCCCATCTTATGAGTTACATTTATTTTCATTTACAGCAAAAAATAGGGGGTACCTCAAATAATTCAAATCTGTGAAGAGGTACCTCTCAAGAAAAAGGTTGAGAACCGCTGATATAGAGCAACGACATCGAGGAAGGTCACTATACGATCCTGATCCCGGATTCCCCCACTGATGCCAAATGCTCGATTTGCCCCACGGATGCCAAAATCTCGAAGGTAAACTACACCATTAATACACTCACGAAAGATTTTATCCGTTTACGAAATGCCACGCGAAGGCAGTACCAACGTACGAGGCTGCCTGCGCTTGATACTCGTTGCAATTGCTTGACAAAAATCATCCAGGCCAGAAATGGTGGACCTCGGAAATAGTGATTTTCCAATAAGATCCGCGCTCTTCCAGACTGTGCTAAGCCATTCTGGAAATTGGTCAAAATTCTAAAATCAGAACCTTGGCCCATTCCTTCTTTGATCCCATTAGGCAACAACCACTCTAAGGATCGCTTGATAATTCCTGCAGAGAAGGTCGTCACTTTGTCAGCTCACACAATCTTGGATGGTGTTGAACCTAATTTAGAATTAAAAAAACACTTAAATAAAGTTTAGAAAACACAATCTCGGACAAAACATTGTCAGTCCATTCGAAGCAGTCATCAACGAGCAAGCTTTTTTTTTGGGTCTTTATTAAGGAGACCTTCAGCCCGAGGCTGGCTCGTCTCCGGAAATAACGAGCAAGCTAACAACATCCATTTGACTTCCAACGACTTTTCGGTGGAGTTGGAGATCTTGCCTGGCGAATTGACGGCCTATATAAAGTTATCGAAAAACATGAAGGGGCCAGTCTTCGACAACATCCTGAATCTCGAACTGTGGAAATCAGCAAAAGTCATCCCGAAATCCCGAAATGGCCGAAATCCGAACTTCTTCCTTCTTCTTTCTTTCTTGTTTCTTCATCCTTCGTCATTATGTTTTTCCTTGTTCTTTCTCCCTCCTCCCTTCTTGCTTCTTCTTCCTTCTTTCTTCTTCCTTCTTTCTTCTTCCTTATTTCTTCTTCCTTCTTTCTTCTTCCTTCTTTCTTCTTCCTTATTTCCCTCCCCCTCTAACTTCTTCCTTCTTCTTTCTTTCATTTCTTTGTTTCTTCTTCCTTCTTCCTTCTTCATTCTTACATCTACCATCTTCCATCTTCCATATCCCTTCTTCCTTCTCCTTTCTTCTTTCTTCTTTTCTTCCTTCTTCTTTCTCCCTTCTTTCTTCTCCTTCTTCCTTCTTGCTTCTTCCTTCTTCCCTCTTCCTTTTCCTTCTTTTTTCTTCCTTATTCCTTCTTCTTCTTTCTCTCTTCTTCCTTCTTTCTTTTCTCTTCCTTCTACCTTCTTCCTTCTTTCTTCTTCCTTCTTCCTTTTACCTTCCTCCATCTTCCTCCTTCCGTCTTCCTTCTTCGGTCTTCCTTCTTCCTTTTTCCTTCTTCCTTCTTCCTTCTGTTTTCTTTCTTCTTCCTTCTTCCTTCTTCCATCTTTCTTCTTCCTTCCTCCTTCTTCTTCCTTCCTCCTTCTTCCTTTTTATTTCTTCCTTTTTTCTTCCTCCCTCTTCCTTCTTCTTTCTGCCTTCTCTCTTCTTCCATTCTACTTCTTTCTGCTTCCTTCTTCCTTCTTCCTTCCTCCTTCTTCCTTCTTCCTTCTTCCTTCTTCCTGCTTCCTGCTTCTTTCTTCCTTCTTCCTTCTTCCATCTTCTTTCTTCCTTCATCCTTCTTCCTTCTTACTTCTTCTTTCCTCCTTCTTCCTTCTTCCTTCCTCCTTCTTCTTTCTTCTCCCTTCTTCCTTCTTTCTTCTTTCTTCCATCTTTCTACCTCCTTCTTCCTTCTGCCTTCTCCCTTCTTCCATTTTCCTTCTACTTTCTTCCTTCTTCCCTCTTCCATCTTCTTTTTTCCTTCTTCTTTCTTTATTCTTTTTTCTTCCTTCTTTTTTGTTTATTCTTCATTCAGAGATGATCTTGCTTTGCATGGTTTGCTACTCGCTATCTCACTTATCACTTCTCACTTCTTACCAATAGCTTTACACTACTCATTTCTCATTTGTCACTTCTCAGTTCTTGCTTCCCACTATAAACCCATCTTACTTCTCCCTACTCACTTTACACACATAATGAAGAAATGTATTTCAACTATTCGGCCAAACGGTATTCGGCCAAATGACGTTCGGTCAAATGACGTTCGACCAATTGACCCTAAGCCATCCGGAAGCCTGGGAAGGATCCGAAAAGTTATCTATCAGGATTGTCTGCTGTTCGAAATGGCGGTTACTTGAATTTGCCGAACACCATAACTCGAGGTACAGTTTGGTTTCCGACGAAGTCGATCCACCGTGCACCAACTGTCCCGAGTTGCCAACGTCCTAAGAAGGACCAAGTATGTCTCAAAAAAAATCCGCCATGGCCTTACTCGATGTCAAGAAGGCGTTCGACAATAAATGGGATGGTGGCCTGGTGTACAGACAACAACGCTACAACATTGCCGGCTACCTGTTGAAAATAATCTTCTACAATGCGCACGACATCGTCGCAGGCTTACTCCAGGCCAGTATCCTCAGGCCCCTGCTGTTTAATCTGTTCATCTCCGATATGCCAGAACCTCCAGAAGACGGCAGAAGACTGCTCACAGATGATACCTTCATCGTCTACCAAGGTAGAGTGATCAGAACGCTGACAGTGTACCTCACCAGCTGGAAGATCTGTATCAACGCGGCCAGGTCATCATTTCCCCCCACTCTAAATCCCCTAAACATGTTCGGCATGAGGACTGTAAAATCATCCTCAATGGTACAAGTGTGGAATGACCCTTGACAGCAAGCTTACAGATTGACAAGATTTCAAAGAGTCCAGAATAAGTTCCTGAGGATGATCCTTAGCACCCCTCCTCGGGGTGGAGGGGCTCGAACATCTGAGGTCCACCGTCTGGCCGGATTAAAAACCTTACATGAACCCTTTGGTGAGTGTGGAGAGAGGTTTAGGGTCTGTTGCTCATCCTAGGATCAAGTAGCGATTAAAGCGCTGGTCCAAATTTAGGTTATCCAATTTGTATTGTAAATATTGGCAAGGACTGAATCAAAAAGAGAATGAAGAAGACTCTTATTTATCATCTTTGTATACATATACGATACGTAGCATACCGTTAGAGACTTTTTTCGTAAGCTTTCATGATAAGGAACTGATTCGGGATATTTTTTTTAAAGCTCCAATCGCGGTTAGCGCTGGTTCT
Organism: Armigeres subalbatus; assembly: GCF_024139115.2. Taxonomy (NCBI): domain Eukaryota; kingdom Metazoa; phylum Arthropoda; class Insecta; order Diptera; family Culicidae; genus Armigeres; species Armigeres subalbatus. The sequence continues at coordinate 34,218,186 of NC_085141.1, forward strand.
GATTATGCATTTCAATTTGTTCTACACACCTGTGCGCAAAAACAACACAAAAATGAGTGAGAACAATCACTCTTTTATACAAGTTTGATAAATGTGTCATACTGTCATCATAGCTTGTTATGATTCGAAACAGTTTTTAAAAATTTTAGAAAAAAATAAATTGCTTTTACTAGAACCTAAAGATTTTAACTCGCGTTGAAGCCGAACGCAGCAGTTAAGCATTGGGCAGATACAAGTTGGTGGACAGATTGATTCAAAGATTCGTTTACTATCCACCGAATCTATGACAAAAAATCGGAAGGACAAAGGATCGCAAGACAAATTATCGAAAGAAGGAAAAGTGAAAAAAAATGAACGAAAAATGACGACAAAAGGTCGAAAGAGACAATAGGTCGATAGGGACCACTCCTCTTGAAGATGATTGGAGAAATATTCAATCAATTTAATATTCAAATCGGTTGAGGAACAGACCAAACTCTATATTCTGGAGCAAAAATGCCAGCAGGAAGATCGAGATAGTGAAAAGATGGTGCAACTGTAGCTGTAATAAAATGGAGTTCTATAAGATATTAAACTACTCACATGAATGTCACGTGCCACAGGTAAAAATATACGAGCTGTGGTAGATAATCTTCAGATATAGTTTTCCAGTGAAATTGATTCGTTAATTGGAATTTGGACAAAAGTCTTATTCTCGTTTGTGACCGTAGCTGGATTAAAGCTGAATAAAGCGCTTGTAAAATTTCTCATTATTGAGCACGAGGTTACTATTGGCAGATCTGACATGTACAATGTAGAGGAACGGCACTATTGCATATGAGACTTCCTGGAAAAAGAAGATGGCGAGCATGGATCGAGAAGTGTTGTATGGAGACTTTTGTATGCATATCATCTTATATGGCAAGCATAACAATTGAACATGCTTTCTCCCGGTTCGATTCTATTTATTAAATTTTCTAAAGCAGAATATCTGCACATTTAACAACAGACGGAAAACCATCAATCTTGCCATTGATGACCACCAAATATTGAAACGAAAAGAAATTACTACGTCATCACTTCACTGCTCATCGAGACTAATTGAGTAAGTAAAACGATGTGCAAATGCATCCCAGATTTCTCCGCAACCTTTGGGAAGGGAAACATTTAAACGTAAATTATACACTAATGGCTAATTTAATAAATAGTTACAAACCACAATGATGAAGAGAGCAAGAGTCAGCAGCCACCAAGTGTCAGATTGATGTACAACACATTAATGCATATTTATAAATCACTAGTTTTTCCCCCCTGAAAGCCACTTGTTATTCGAAAGCATGGCCCACGGCCAATCAGCGATCAGAGCGGGGCCTTTCCCAAATTTGTTTCCCTGAACTGGACCGCGCGGGCGCAATTTGCTCTCACTTGACCACGATTATCGCCATCATCTTCACCATCACAGCATCTTCATCAGCATCATCGCTACCAAATTGGCTGGGTCGGCAGCGCGATGATAGGACGATTTGGGAAAGAGCTGGAAAGCGCCGCCCCAATCATCTCTAAAAGGTATCTAAGTAGCGATGTAAAATGTTTTCACAGCCTTAATTGAGAGATAAATGTTAACAAATTGAATTTATTTTTCTTAGAGGTGCCGTGCTCTTAAGTTTCTTTTGCTTCGAGATTGATCTCGGCAGCAACAACAGCAGCTGCGTTCCAATAAAGTTTTACTAGCTTAAACAGGGACCAATACAAGACGATCTGAGGTGATTTTTCTTTTGGAATTCAAATGAATCCGAAAGTATGAATATGTTCCACTGTTTATTTCGTACCTCCATATTATGCGATGTATGAACTCAAAACTCTTATTTCAATAACAGACAATTCATCAGTTCTTCCTTGTTTAGGATTTCCGATGATTTGTTGGTATGATAGAATAATTTTACCTTCAAGGTGGGTAGTTTCAAGTAACCTTTCAAAATATAGGATCTATCTATATTGAGGTAGGACATTTTGCGATAGGTCTACATTCCCGGATATTCAAGTCTTTGCCGATATCATTTTGTCTGTATGAAAACTTCAATGCAAGTTGGACGCACGAATGTGCTAAGCAAACGCATGTGGGGAGAAAAAAAACTCGTCATTCAATTGACTGAATAAAACAGCGAAGTTTCTATTCCAAAATTCACTTTCTCGTTATCTCATACCGATAGCGGCAAGAGGACTGAATTGGGATGTGCTGCCAACCAGAGGCGATCTGACACCCACTGCGCCGCGCACGTAAGCCTGGTGGACTGCCGCTGCTGGTGTGGCATGTATGATACAGTTTCTACTTCTGTATAATGGAAAACTTTTCAAGTTTTCACCATTTTCTCCATCACCCCATGTGCCTCCCGTTGTCGATTTTCACGGTGCAATGGATTCGATCACCGCCACCGTGCGCGATGGAGGGTGAATATTGTTCGAATGGTATCAGATCTATGTGTCAAAATGATTCATCCTCACGCTATGATGTATGGACAGTTCAATGGGTGTTGATATCATCATCCACGATACAATAGTGGAGCAATGTTCGTTAGAAAAATAGTTTCGCAGCGGCTACGAAATGAGCTGATAGCGCCATCATTCTGTAAAAAAACTCTACAGGATTTTCACTGGAAGCTCTCCCAATTTTTCACTGGAAATTCTACCAATTTTACACGGACAGTTCTCGTGGAGCTGCACAAGAAATTCCTCAGAAATTTCACTGGAAATTCTTCTAAATTTGCATAGAATCTCTCTCAAAACTTCCTGAATTTCCACAGAAATTTTCCAGAATACCCAATGAAAATTATTCTTAAAAGTTGACCCATCTGACATTGTCCTGCACAGTAGGCGAAAATGGGCGTTGTGAACTGCCCATGCGAAATTGCCAAACAAATTAATACCTACAAATCTTAATTTTAGTTTTTCACGATTAACTCAACTTTACTCGTGATTATCGCATTAAGAAAAATCATATGAACTCGTCGAAAACTATATAACGAACGTAACTGCTGAAGGAATGAAGAAAATCCATACAGCCGTTTTACAGTTAGGCGGATACGAACACAGACCATTTCATTTTATGTATACAGATTTTTATTGATTTTTCATAAAAAAAGACTCTCAAGAATTTCCCCGAAAAAATGTACTTGTTGGAAAATTCTCTTTCAAATCTACAGACAGAATATTTTTTGAATGGGTATAATGTAATAACTCATTAGCATAATTTTATACACATAAACCGGTAAATGATTAAATCTTGTAGCGAACATGGTTTAGTAACTGAATGATCATCGCCACGCGCAAGCCGCCACAAATAGAGCATGAAGATGTCGCTACTAAATAAAACGCAATCACCGATCGGTAGGCGCAAGAAAGTGTTCCGTGTATGGTAGAAAATCGAAAATTCGTTTTCAATAAAATGAAATATCAGCAGTTATCAGACGTCGCAACTCATTTCTGATTAGTGCGCATGATAGTACATCCATGCGTGCATGATGCGCACTATTAATGAAATATTTCAAATTGTCGCGACTCGCGTCGCAGCGCGAGTGCTCAATCGCGCGGTCCGGTTTGGTGGCGGCCCGACAATAATATTTTGTGAGCGCGGTCACCTCAGGTACATATGCAAATTACATAACCAAAAAAAAATGACCTAAAAAATTGACCAAACATGTTGAAGGAGTAGGCTGTGACGCAAAATGTGTGTCAAAGCTTTTCACTTGTAAATTTGATATGATTATAATAAAAGTTCTATGAATTCGGTTGTTGCTGCAGTGTTATTAGCTTAGCTTAGACCGTTTAAACTGACTGTACATATCAATAATTGCTACTTCCGGAGACGAGCCAGCCTCGGGCTGAAAGTCTCCCTAATAGAGACAATAATAAAATGATTGCTACTCCGTGATTGATCAGAACTGGTGCAAATTGCACTTCGATCCTAGTGAATAGTGGTGGGGATTTATCATCTATTCTCGAGGTGCATGTTTCAGCAGCTCACAAATGTTGATCAATAACGGCGCCGGTGAAGTCCTTACAATCAGTTGGGAAAGGAAGGGAATGTTAGTGTGTAGTTATTGTTGCTACTAGAGACCGAGAATACCTCTGCATCTCCACAATCACCACGGGAAGGAAGTTGTGTTAGTTGGGTGGGGTAATCAAAAACATAAATCGGGATTCACCATGGCAAGTGACCTATGCATCTATTATTCTACTAATATTGGTACGGATATTTTTAAATACAACAGTATTACCATTTCGGGACAGATTTGCGACCTGGATGCAACCGATTTTGTAAACAAACATTGTTTAATAGATTCTGGAGAATGTAAACGTTTTGTTCAAAACTAGGAATTTGACTTCCAGTTTTTGTTAACAAAACAAGTCACGCCCAAATCGCAAATCGGTCCCGATTTCCTTCTCAATTTTTTGAAGATTAGGTTGATCGTTATATGTAGTCATTATAGGTCAACTGATATTTGCTTATTCATCATTACATGGAGATTCACCCCCATACTAAAAATCTTTACGATACTATTTTATTTCTTGCTCGTTAAGAAAGATCGATCCATCCAGGGTTATCGAGTGCAAAACGCGTTCAAATTGATATTATTACCAATATCTTGCTATTTCAATTGTTCATCCCTCGCGGGGATTTCTTTCAAATTTTGACTAAAGCGCCATCATCATTATTTTTTCGAAGAAAGTAGAAAACTATATATCAAACCAATAGAAGAAGTGACAGTTTGTTTAAGACCGTGCATTCATCAAACCTTGAAATTCAGATTTATCATAGTTTGAAATATTATTTGTATAAATTTCCGCTCAGTGAGCAAAACGATCGCTCTAGGGCCAGACAGACAGAGACGACGAGACAGGAGGTTTGCGCAGGCCCAATAAGCCGCCTTTAAAAACAACCATTACGAACGAAATAGAAGATAATACGACTCGATACAATCGGCAACGACCTAGGCGACGAATATAGGATCACGATTGGAAGCTTGGAACATGGAACTTCAAGTCGTTAGGTTTCGCAGGTTGCAACAGGATAATCTACGAAGAATTGTAATTCCCCGCAACTTCGACGTCGAAGCGCTGCAGGAAATCAGCTGGACATGAGCATGAGCATGATTGACCGCCCACGGTTGCTACTCCGTTATTGCCAGGTCAGCTGTAATTACACAGAGAAATTAGGCAATACCAGCGCCGGCCGCGTCCGAATGCAGGTCAATTTAAGGAATGGGTAGGAGAATGTTGACATGATACTCGCTTTGATGGAAGCCGACGAGTCATCTGCACTTCCACGAGAAATCACTGGGATGTTGGATACATGGGGTAGGTATTGTAGTAGGGCTCGTTTTGGTAAACGGTTTGCCGTGTGGAGCGTGTAGTTTGACGAAGGTTAAACAAAAACACAATCGAACGCGCACTAATTAATCGACCGCACATAGCAGAACAAAATATTCCGATGATCGCGCGATCGCTCTGCGTACTAATACAAACACGATAGAAAACGCACAAAATTTTTATTTGTTAATTAATTTAATTACCCGCACAACGCAGAGCCTAATATCTCAATGATCGCGCGATCATTCTACTTATTAGAGGAAACTCGATCGGAGCGCACTAGTGTTTCATTTGTTAATTAATTTACTCATTCGCACAACGCAGAACAAAACATTTTGGTGATCGTTCAGAGCGTTCCTACTCCTGTTCCTACTATTATAGGGTGGCCCCCCATTGCATATAATTTAACAAAAACTCTCTAATTGTTCAAATTATGTTTACTTTAATACCATATACACAAACTACGATCATTGATAATTTAAACAAACTATATTTGATCATTTGAACTCGTTTTTCGACGTTGTATTTTGATGATGAATTTTGGTGAAAATTGTCATGGTTCAGAAAAGTGCCCCTGACTACAAAGGGTCGTATTTGGTGCAGGATAAACTACGGTTGGCTATCGGACTTTCATCGGACATCTGATTAGTAGGTAACTTTTGGTAATTCCTCAAGGAGAAGAGTAACAGTCAGTCACAGCTATATTTAAAAAAATATATTAAGGCATATGAAAGGAATCAGCTCGCATTATACTTTTTTGCTGTACGCTGCTATTGTTGATCTGCTGCAGAAGATTTGTAATACAACCTGAAGCTACTCTATTTTCAATAACGTTTGTGATAAATCATTTAATATAATCAGCATAATGTTTCCCATATCCTTGCGCAATCAAGAAATAAGGATTGTCAATTCGGAGATGATCAGTTTGATTATCAGTGCAGTCCACGATGTTTAGTTTTACAAAGATAAAATAATTTAAAATATGTATTTTTAATTGTTAAGTTTAAATAAAAACAACTTCACTTACTTACATTAGATTTGAGGGAAAAAATTATTAGAATGAATATAATCAAGATTTATCGATTTGGAGAACGTCGACTAAAAAGATTAAATTTTATGATAAATTTCATTCATTTTCATTCATTTATTTAGTTAACATCTAAACAGATAACACTGAATCAACAATTTGACGCCACAATGCACGGTTCGAGGCCGCATCTCTCCATCCTCGGATACGCCCCACGCTCGCCAAGTCGTTCTGCACCTGGTCTGCCCATCTCGCTCGCTGCGCTCCACGCCGTCTCGTACCTGCCGGATCGGAAGCGAACACCATCTTTGCAGGGTTGCTGTCCGGCATTCTTGCAACATGTCCTGCCCATCGTACCCTTCCGGCTTTAGCTACCTTCTGGATACTGGGTTCGCCGTAGAGTTGGGCGAGCTCATGGTTCATTCTTCGCCGCCACACACCGTCTTCTTGCACACCGCCAAAGATGGTCCTAAGCACCCGTCTCTCGAATACTCCGAGTGCTTGCAAGTCCTCCTCGAGCATTGTCCATGTTTCATGTCCGTAGAGGACTACCGGTCTTATTAACGTCTTGTACATGACACATTTGGTGCGGTGGCGAATCTTTTTCGACCGCAGTTTCTTCTGGAGCCCGTAGTAGGCCCGACTTCCACAGATGATGCGCCTTCGTATTTCACGCCTAACGTTGTTGTCAGCCGTTAGCAAGGATCCGAGGTAGACGAATTCCTCGACCACCTCGAAGGTATCCCCGTCTATCGTAACACTGCTTCCCAGGCGGGCCCTGTCGCGCTCGGTTCCGCCCACAAGCATGTACTTTGTCTTTGACGCATTCACCACCAGTCCAACTTTTGTTGCTTCACGTTTCAGGCGGGTGTACAGTTCTGCCACCTTTGCAAATGTTCGGCCGACAATGTCCATGTCATCCGCGAAGAAAAAAAATTGACTGGATCTGTTGAAAATCGTACCCCGGCTGTTACACCCGGCTCTCCGCATGACACCTTCTAGCGCAATGTTGAACAACAGGCACGAAAGTCCATCACCTTGTCTTAGTCCCCGGCGCGATTCGAACGAACTGGAGTGTTCGCCCGAAATCTTCACACAGTTTTGCACACCATCCACCGTTGCTTTGATCAGTCTGGTAAGCTTCCCAGGGAAGCTGTTCTCGTCCATAATTTTCCATAGCTCTACGCGGTCTATACTGTCGTATGCCGCCTTGAAATCAACGAACAGATGGTGCGTTGGGACCTGGTATTCACGGCATTTTGAAGGATTTGCCGTACAGTAAAGATCTGGTCCGTTGTCGAGCGGCCGTCAACGAAGCCGGCTTGATAACTTCCCACGAACTCGTTCACTAATGGTGACAGACGACGGAAGATGATCTGGGATATCACTTTGTAGGCGGCATTAAGGATGGTGATCGCTCGAAAGTTCTCACACTCCAGTTTGTCGCCTTTCTTGTAGATGGGGCATATAACCCCTTCCTTCCACTCCTCCGGTAGCTGTTCGGTTTCCCAGATTCTGACTATCAGTTTGTGCAGGCAAGTGGCCAGCTTTTCCGGGCCCATCTTGATGAGCTCAGCTCCGATACCATCCTTACCAGCTGCTTTATTGGTCTTTAGCTGTTGAATGGCATCCTTAACTTCTCTCAAGGTGGGGGCTGGTTGGCTTCCATCGTCCGCTGAACTGACGTAGTCATCTCCTCCGCTGCCTTGACTTTCACTGCCTGTACTCTCAGCGCCATTCAGATGTTCCTCGGACTCTCCCGTCTGCCCGGACTGCCCAGGGGTCGACGAAACTGCCGAGCACGTACTATTCGTATGTCCTCGTTTCGTCGATGTTAGAAGCGGAATGCTAGAGGTGTGCGGGAGGGACACTACTCCGGATAATCTTATCCAGAGGATGTGTCAAGAGGTTGATAAGTGGAACGCGGTCTCGGCCGCTACCACTCAGATTGCCAGCATCTTGCAGCGCAACTGGCGCGCCGAGCAGCAGTCGGATAGCGCCGACTAGTGGGTAGCTAGTCTCGAGGGTGAGGTACCAGCGGGTAGTTGGTTAAGTAGTAGCGGAACTAGTGGGTAGCTAGTTATGAGGTAGAGGAACTAGTGGGTAGCTAGTTGTGATTTGAAGCTAGTGGGTAGCTAGTATGTGGGCGTGCGTAGTAGCACGGACCCCTCCCAGAAGTAATGCCTAAAAAGCTGTTCCGGGGAGACTCAGGGTCTGTGAACAGGGTGGTTTTAGCGGGTCGGCAATAGCTAAACCCCGTTCGCCGGTAGCCCACCGGTGTCTGGATGCAGATTCCCACCCTACTGGAAAAAAAAAAAAAAAAAAGATGTTCCTCGTAGTGCTGCTTCCACCTTTCGATCACCACACGTTCGTCCGTCAAGATGCTCCCATCCTTATCCCGGCACATTTCGGCTCGCGGCACGAAGCCTTTGCGGGATGCGTTGAGCTTCTGATAGAACTTGCGTGTATCTTGAGAACGGCACAGCTGTTCCATCTCCTCGCACTCCGCTTCTTCCAGGCGGCGTTTCTTCTCCTGAAAAAGGCGGGTCTGCTGTCTCCGCTTCCGTCTATAACGTTCCACGTTCTGCCGGGTACCTTGCTGCAGCGCGACCGCCCGCGCTGCGTCCTTCTCCTCCAGAATCTGTCTGCACTCTTCGTCGAACCAATCGTTCCGTCGACTTCGACCCATATACCCGACGTTGTTCTCCGCTGCGTCGTTAATGGCTGCTTTGACTGTACTCCAGCAGTCTTCAAGAGGGGCCCTATCGAGCTCACCCTCTTCCGGCAACGCTGCCTCGAGATGCTGCGCGTATGCAGTGGCGACATCAGGTTGCTTCAGTCGCTCTAGGTCGTACCGCGGCGGTCGTCGGTACCGAACATTGTTGATGACGGATAGTTTTGGGCGCAGTTTAACCATCACCAGATAGTGGTCAGAGTCGATGTTAGCGCCACGATATGTCCTGACGTCGATAATGTCGGAGAAGTGCCGTCCATCAATCAGAACGTGGTCGATTTGTGATTCTGTCTGCAGTGGTGATCTCCAGGTGTACCGATACGGGAGGTTGTGTTGGAAGTAGGTGCTACGAATGGCCATATTCTTGGAGGCGGCGAAATCAATTAGTCGTAGGCCGTTTTCGTTCGTCAGCCGGTGAGCGCTGAACTTTCCAATAGTCGGTCTAAGCTCCTCCTCTTGGCCAACCTGAGCGTTCAAATCTCCTATGATGATTTTGACGTCGTGTCTTGGGCAGCTGTCGTACTCACGTTCCAGCTGCGCGTAGAATGCGTCCTTATCATCATCAGTGCTTCCGGAGTGTGGGCTATGGACGTTGATTATGCTGAAGTTGAAGAACCGGCCTTTGATCCTCAACCTGCACATTCTTTCATTGATCGGCCACCACCCGATCACGCGCCTTTGCATATCGCCCATCACTATGAAAGCTGTTCCCAGCTCGTGTGTTGCCGCAGCTCTGGTAGATGGTATGATTACCTCTAAACGTTCGCACCATTGATCCCTTCCAACAAACTTCCTGCAGCGCTACGATGCAGAATCCACGGTCTTTGAGCATATCGACGAGTATGCGTGTGCTCCCGATGAAGTTGAGAGATTTGCAGTTCCACGAACCGAGTTTCCAATCGCTAGTCCCTTTTCGTCGCAGTGGTCTTCGCCGATGGTTCCGGTCCGTACTCTCTTGTTGATTGTTCGTTGCTTATGATTTTTAAAGGCTGGCTTGCAGGGCCTGACACCAAACCCCCTAAATTTCCGGAGGACCATTCCTCCTTATTTCCGGTGGACCATGGTGCACAGTTTCACTTAGAGTCCCTCGCTGGCACTCGGACGATGATCAGCCGCCCCTAACATGGAGAACAGAAGCTGTTGTGAGCCGATCCTGACATGGAGAACAGACGCTCAATAAGATTTGCACCTCCGGAGAGGAGCAAACCCCCCCTTCCCTGTCAGCATACGACCATAGTTCCCACCGGGGTTGGTTACCCGATCTTCCCTAAGGTTGCTCGTATCCCGGCCAGCACCGCGGGGAGGTAGGGATAGGAGTTGCTGGGTAAGAGGCTAAGGACCGCGAGATGGGGTCTATTTTATTCCTTCAGGTACGCGAAGTACCAATGGTACGCTTTACCCAGCATTTGCCGTGCCAAATATTATTATGATAAATAATAATAAATAAATATTATTATTATGATAAATATGACATATTGAATAAAAAAAATATATAAAACAATTATGAAAAATTGAATTTTTCGCGCTTAGGATCCAAGGGGATGTAGCTGCCTTAATCGATCCCTTCTCAACGATGGTTTCCTCTCATCAATTGCAGCTTGCACCACAAGCAACGATCGTAATTGCAACTTTTAATTCAGTTGAGTTAACGAAAGAAAAAATCAGTGAAGAGAAATCGACAAAACATTCACGCCCCCATGATCCTAAGCGCGACTTTTGATCTTAAAATACATTGAAAAAAATCATAGTAAAAAGATGAATACAATGAACCTCTATAATAAAGACAGAAAACTTTTCTATGTGTGTTCTATGTGTTAGTGAATTCATAACCAGCCACGTATTTGCTCTAATGTTTACCCGTATTTATTCTAAGAACGCAAATTGATTTTAATTGCACTAATTCATCTATTTCTTAATGAAATGTATCCCCGTGTCTGTAGCAACCAATCAACGCAAGGATGTGCAAGCTGAAGGATAACAGGCCGTTTCTTCAACTACAGCATCATCAACGTGCATCAAAATCGTCAACAGTGACATGAACGCTCAGGTAGGCAGAGATGAAATGTATAGACAGTCATCGGACCGGATAGTCTGCATACCGTATCAAACGATAACGGCCAACGATGCATAATATTTGCAGCCTCCCGCAGAATGGTAGACCGAAGCACTTTCTTCCCCCGCAAGAATATCCACAAGGCCACATGGAAATCACCTAATCAAGAAACGGAAAATCAAATCTATCACATTCTAATCAACGCGACGGTAAATTCTTCTCCAACATCACGAACGTACGCACTTACCGCAGTGCGAATATTGAATCCGACCACTGCCTCGTTGCAGTATGTCTGCGCTCAAAACTCTCGGCGGTGTATAACACGCATCGGAGGCATCCGCCGCGGCTAAACATTGGGCGGCTACAAAACGGTAGACTAGCCCAAGACTACGCGCAGCAGCTGGAAGTGGCACTTCCAACGGAAGAACAGCTAGCGCAGCGTCTCTTGAAGATGGCTGGAGAGATATTCGATCCGCCATTAGAAGCACCGCAACCGCTGCACTAGGCACGGTGCTCTCGGATCAAAGAAACGACTGGTATGACGGCGAATGTGATCAGTTAGTTGAGGAGAAGAATGCAGCATGGGCGAGATTGCTGCAACACCGCACGAGGGCGAACGAGGCACTATACAAACGGACGCGGAACAGACAAAACTCGATTTTTCGGAGGAAAAAGCGCCAGCAGGAAGATCGAGACCGTGAAGAGACGGAGCAACTGTACCGCGCTAATAACACACGAAAGTTCTATGAAAAGTTAAACCGTTCACGTAAGGGTCACGTGCCACAGCCCGATATGTGTAAGAACATAAACGAGAACCTTTCTTACAAACGAGCGTGAGGTGATCCAAAGGTGGCGGCAGCACTACGAAGACAACGGTGGCGGTATGGTAATGAACCTAGGAGCACGCGCGCAGGACATGCGACATCCGGCTCCGAATCTCCAGGAAATACATGAGGAGATCGGCTGGCTGAAAAACAGCAAAGCCTCTGAAGTTGACCAACGACCAGGAGAGCTGTTTAAACACGATGGTGAGGCACTGGGTAATTACCAAGGATTGGGAGGATCAAATACTGCTGCATGAATGGATGGAAAGTGTCGTGTGCCCCATCTACAAAAATGGTGTAGCAACTATCGCGCAATCACGTTGTTGAACGCCCCCCACAAGGAACTCTCCCAAATATTATGCCGTCGACCAACACTAAATGCAAAGGAGTTCGTGGGACAGTACCAGGCGGGATTTATGGGTGAACGCTCTACCACATATCAAGTGTTCGCCGTACGTCAAGTATTGCAGATATGCTGCCAATACAATGTGCCCACACATCATCTATTTATCGACTTCAAAGCCACATATGACACAATCGATCGGGACCAGCTATGGCAGCTAATGCACGAAAACGGTTTTCCGGATAAACTGATACGGTTGATCAAGGTGACGATGGATCGGGTGATGTGCGTAGTTCGAGTTTCAGGGGCATTCTCGAGTCCCTTCGAAACGCGCAGAGGGTTACGGCAAGGTGATGGTCTTTCGTGTCTGCTATTCAACATCGCTTTGGAAGGGGTAATACGAAGGGCAGGGATCGACACGAGTGGTACGATTTTCACAAAGTCCGTCCAGTTATTTGGTTTCGCCGACGACATAGATATTATGGCACGTAACTTTGAGAGGATGGAGGAAGCCTACATCAGACTGAAAAGCGACGCTAAACGGATTGGACTAGACACGTCGAAGACGAAGTTCATGATAGGAAGAGGCTCAAGAGAGGCAGCAACCCACCACGAGTTTGTATTGGTAATGACGAAATCGAGGTGGTTGAAGAATTCGTGTACTTGGGCTCACTGGTGACCTCCGATAACTCAGCAGAGAAATTCGGAAACGCATCATGGCACCCTTATTAGACCGGTAGTCCTCTACGGACACGAGACCTGGACGATCCTCGTGGAGGACCAACGCGCACTGGTAGTTTTAGAAAGGAAAGTGCTGCGTACTATCTATGGTGGGGTGCAGATGGCGGACGGTACGTGGAGGAGGCGAATGAACCACGAGTAGCATCAGCTGTTGGGAAAACCATCCATTGCTCGCACCGCGAAAATCGGAGTACTGCGGTGGGCCGGACACGTAGCCAGTATGTCGGATAGTAATCCGGTGAAAATAGTTCTCGACAACGATCCAACGAGAACAAGGAGGTGAGGTGCACAGCTGGTAAAGTGGATCGATCAGGTAGAGTAGATCAGTAGAGTGGGGCAAAAGTGCGCGTGCGGAAAGTGTACGTTTTTGATTTTTTGAAGTTATAAAAAAAGATAAACTAGCAGCATTGCATCAGTTTGACAGGTATTCTGACCAACTATTGTCATGTGTAATGGTAAATATTCGATTTGAATAAACAACAAGCGAGATATGAAGTTATACATTTTTTAGTCATTTTGCTAAAAATAATTGTGTTTCCACAACTAGTGTTCCATTACCATATATACGTTCAATCAGGTGAACATTATACCATTTCGATAACCTATTGTATAGAGTACTTTATGGTGTAGTACACCAATCGGGTCTGGAAACTTTCTCGACACCCTGGGCATAGTGTATCCATTGTACTTGCCACACAAGATACATACTCATGCAATGGCAAGCATAGAAAAAGCTTCCAGAGGTGAACCAGCCAAGAGCTGAAATCCTCTTTAATAAAGAAGAAAAAAAGAAAAAGCTTTCAATTAATAACTGAGGAAATGCTAATATAATACTAAGTTGAAAAGCATCCACAAAATTACGTTCCTTAAGAGAACCGATTAATTTTGAATAATCCGCCTTCCCGATTACAATATCGAAAAAAAATAAACTTTAAAAAAAAAGGATCTTGAGGAATTTTACTCGGCTACCACTGATGCCATTCATGCAAATGGAAATTTGTAACATATCTCTCCGACGCACGCTCGTGATTTATATAAGGACGGCAACTTTTTGGCGTCGTAAAGCAATTAATTTGCACTTTGAACCAAATTCTTCACACAACAACCTTCCTGCAACAAATCCAGATCCAGAACCATACAAGAAAATTTCACTTGAGTGCCGCAGACTCCAAAGAGAGCCACTCCATAATTTGCCGCTAAACCGCTACAGATGCAGAAACCACCGCACCGCCATCCATCGTTCTGTGCGCCCTCCGCTCCGTTCCCGCTCTCCGTGACCTCTCACCGTGGATCATCATACAGAATTGACGCGTGAGCACGAACCATGGGCCTTTTTATACCCAGAGAAAATGAAACGGTGGGTCACAAGGCCCGTAACTTACATCATTCTGATGTACGTGTTGGGAATGCATGAACGGGATTGGCTGGTTCTGATATTTCTACTGGGTAGGAAACGTATTCAAAATTTTAATAGTTAATCGTAAAAAATCAAAAATTTCAATGAAATTGACAAATTGCTGGAGAGTTCCAGAGTCGATTGATCGAATCCATCCAAAGATAAAGGCTCTATTTACGTTCAAAATCTTACATGATTTCGTTACAATCCTCAATTTGAAATTCTGATTTGACACCCTGTACCTTCGGGTAAGACGTTGTCCAACGTCTAAACAGTCCAAGAATATCATTCAATTCTTATAAAGACGCCATGTCTCTAAAATGTAATTTTCAGGTCGATAACTAAAAGACGCACGTATTGGAACATTTTGAACCAGTGCTCGCTGAGATGTCGATACTTACATCATGCTGAAATAAATTTATTTACCAAGACTTTTAACCTGTAACTCCGATTCACAATAACTTCAAATTCACATTAGAGTTCGGACACTATTAACATGCATCATACGTAAGCGCAACATATTTCTAATCATATTTTCGGTGGGTTTAATTTTCCGGTTATTCTAGGGTGGGTTTTCTATCCTTAGTTATTCCCTGCTTCGAAGCCACATCTTCATCTTGTTCCATGGCTCTACATTCCAACTAGAACTTGGGCTACTTTTCAACTTTATATTCTATTAGCATTTTCTCAGTTATTAATTGAAAGCTATTCAATGCCCGCCATTGCATATGAGTATTAGAATGGGGCGCAGTTGTATGAAAAAATGCAAACTTAATCCAATCAAATGAGATCAAGGTTTTCCTGATTTATTTTGGGACCACAATCAACTATGCAAAAAATGGGCTTGATTGGTCACGTCCCCGCTTTCCGCATTACGTTTGCAATTCATATGAAGAATATTATGGGAAAACGTACTTTCTTTTGCATTTTTGCTCATATCGGCTTCAATTTAACGCCAATCACGTCACTCAATACGTTTACATATAGTCTAAGGGATCCCGAAAGACTTTGCTGAAGAGTTCACGTTGCTGGCACGTCTACAAAAAAATCAACGCTTCGAAGATGGATTGTTTAATCCGTGTGCAAGAAATCAATGTTTCTGCAAGAACTTGTCCGGAGAAATAATTCCGAAAAACTCCATAGCTCCCCACTCCAGCCATACAAGATCAATCATTTTAAAATAACACTCATAATTTAATTATTGGTCCACGTTGTTCGGCAATGCTGGCAGAATAATCGATTGTTTCCATATGCCTTGAACAATCAAACTTCGATGCGTTATAACTTTTTTGTGAATGTTCCAGTAACGTACCTTCTTTAGCAAAGTTTTTCGGCATGGTTATACTTCAACGCAATGTGCCTCTTGGTTTATGATGAACTGAAACCTTTAAAAATGCGCAGTTGCTTGAGATCCCGCATGGTTTCGAAAAACCATTGAATTGAAAAATTGACCATGATGCCCCACTCAAATGAGTATGTATCCCCAACAAACAATTTGAGCTGAATAAGCTAGTTTTTTAGCTGAAGAAGCTTTTTTGCAATGAAACAAGCTCTTCTTCAGCCTCCAATGTTTGTTGGGTCTTGTGTGGCAAGAACAATGTATACACTATGCCCAGGGGTTGAGAATGTTTCCCACCAGAGAACATCCTAGACCGAACCGAGAAACGAGATCGCTATCCTTAGATTAGCAATCCTACGCCTTTGCTTGCAAGGCTAACTGGAAGCCACATATCCAATTAATAAAAACTAATAAAACCGCAGGCATCAAAGTTGGAAATGTTAAATCAAACAATGCAAAATTAGCAACGGTTCATTAAATAGAACCCGGACCTGAGAAACAAAACGCGGAAATTCCTTGGCACATGCTAAAGCCGCTGGTTCTTTTGTTTAGAACTGATATCACACGCATTTACCAGCTAGTCAACCAGCCAACCGTATATTTGATTAGCCAGAGGAGACGATAATACATATGGTGTGGCAGCCACTCACTGTATCGACCACCAATAAAGAGGCGTAAAATAAATAATACGCCTCCAATGAGCCACAATTGCGAACGTTATCTGTGCGGAAACGACCAACGACCGAGCTGAGTTCCATCGTATTTGTTGGCCAAAATATTACTTTAAACAATAAAAAAAGCACGCGTCGCTTTACGGTTACGGGAGCTGCCCCTCATTGCTGGTAGTATAAACACATGGTAACGCGCATGGACTGCGAATCGATTGTTATGGGGAAAGGTGCAAAGTGTTTCGACTACTTGAGATATTTTAAACAGAGGAAAAAACTTCAAACGGTTATTAGTCAGACTAACTGAACCCACCACCGAACGGTATTTAATCGGTTTATTTTCTAGAAGCATAAATACAACTGCGATGAAATGCCATTTCGTAAAAAAATAATTAACATTCTCAGTTATGCGCTCTTTATTTTGGTTGTGGAATGAGAACAGTCACTCATCTTTAAAAATTCGATAATTATTCACCAAACACTAAATGTTTTCCCAAGAGTCCAAACAGTGCAAGACTTGTGTATTGAGATAAGTTCCAAACCAAAACTTAAAAGCGGACGATATCGATATTTTCGGGATTGATCCTTGGAAAAGACTATTTTTATCTTTTGGGCTTTCGACTGATTAGTTGCTAATATTCAGGGTTTCCCGGATCGAAACGTTGGCAATGATTTGAAATTATCAACATTTTCATGTGGCTGAAAGCCGAAAACCCTGACTATTTTTATCTTTTAACAGAGAGATAGCGAGGATTCGACTAATGATCAATATCATCCAAATCTGCTGGTAATCAACGTGTGTACCTTGAAACGCTCTAGTGACGTGCGGTAATAATGTTACCCGCGAGGTGAAAACGCATATCGTAGCTGCGCATTGAACTTCTTGCGGATTTCGTACCCAACTTAAGTTCTTTCAAAATCAACAGCGAAAAGCAGTTATTCACCTTGACTCACTTGCAGCATATTACACGAAAAAACGGTTTTCAGATGGCTTGGACGGCCATTGTAGCAGCCATCTTTAGGCTCTGTCGTGATTGTCCTTATGTTCAGTAGTCTGCGAATGAAAACAATATATGCTATACTGTTGGATTGTGTTGGATATTTAGAGGTGTGCGCCACCGCGCCACGACGCCGACATTTTTGCATCGGCGCGCCGCCGCACAGTGGGACCAATTCCAAAAAAGACGGTCATAAATGAGAGAAGTGGTGGGGCACCAGTTGCCGCAAGCACGCTGTACTTCTCTAAGACAACGTGTTTGCACCAAGTGGTGCCTCATCAAATATCAATGGCTGGCGCCGACAATGTTGAGTTCTCTTTATATGAGCATTTACACAGGTATTTAATTACCGATTTCAGTCACCTCACCGCAGTGCTAACGAAACATTTATTCTATTGTTAGAAATAGCAAACACATGTAATAGGTTTTGTTTCGTCCCTAAACTAAGTAAAGCTGTAGAGGCGTAAGTTGTTACTTGATATTACGATTCGTGTGAAAAACTCATGATATTTTTACAGATTAAGTTTGGAAAATCAAAAGTAATGGATAAAATAAAATCCTTTTCCGAAATTATCCATTGCGACTAGGCATAACATGACTTGTTAGTTTATCCTACTTTCATTAATTAGCAATATTTTCAAAATCTCAGAGCGCAGGAGCCTGTAAGAACTAATGATCACGTGGGATTTCTCTAACAAAAGTATGCGTGAGCCAACAACAAATGATGCTAGGGGGGCGTAAACATATTACGTAAGCACTTATGGGGGAAGTGGGGTGACTTCTATCGTTTTTTACGCACCATGTAAATAAAAAAAAACATTTATATGAAAGAAATCTTACATGAGGGAGGGGGAGTCGAAAACCCTAGAAAAAAAATGCTCACGTAATAATTGTACGACCCCTAGACAATTTTAAGCTGATGTCACACCATTGCATTCCCGAGCAAAAGAAATTGGCTCAATAATACTTCATTCTGTTATTGATACCGTACTCTGTTATGAACTAGCCCTGCATAAGAGGTAAAATACCAAAGGAATAATACCAAAAACTAATATGTACAATACTTAAGCCATAACAAACTCAGTTATTAAATTGAATTTCAATACCAAATGCATAACCAATTATTATTCGTTTGGTATTGAAATACCTAAGCATGTTATGCCTCAAGTATTCTGCATATAAGTTTTTGATATTATTTTTTGGTATTTTACCTCTTATGCAAGGCTAAATCATACCAATTTCTGTTATCGAGGTCGTCGCTCCTGCTCGGGTTGGGACACATGAGAAGTAGAGAGAGAACTGAATACAAATTGTGCGTTGCTGCACTTATCAAAATTGATTGGCAAGACCGAAAGGACCAACGTCAGTAAAACCGAAATAACTGAGCGGGCGGAGGGTGGCGGAACCTAATTTCTTCAGGATTGGATTCCTGACAAAAAAAATAAAGCTTCAGTGTGAATTTCATTGATGGGTACCGATGGGTACCCTTTTGAATTTTACAATGAATACAGCTGAAAGATAATACAATAATAACTTTATACACAATAAAGACCGAGTACTTTCTGCGCGATCAAAAATAATTTTCGAACGTTTAAGCGTGGCTTCATTAGTTTTAGGGCTACACTTTGTAATGCTGCCAAATATAATAGGTTTGGGCGATGTATACGTCGTGGCCAACATAATGAAGCAGTAAGATAAATGTTACAAGATTTAACAGAATAAAAAATCGACAACATGCTCAACTTGTATTGACTGTAAAGGTAAGATCCACCCGAATAAAATTACTCAAAACTATGTTTACATCATCGTCAAGTATTCTACTAACAACCCATGACTCAAGTTATCAATTTGGATCATTTTGAAAAAATGGTTTTTGACCGTCTTTTTGAAGATTGGTCCTTCTGTGCGCCGTTTAAAATTTGTCACGCCGGTGGTTGTCTCTAATTTTCCACGCCGATTCAAAAATGGAAGAAGTCCTCAAAATTTTCTGTTGAAATTTGGACAATTTATTGAAATTTCTGTAGATTTTCCCGCATTGGCGTAGCAAGTCCCGATGTCTGGGGAGGGGGGGCTCGTGGTGCATTGCCCCTTCATCTATTTTCTCTAGTTTGAGCTTTTTTTATAATTCTCGAACGTTTTACCACCTCATTAAGCTATCTTAGTGGTAATATGATAAATACGGTCTAACCACCTAAGGCAATTGCGGATCAATCACACTCATCCATAGTATCGAAGTATGTTTTTTTTACCAGCCGATGATTGCTACAACGACTCAAATTGATACCGTACGACTTTGCGTCTAAATGTAGTAGCGCTCGGTTTGTCCCGCACACTGAAAGGACAATACGTGACGGGTCACCGTCAGCTTCCCACCGGTAGGCAGTGGATTTTTTTTGTATATTTCATAAATATTCTATCTATCTCAAGTGAAAAAATAATAATGCAACATTCTTGCAGGGATGCTGAAGGTAATCCACCAATGAATCCGACAGGAATGAGAATCTTATGAATATCCTCCACTATCTAGGAATTTCGACTTCCAGGAATATTCAAGAATTTGAACGGAAATGTTCCAGTGAATCCGACGGAAATGTTTCAGGGTTTCCAATGAGAATTTTCTAGAGATTTCGAATAGAATCCCCCAGGAATTCCGACGGGAATGTTCCAGAGATTCGGTCAGAAATGCTCAGAAATTCTTATGATTCTGAGTGATTTTTATGAGATTGTAAAAGTTGTCCTGGAAAGTTTAAGTATGAGATTGAGATGCTACTAAATAATGAAAGTCGAGGACAGGAATAGAGGGTGCAACCCTCTAAAGAATGAGAATGAGTATTCCTATAAAATAATAAACGGCTCACTCAAAGATGTCCATATTTAATTGTAAAATTACTGTAACTACTCTAGCTTGGGTTGAAAGTAAGAGAGAAAATCATACGATAAACCTCAAATATTTATCTACTCAAGTAGTGAAGATGCTGCAACCAACAAATAAACAAGACCCAAAACTCCCAATCACTCATTGTTGCTTCTGTGAGATATACCTTCTCGCCTCTTGTTGATCCAAGCAGCGCCAGCGGAGGTACCTACATAGCTATCACCAAGCCGGACCAGCAGCTTTCAGTGTGGCATTCCCAGGTTCTCGAAATTGTTATCGCCATTACCATGCCGGTAGGTTGGCAAACGTTAAAACTGGAAAGCGCCAATTGCAAATGATTGGATTAACGGCGTTTCCGTCTTTGCGGCTGGACTGCATTCGGAGGATGGGTATTGAGAATATGAATCACAATGACTGGTTGAACCTCGCTGACGCAGCAACTGACCCGCTTTTATTCGGCATAGGATGATTAATGGGTTGACCGGAACCTTTTGCACTAGCAGCGCAAAAGATACATAAATTTTGTTTCAGACATGTTACACATTTGTTTATATGAGTTTTATTTTTTTTATATTTTTGTTTAAATTTGGGATTTTTCACTGTATCGTGCCAAAACTAGTATAGAAAGAAATGAAAAGGCATTACAATATTTTTTTTCGGATGTGCTGGCCTAGCTCACACTATTCTGGGGTAACCTCGATATTGATAACTATGAAAGTGCTAAATAAACACTAAGCTGCGATACGGCAATATCCCCGTGGGGTATGTAATGCCAATGAGAAGAAGAGACTCTGATGGTCGTTTCGGCAATTTCCGAATGAAGCGGGCTTGGTAGTCATATGGCTACTGCTTCTGCAGGAGGTCGTGGGTTCAATCCCAGGTCCGTTCCATTCTCCTACTTTGTATCTTTCTCTTTATTTCTCATGTTCTAGCAATCGCTAGAACTGGAAATGGACTTCCATACCGTTTCCATTACTATTCCTATACCTTCAACTTGAGTATTCTAACAGTAATCTGCTAGAATTGGAAATGAACTTATAGAGCTCGTTTCCCCTACATCCAATTAGAAATACCATCAGTTGCCTTCTCCTATCTATTGGCAGCTCGTTAACCAAGACGGACCTCTGCCTCTCGAACCTAACCCAAAAATTCCAACAAATTCCGCATGAACTCGTGGCAAGTGCAGAGGTATATTCGGCTTGCAGTGGGCGAGTAATTGCATCATCATTTCCTCCCCCTTTCCTGCATTCTACGTTGACTTGCATTCTGACGTGGCAGGCGTCAGTATGACCTTACAAATGAAATCACCAGTACTTGTACATTGGAGATGCGTGCTAGTCCCAAGCAAACATTTGTTGGTTCCCTGTGCAAGAACAGCTGATCTGGTCATAATGGAGTAGCAACTACGAGCAGTCAATCAAGCTCAAGCTCAAGCTCAAGCTGGTCGTTTCGGCAATTTCCGAAGGATCTTCTGTTCATCCCGAGCAGCACAAGTCAGACAAAAATGGTAACCACAACTTGATTGTGACTGAATCCGGTCACATATGAGTTGCAACAACCTATATGGAACATGTGTGCTGTTAGGGATATTTCCGAACTTCTACGCCTTAACAAAAAAGTCTATGTCTGCCTTCGAATGGACATTGCTCGCCACAAACACTTCCTTAGTTATTGTGCATCTGGTAGATACCTTGATATTAGCTCAAGATCATTTTGGAAGACCTTAAACCTCCCATGTGCAAAGAAATTTGAATCATGTGCTTATTGAACCCTGGGCTCTCCTTAGCCGTTCGGTAAGATGCGGGTCTACAAAGCAAGGCCATGCTGAGGGTGGCAGGGTTCTATTCCCGGTGCCGGTCTAGGAAATTTTCGGATTGGAAATCGTCTCGACTTCCCTGGGCATACAAGTATCATCGTGTCAACCTCATGATATACGAATGCAAATATGGTAACTTGGCTTAGAATCCTCGCAGTTAATAACTGTGAAAGTGCTTAATGAACACTAAGCTGCGAAGCAGAAGAAAAAGATGCTAATTGGACCGGATTGGATGTATACTTGATGATTTCAACGTTTCAAAAGACCTTTTACCTTCGACCGTCGGAAAGGGACAACGTATACACGTACAAAAACTCAAAGCCCCTTACCACAACAGGTTATAAACCACAGAATACTTTGAAGGTTCAGATTTCTGTAGTCAATTTGTTTACCAAATATTTGGAAACCCAGTTGCGCATAAAGTGGGCAGTTACTTATCAGATGATAAGAAGTTTCTGCATGTTTCTGCAGTGCGGATTGCGCTCCACACATAATGGCAAATATTTCCCCTTGAAAGACAGTGCAGTGTCTACCCGGTAAGTGGGACTGTTTCAATATCAGCTCACGCGAGTAGACACCTGTACCCGCTCTATTTGAAGAGGGAGCCGTCAGTGTAACCACAGGCAATTTCTTCTTTCTACCACCTGTCGTTCAACCGCGACAAAATAGTTCTTAATTTAACGCGCTCAGTCACTCATCCCAATTTTTCAGCACGCCGATCGCGACGACACGACCTCGTACACAACCCGGAACCACTTGCACCAATATTTCACAAAAAAAAACAAAAAATAGCGCCCCGAAAAAATCGCGTGCTCTTTGCCGTCCATCAAACACTCGAAGTCAATGTAACCACAAACAATGCTGTCCGCCATACTTCTCTCCAAATAGCCAACTCATCCCGCGAGGGGAACTGTGTTGAAAATATCCTATAAGGAAAACTACTAGCGAGTGTGAGATCAGTTCTGTCCCAATCACCCATGAGCTGTAACAACGAAGTGTGTGTAGAACCGCGGTTTACAGGTTTCTCTTCCATGAAACCGAGAACCCTTAATCGGTGAGTACAAGAAAGTGCTACTTATTTGAGATGCAGTGTAGTGGGGCCACGTTGAAGGGAACCTCGAGAGTAGCCGTGGGAGTCCAACAGAACGCACCAGTCATTGCCATTAGGCACATTCTTTGAAGATGGCCTGATTTAGACTGAATTGTCCTCACTTCACCCTTTCGCCACCACACAAGACATCCATAAGCCAAAATTAGTCATACAACTGTTGTGCAAATCCATTTGATATACTTGGGTTTAGGACCCCAAGTTTTACCAAACGTTCGCCGGCATTGGGCGAAAGCCATACACACCTTTTTGACTCTGAACTCAATATTAGGTGTAAAGGAGAGCTTGAAATCAAGAATTAGTCCCACATACTTTACACGATGCGTTACATTGATTTCAGAGTCAAAATATGTAATGGGCGAATACCATTACGGTTATGTTTTTGGCGACACCAACTTTCAAATGCCTGAAGAGCGTTTTGCATCAGGTCGAATAAAGTAGTAATACTCAAACCGACTATTGATATTAAATAGTCGTCGGCCAATCCATAGGTAGGAAAACCATTATTGGGTAATCTCAAGAGCGTATCTGCAACGAGATTCCACGAAAGTGGAAATAATACTCCCCCTTGAGGGCATCCCCAGACACTTAATGTCCTAATCGCCGCTTGACGTAATGTCGAGTAGAGATGTCGGTTTTTAAGTTTCTGGTGAATCCATTTGGTCATTATATTAGGGAGCTCATGACAACGAGCGGCTTCCAATACTGCATCGAAAGACACCTTGTCAAAAGCACCCTTAATATCTAAGAACGCACCCAAGTATGATTGCTTTTGAGCAAATGCTTTCTCAATGTCGTATACCTTGTCGTATACCTCGTAGACAACCTTGTGTAGAAGAGCTCTGATGGACTTTCCATTTTGGTAAGCATGTTGATTAACGAATGTAATGATCGATAATACGTTCTAATCATTTCAGAAGAAATGAGGTCAGACTGATGGGTCTAAAACTCTTTGCTTTTTCATACGAAGCACGTCCTCCTTTTGGGATGAACTTCACAGTGACATCCCGTGAGGATATGAGAATATACACAGTACCAAAACTGCATACAAAAAGTTTTTTTCAAAACATGTTTGATATGCTCAAAACCCCTCTGAAGAAGAACGGGATAGATCCCATCTTCCCCTGGAGATTCGTAAGGAGCAAAACTGTTAAGTAGGGATGAATCGATACTAGTAAATACGAGTAAATACTCGACACTTTTGATTCGATACCAAGTACTTTTGGAATCGATACTTTGACATCCGATACCAAGTAAGTATCGAATTGAAGTAGTTGAATCAATGTAAGTGACAAAATAATTTTACTTCAAATTTATGAGTACTCATATGATACGAGTAGGTATCGATACCTTTAATCCGAAATTTAGTGGTATCAATACTTTTATTCGAAACTACTTTAAAGTAAAAATATCGATAACTTAGTGGTATCGTTTCATCCCTACTGTTAAGAGCCCATTAAATCGATTCAGTATTTATGATTCTACGAGCCTGAGCCCAAGACCCGTAGTTACATGAAAAGACATCAGGAACATCCGAAGATGCTATATCGACACATCCAGGGAAGTGTGTATCAAATTGGTGCTCTAAAGCTTCCTCGTCAGAAAAAGTGTAGTCGCCATTTGGCTTGCAAATTTCGCCAACTTGGAAATCCTTGGATCTAGCAAGAATTTTATTTAACCTACTGGCATCACACAGATTGGAAACATTTGCACAAAGGTTTTTCCAGCCGGATCGGTCAGCAGATCGAAGAGCCTTCTTGTAGGCTTCCCGAGCCGACCCGAAAGACTCCGTCCCTGCTGAATGGCGTCTGTTCCAACTCCTTCTGCACTGCTTCCTGAGTTTAGCCAATTCGGAATTCTACCATGGGGTTCCTTTTGAGGTTTTTACAGAACGTAAAGGCAAGCTTCTTCGAAAACTTCGAAGCGAATTTTTTTTTTAGTCTTCCGTTTATTTTGGAGGCTCAATTGCCGTGAAGCGTTACGGAGCCGAAATCAAGTTTAACAATTTCTTAAATCTTTTACATAATGTTAGTTTCGGGGAACCGAAAGACTCGCAGTTTGTTCGAGGTTAGGGAATACAATAATATAGTAGGAAAGGAAGGGAATTTAAGGTGCTTAAGTAATTACGATGCTGATGTTCACATAGTTGACATTCTTGGCGATGTTTCACATCTGTAACGGGACAAACATTTGTTTGGGAGACAACAATGAGAGGAAGACATACGAAAGGGGTTAACGACAGACATTGAAATGAACAACAAGAGGAAGACATTCGATATGGGGAACGACAGACAAGGGGGTGGGCAGACTAAGATCACAATCTTACATCAGCAACTTTCACAAATTGGTGGACGAGGGACATGTATTCGAGATCAAGGCCCGCCAACACTTCTCTAATAGGCTTTGGTTGTTTTCCTCGGACCCGGAGATGTTCAGTTAATGCAGATCTGGGGCCGCGATTCTCCTCGCACGCCCACACGACTTGATCAATGTCCTGATAGTCCTAGCCGCAAACACAGAGATTGCTTTCCGAGAGCCCCACTCCGAAAAGATGTGCATTTAAAGTGTAGTGATTGGACATTAGACGACACATGGTTCGAATGAAGTCTCGTCCTATATTCAATTTTTTGAACCATGGACGCTTCGACACCTGTGGACGAATTGAATACAGCCATCTACCCAGCTCCCCATTTGTCCATTTCTGCTGCCAGCTGATCAAGGTTTCCTGACGAACTAATGAGAAAAATTCATCGAAGGTGATTAGCCGATCGTAAATATCACCCACCTTAGCCAAAGAGTCCGCTTTCTCATTTCCCGGGATCGAGCAATGAGAAGGGACCCAAGCCATGGTGATTGTGAATGACCTTTTTGATAAAGCACTCAAAGCTTTCCGTATCCCGGTTAGAAGATACGCTGAGTGCTTTACAGGTTCCATTGACCGAACAGCCTCCAAGGTACTTAGACTGTCGGTGAAGATAAAGAAGTGGTCAGGAGGTAGGGATGCAATATGCTCAAGTGAATAGTGTACCGCAGCTAGCTCAGCGATATACACGGAACAAAGCTTTTTCAGCTTAAAGTAGGCGCTATGAAAAACGTTGAAAACACCGAAACTAGTGGAGTCATCCATTTTTGACCCGTCTGTAAAAAAGCTTCTCTCATCGCTGGCATGCCCGTATTTGCTTGCAAATAATGGAGGTATGACCTCCGCACGAAGAAAGTCTGGTATTCCATGAACCTCCTGCTTCATGGACAGATCAGAAGTAACAGAGGAACTGTAAAAGTCTAAGAAATTAGCACGATTGGTGTCAACCGAAGATGGGCTTACCTCCAGCGTCATATACCAGTGGTAAATACTCATGAATCGAGATTGAGGGTTTTGTTCAAGCAGCTTCTCGAAGTTGTCAATGACCAATGGATTGAGAACCTCACAGCGGATGAGGAACCGGAGCGATTATTCCGCGAAACGATCTGTCAGAGGCAGTACTCCCGCAAGTACTTCCAGACTCATCGTATGAGTCGAATTCATACAACCCAATGCGATACGGAGACAGCGGTACTGAATCCGTTGAAGCTTCAGCATGTGTGTTTTAGCCGCGGACTGGAAGCATAAACTACCGTATTCGAGAACCGACAGAATGGTTGTTCGGTACAACGTGATAAGATCTTCGGGATGCGCTCCCCACCAAGTTATCGTTATCGTTCGCATGAAGTTGATTCTTTTCTGGCATTTTTGTGTCAGATACACAATGTGCTTCCCGAAGGTACATTTCGAGTCGAACCAGACCCCGAGGTATTTAGAAGACATGCTATGAGTGATTGTCTTACCCATCAGTTGGAGCGGGAACTTTGCCGGCTTATGTTTTTTTGAAAAGACAACCATCTCAGTTTTCTCCGGAGAGAATGCGATACCCAGCTTTAAAGCCCAAGTAGACAAATTGTCCAGAGTATCTTGCAATGGTCCTTGCAGATCAACTGCGGTTGGCCCCGAAACGGATACAACACAATCATCTGCAAGCTGTCTTAACGAGCAATTTGGCATGAGACATTCATCAATGTCTCTGACGTAAAAATTGTAAAGAAGGGGGCTTAAACATGAGCCCTGAGGGAGACCCATGTAGCTAATTCGTGAAGTTGCCGAGTCACCATGAGAAAAACTCATACGCTTCTCTGACAACAAAATGTACAAATAGTTGTTCAAAATTGGTGAAAGTCCACACTCGTGGAGTTTGTCGGATAAGACATCGACGCAAACTGAATCAAAAGCCCCTTTAATGTCCAAAAACACTGAGCCCATTTTCTTTTTTTAGCGAAAGTAAGCTAAATTTCTGAAGAAAGCAACGCAAGACAGTCGTTCGTTCCCTTGCCCCTGCGGAAATCAAACTGCGTATCTGACAAAAAACTATTCGATTCAACCTATTTGTCTAGCCGGAAGAGAATCATCTTCTCCAACAACTTCTGGAGACAGGACAGCATCGCGATGGGGCGATACGAATTATAATCCGACGCGGGTTTTCCGGGCTTCTGGATGGCTATCACCCTCACATGCCTCCAATCATCCGGAACAATGTGGCACTCCAGTAACTGGTTGAACAGGCTCAATAAGCGCCTCTTCGCGACGTCTGGGAGGTGTTTTAGCAAATTGAACCTGATTCTATCCATCCCAGGAGCGGAATTGTTACATGAAAAGAGAGCAAGTGAGAATTCAATCATCGAAAAGGGACGATCCATATCATCCCTGCCAGCAAAAGCATCACGTAACTCTTGCTTCACCGGTACCGAATCCGGACAAACTTTCTATGCGAAGTCGAGTATCCACCGCGACGAACTTTCACGATCTTCGTTTACGGACGACGCGTTGCGCATTCTTCTCCCGACGGTCCACAGAGTTCTCATTGAGGTCTTGCGCGATAAACCTTCAACAAAAGTGCGCCAATATCCACGTTTCTTCACTTTGACCAGTTTCTTGAACTGGATCTCGAGCGCGATGTACCGTTTGTGAAGAACGATCGAGCCGTGCTTCCGAAATTCTTTGAACGCGGCGGATTTCTTGCGATAAAGTTGTGTAAACTCGACATCCCACCACGGACTGTGTGGTTTCCTACGAACCGAAGCTCCTGGCACTGGCCAGCGTTGTGCCTGAAGAGCGCTGTCAAGGAACAACTGGGATACGAATTCGTATTCTTCTCGCGGGGGAAGTGCTTCTATCGACTGTACGCCATCAATGATGGCCTCTGCATATTTTTCCCAATCAATGTGCTTCGTGAGGTCATATGAGAGGTCGATAGAAACATGTTGATTATGTCCATTGGAAATCGAGACTTCGATCGGCAAATGATCACTACCATGGGGATCTTGGACCACCTTCCAAGTACAGTGCAACGATAATGAGCTCGAACAAATGGAAAGATCTAGACGGCTATCTCTTGCTGGAGGAGCCACTCGTGTAACTTCTCCTGTATTCAAAATTGACATATTGAAGTCGTCGCAGAGGTCGTATATCATTGATGAACGGTTGTCGTCGTACAGTTCCCCCCAGCCTGTTCCGTGGGAGTTAAAATCTCTCAAGAGCAACCGTGGCTCGGGCATAACCGAGCAGATGTGCGAGAGATCCCTACGAGATATCGCGGTGTTTGGAGGAAGATATATCGAGGCGATACTGAGGTCCTTTCCTCGAATAGTCACCTGACATGCGACAGCTTCGGTGCCTGACATCGGAGCAAAATCGACCCTAAAGAAGGAGTGCTGTTTTTTGATCCCTAAAAGCACCCCTCCATATGGATTTGCCCGATCGCGGCGAATGATGTTAAAATCGGGAAAATGAAGGTTTACATCTGGTGTTAGCCATGTTTCACATAAAGCTAATAAATCATCACATTGTAATTTGTTAACTAAAAATTTAAAAATATCTAATTTTGGAAGAATACTTCGACAGTTCCACTGTAGAATCGAAATCATATGAGCCTTATCGACGAAATTAGTCATCGAAGGATACGAATGACTCGAGGAGGGGCATTTTTGAAGCCAGCTGCTTCAGGAGAGGAGTCAGAATAGGAAGAACAGTTTTGACCATGTTCTTCACGGGGTCGGAAGTATCAAAGAAGTTGAGGATGAGCTCCACGATGCCAGAAAGTGTGAACATTGGAGCGCTCGGAGGTTGATGTGCTCGCTCTCTATGCTCTCTTTCTGGCTGAGAAATCGCGAAAATTGGGGCATCTGGGATTTTAGATGTCCCCGGGAGCGACGGGAACTCTCGTTCATCCTGATGTGAAACCACAAAAGTTGAACGTTTTTGAGTTCCATCTGCGTTTGATTTCGCCATGTTGAAATGGGGCTCACTTTGAGGCTGTTTTCTAGGCTTTTTCGAGGGACGCTGGCTTTGTTTTACTCGTTTCCTCGTTGAGCTTTTGAAAACGAAGGCCCCATTTCCAATTTAAGAGTCAGAGCTACCTTGATCGGCCAAAGGAAGAGACGAGTAGATGGTTTCAGAAACAACCGGCGAAGCGGCCTTCCGCAGCATTTCGGCGTAGCTTCGACGAGACCGCTGTTGAAGAGACCGTTTCTGGTGAATTCGCCGCTGTATGTACGTCGGACAAGCTTCAAGGGCATGTGGAGGGCCTTCGTTGCAATAGACACATTTCGGTGCCGTCTTGCACGCGCCACCCACATGCTTCTCTCCGCATGATGCACAGCGAGGTTTATTGCAGCAGTACTGAGCGGTGTGGCCCAGCTGCTTGCAATTAACACAATTCATCACCTTCGGTACATACAACCGAACAGGTAGTCGAAGTTTGCCAATCACTACGTAGTCAGGCAGCGCGGACCCGGAGAAGGTGACACAGAAAGAATCAGACGGAGAATAAACTCGCTTCTCTCCCTCCTGCGACACCGAATACATTTGCTTGCAATCCAGTATCGCAACAGGAGGCAAAGAAGCGTTCTTGAAACGACCGAAACCTTGTTTCAAATCGTCGCATTTCATACTCCCCTCCGTCACCACCCCCGCGATCTCGCACGCTGCTGACGGTAAGTAAACTCTAGTGAAAAGCGTGAAAAGCTCACAGGTGGCAATCTCGTTGGCCTGTTTGCGATCACTGACCGTGACACGGAGCTTACTGGACCCGACCATGTCAATGGTCATGACTGACGAAAATCGCTTTTCCAGATCTCTGCTGATCTAACTAATATTCAAGCGTTTGCCTTTGGTTCGGAAAAAAACAACATATGGCCCACTAGAGTCGGGAGGGTAGGCCTTGAGGCGGAGGGTCGTGAGGGGAGAAGTACCATTATTCACTGGACTTATGGTGGTAGTGTTGCTTATTTCCATTCTACTCTGGGATGGAACACCAGAATGTAACAAAGGGTCATTGGATAGGGAATTCGACGAACCCCCACCGCCTTCGCCTTCGTGCATTGCGGAGACCAAGCGTCCCGCTGCAGCGAGGCACACACACACTTATTCAAAGAACACTTATCACAGGGAGAGTAAAAAAAATAACGCAAAAATAACTATTTATTTATCTAACAGGGAGGGGAATGGAAGAAACAAAAACTAAGTACAGACTATAATAACTTATCGATAAAGATGGTAAAGAATAGGGAGACAACGAGGGGAAATTTCAAACACTTTAGCTTTCTACTACTGCGTCGATGGCTGCTTACGATTGCTGCAGTACGCACTAGACGATAGCACGTGGAACGACGCCCGAGGCGTATGTGTTGGTCTTCTTCTCACCAACCGCACACTGAGAACAGATGGCTTGGGCTGCACTGGTGGCGATGATCTGATCGACGTTTGCTGTTGTCTACCTGCACACCACGGAAGACGACGGCGTGCGGGGGGCAGCGATGAAGCGATGGAGATTGGCTTGGCTGATGCGCACGATGACGCTGGCTTTGCAAACACGCGATTTTTGCAGAAAACGCGCGAAAACTCAATTAACGGATACTTAATTGCTTCGCAAATAAGCTCCGCCTCCTTGTCACAGCTAAGAGAAATCCTTCACTTGACACAAGCGGTAAAAACTCGAAAGAACGACGAGGAAAAAACCGAACAAGGACCCGGAGGTACAAGACTGACGACTGTCTCGCACGGTAGCTCGACATGGAATGAAAAAAGCGAAATTTCTGGCAAGATTTCATACAAAAGGTTAATATATGAAGGTTAATCCTTCAAAGTGCAAAACTTAATGTTTTGGCAACGACAACCTCAAATCGTATCCCATCTATTTCCACCTCGGGACCAACACCGTTTGGGCTGCCACGTTCTTTGCCATCCACCAGTTACTTAGCTTTCACCAAGTTTAGGATCAGTCCTATTCTCCCAATCTCCCGTTTAAAAGGTACAAAAGTCTCTTCCACTGCTAAGCAATCTATACCAATGAAATATACGCAAAACCACGGAGCATGTAAAATAGGGTGGTTCAAAAAATCAATTTTGCTCCACAACGCTCATTTAATTCTGTATCATGTTCTGAGTGTCCTCCGAAAATTTGAGCTCATTTGGATTAAAACTGATTTAGCACAAGCCGTTTCAAGTTTGCATGCAAATTAGTATGGGGATTTTTTTTTCATTATACTGATAATGACGCTTCTCCATTATTCGCAGGTTAAAAGAAAACCTACATAGCTAAAAGGAATACTAAACAGCTTTCACCCAACGAAAACCGCATGTTGATTAACCGCCCCAGTAATTAGTAAACGATTTTAGTACAGGTTGCGAGTCTTTAGTCATGATCGTTAAACTTCTTTGAAGGCATCACTGAAACGTGCAGTGCAACATAATAGCCTGAATTTGTGTGTACTATCTTTCGCGCCACGAGCAGTATTGTTGCCTGTATAGGAGTTACGCAATTAGCTCCAGAAAACTACAGTATAGATTAATTTCGATTACTAATTATTGGAACAATTAATTTAGATGCGGTTTTCGCTGATTGCTTGAGTATTCCTTTTAGCGATGTAGGTTCCCGGTGTAGGTACTCCTGTGACGATTGATGTCCTGCTCTGCTTTCCTCCGAATGCTGCTTTCCGGTGGTTCCTTGTGGGTTTTAGATCCTGAGTGCGCTGTTCTCCGGTGATGCCTATTTGGCTGAGGGATGGGGGTATAGATTGGACTGCCATGTAAGTTCCCATTTTATCAGCCATTTTCTGCCTTATTCGATCCTTTAATTAAATTCAGCCCTTTCGTTTGAAAGGTTCGAATGCCATTTGATGTAAAGTCATGTCCATTTAGAATCCGGAATGATTTATTGTATTGCAGCGGCACGGAAAGTGACCGCTGCAAGAATTCTTTTACAGCGGTTTGTCTACCTAGGCGCCCACTTGCTGTGGTATAAATTTCACGATGTTTCGTGCAGCGAGTCAAAAGTTATTCCAGATGGAAGCCGATAGGAGAGAAAAAAATCTGCACACCCACGTTGATAATCCTGCTCATCGATGATGGAACCTACGTCAAAATTAATTTCAGACAGCTTCCTAGCCAAAAATTCTACGTGGCGACGGCACGAGGAGTAGTTCCGAAGTTTAAGTTTGCTTTTTGGACAAACTTGCAAAAAAAACACAGATGGTTTTGGCAAGGGATATGCAGCTGTGGAGCAAAGACCTAAGTGTTTGTGACGAATAAGACGATGGACTCGAAGCTGTACAAGGAGGAATGTCTCAAAAACCGCGGTCTACCTTCCAAAAAGCCCATAAAGGTCCCGTGAAGTTTTGGCCAGATTTGGCGAGTTGCCACTACAGCCGGGAAGTCATCCAGTGGTACCGCGATAATAACGAAGATTTCATCGATAAAATATATCCACGCAACTGCCCACAAATAAATCCAAGCAACTGCCCACAGCTCCGACCCATCGAGACATTTTTGGTAGTAATGAAGCGGAAGCTTAAGAAAAGTGGAAAAACAGCTCGGGACGCGACTCAGATGACCAAAATGTGGAACAAATGTGCCAAGGAAGTTGACTTCGGAGGTGTGCAACTTTTGATGAGAGGAATAAAGAAGAAGGTGCGAATTTTTACTAGAAACAAAAAGAAATGATTTGTATCATATTTTTTTCCTTAAAGTACAGTAAATTACCTTTGTTTTGATGTATTAACCTTATTTGTACGTCAATCCGTTACCGAGATACAGATGATTTTATTATTCCGGATTCTAAATGGACATAGCTTTAGGTTTTCTTTTAACCTGCGCTTAATGAGGAAGCGCTATAATCAGTATAATGAAAAAATAAATTTCCCCATACTAATTTGCATGCAAACTTGAAACGGCTTGTGTTAAATCAGGTTTAATCCTAATGAGCTCATATTTTCGGAGGATACTCAGAACATGATATAGAATCTGATGAGCGTCGTGGAGCAAAATGGATTTTTTGAAACACAACCGTTTCTTTGCACACCAGATCTTCGAATTGCACCTTCAAGCAATGTACAGTTGTTCCACTATAAGAAGTTCCACAGAGAAGTCAATTTTATTGAGAAAGATAATTTTTCATTAAAATTATATTTATACCATAAAGCATCAACTGAAGCTATCGTAGAGTGTATAATTACTATACAACCACCACAATTGGTGCTCCACTAAAATTACAGTTACCCTATTGCTTCAACAGAAAATGTCTATTTTTTATAGATATAGAGATTTATTTATTTTTCATGTTAGTACTTTGTGCTATGGATTGTCTTGCCTTGTCTTGTCTTGTCTTAGCACATGCACAGCCAGTATTGAAAAGCATCCTGGAAATGTCGGTTGTGTTTCCGAGTATTTTCTTGTCAGCATTAATATTTGCAGCATATCAGAAATATGATACAAATATTAAAACGGCCAGGCCCACCGTGTAGTACTTTGTGCTATGGATTTTTGATTAACTAACAAGACAAAAACATAAAAACGAAAAAAAAACAAAAAGTCCGAAAATCTCATCAACGATTTTTTATTTAAATTTGTCTAGAAGCGTAGAATAATAATATGAATCGAATGACGGCTACCGTTTGAAAGGTATAGGGTAAATGCACCGGTTTTGGCCAACTTAGTGCCAGAGTGAATGTAAATAAGAGTAGCGACACTGTCAGAATTGGAATAGAATTCATCTGTCATTCCCATACAAAATCGTGTTCCAAACGAGCAGGAGACCTGTCAAATGCGGCACATGTCGCCACTCTTAATTAGGGTAAGACGGTATAATATGCCCCCCCTAAGGCAACTCCTTGATAACTTTTTACTTTTCAACGCAATTTATGCAAACTTTGTGTTATTTGGTAGTCCAAGAAGTCGCAAATGCATTGTCCGTGAGTAGTCATATAAAAATATTACAGATAACACGTAATAAAGCTTTTTTGAAAAGTCGTGAAAAATGGATTTCAAAAAGTGCCTGGCCAATGTGCCCCACCTTAACCAAAGACGCTTCATAGCCCTTAATTAGTATTTTATCAATCCCATAATCTAAAGGTTACAAATCCTTATGTGCTTGACATTAAAAAACCAACTTAAGTCCATTTAAGCAGGTTGGAATTACATTTCAATAGTTTTCATATAATTTGGTAGCAACTGCTGCAAGCTCGCCGCGCTTGTGTCCAGTTGGTAAGGGCATATTGTCCTGCTTACACTGGGGCGTTTTGACCAGTGAAACCTATTTTTGAAAAACATTACATTTTTGAAGATGGAAGCAATTTTTTGAAGATGGAAGCAATCATATGAACCACCGAGAAAAGTTATTTGGTTGCCCAACTGAGTGTTCCAGTGCTAGTTTTGCGGACAGTATGCTAGCGTCGCTCCAGAATGTTGAGCAAACAAACATTGAAAGTTACATCAAAACTTAAGAGTCACTCTGACGGAATCAAGTTTAAAAGTGCTCGCGTTTTCAGGGGCACACCACTCGATTCAGGCGGCGCACAACTGTCATTTTGTTGATTTAGCTTTGCTGCGTCGCAGCATGCGTGAAATAATAAAAATGACAGTTGTGCGTTGCTTCCGTATCGAGTGGTGTGCCCCCGAAAACGCGAGCACTTTTAAACTTGGATTCCGTCAGGAGTGACCTTAAGCCAAACTAGCTACAATGAAACTTTATTTATTTTTCTTGTTGCTACATATCAAACTTAAGATAAAGGTGTACTAATTCAAGAGATATGAAATATTTCAAGTGTATCATCTTATCGTTGCCATTATGTCAAAAGTTCGTTTTTGTTGTGAAATGATAGCCTTTCGGTACAATTTTGTTGTACGAGAAAGGCAAAAAAGAATAAAGCACCGATGAAGCCGGATCCTTCTGCTAACATGCTTTTTTATCACTACTAAAAAAAAGGCCGAACAAAGAAACGAAGCAATTTAATTTTCACTCCTTCATTGTTGATTTAATGAATATAAGAGCTGTGAGATGAAGTGTCGGAACAGTAACCTTAAGTGATCAATTTGCTCTCGAAATGCCCATAAAATCACCGACAATAAGCGTTGGAAGCGAATTGTCAGTTTTCATTGACCCCGAGTGCGCATATCAAATTACTGATACCTTCGCTGATTTCTCTCCAAATCCCAATCCATGCTGTTCCACGAACAAAAAAAAAACACGTCGACATCGGAAATTGAAAAGTTCACGATATTTGGAGAAAAGCCTCTCTTCTTCGAACCATTATCAATGTTCCGTTTGTGAGCTGATTTGTTTGCAGACCCAATCGCAACAATCGTCGTACGCAATGGACGGACAACTGTATGGAGAAGACCTCATTTCTCAAAACGATGTTTCCGTTTCGCGGTAAGTCACATCTACACAGCACTGGTTCGGCACTTATCTACTTATCTCATCTATTCCGCCCATTAGCATCATTTTTTTCCGTCCCATGATTAGTGATCGCGAATCATTCGTACAGAGAGACAGGTGAAAATTGCGAATCGTGTTCCATTCGATAATAGCAGACCATCTTTTTTTCTCGGTGATGGCAAAGAATAGAAGAATGTTCAACGAATTTGGGGGCTTTTCATTTTTTTACGAAGACTTGCATCTACAAAAGTAGGTAAGCATTGAAATTGCATTGAATTTGATATGGCGAAGTATATAGCAATGGAAATATATTTTTCTTTCGGATGAAGCTGCACGTTGAAAAAAAATATATATGGATAGACATGCTGCTTCTGCAGCTTTCATTAGAAGGAAATACCCTAAATGCCACACTAGACGACGACCCAGCATGCAATGAATAGGCATGGGCATAAAAGTATCATCGTGTTAGCCTCATGATATACGAATGCAAAAATGGTAAACTTGGCTTAGAAACCTCGCAGTTAATAACTGTGGAAGTGCTTAATGAACACTAAGCTGCGAGGCGGCTCTGTCCCAGTGTGGGGATGTAATGCCAATAAGAAGAAGAAGAAGAAGATGCAATGAAAGAGATACAATAAGATTAACAAAATCTATCCTGGTAGCTGGTAAAGTTATTGCCCAGAATGGAAAATATTCCAGTCAGCCCTTTCAATTTGAGTATATCTAGACCAATATTTGAAAAGGACGTAACAGCTAAAAAATATTCTATGCCACAGCTATGTATGTCGACGAGGAATAGCATAGAATGGCTGTTACGCCTTTTTTCAAATTTGGGTCAAAATATTTGCCAAAACGATCCGAAAAAAAAGACAAACAGAATATCACAAAATCACAACTTAGTGATCTGGATCTTAACGATTATGATAGGTTTCGCATTAATTTGCATATCTAGGAACTTTTTAGGGGCCTTATCGATTTTGACCTTGAATTTTAGATCAGCGATTGTGTTCTTCATTCAAACTATTTCGGTCACCTTGGAGGGTCATAGGGAATAGGGAGAAGGGTGGGGGCTGGGTTTTGTTCGGAAAACGTACAATCCAGTGTAACTATCAACCCCCTGCACGCTTAAAATCAATAACACAGAGATGTATTTGCTTCACACAAAACGGACCTAATGCGGAACATCCCCTAGATGAGCGACAGTTACACAGGCACAAAAATGCCTCGTACGGTCGTGATAACGGTTCTTTTCAACATGTAAACGTTTGTACAGATTCGTTTTGTGTGAAGCAAACATATCTCCACAGACAAACAGACATAACACTTGTCAATTTTCCATCGTTCACTGATTTACTGGTCAATTTGAATAACCATTAGTTGGCTAATCGGTCACTAGTGGCGCGCGCATCGGATTTGCTCAAGTTTGACATTTGGCCATCTGGTTCGTGATTTGCCCAACTAACTGAAATCAACAGATGTCGTTAGTGTTAAAATGACGATGAATTTGATGAGTAAATGTTCAATGTGTTATGTCTGTTTGTCTGTGATATCTCTGTGTTATTGATTTTAAGCGTGTGGGCAGATTTCAACAAAATTGTGTACACATATGCACTATACGGAGACAATTATATGGGATGATAATTGGGTGAAGGGAAGGGTCTGGAGGGAGGACGATGCGCTATAAAAAAATACTTAGGTTGCACGTGTAAGTATGAGTGAGTCAAGCAGAGAAAACGAGCTGTGGATTGCTGAGGATTATGAAGTTTAAAAGCAGAAGATAGGAGGAAAAGAAAACTAGCGAGAGCTTGCGTTTGTAGGTGTGTATGTTTGTGAATGTGAATGAGTTTGATCCGGGCTGAAGAATAACAATCTTCAATTGCCTGGTCATTCTGTGAACGATCTTTGGTGCGAACGTTTTAAATTTGTTTTCCGTTTGTAAATTCGCGGATACGACAGGAGGGTGTTTGTAAGAGTCATTAAGAAAAGTGGGAGGGTGTGGAGGGAGGAGTTCTATATAGAAAACGAACTATTCAGTGTACCTTCTGAACACTTGAACCGATTTTAAC
The DNA here is from genome assembly GCF_024139115.2 of Armigeres subalbatus. Lineage (NCBI taxonomy): Eukaryota > Metazoa > Arthropoda > Insecta > Diptera > Culicidae > Armigeres > Armigeres subalbatus. The sequence continues at coordinate 34,256,263 of NC_085141.1, forward strand.
TTAACTTGGCACAAATATTCTTTATCCTGAGTCGAACCTCTTAACCGATTTCAACCAAATTTGAGACACATGTTTTATGTTATAAGGCAGCGGTTCTCAACCTGGGGTACATGTACCCCTGGGGGTACCTTCGTTGGCCCCAGGGGGTACCTCGGACAAGAATGCGTAATGGCGGCTGTATTACAATTTCAATCAAAACTTATTGATAAAGTTTTGATAATTGTGTACTCTTTTTATTTCAAAACCATGTTTTGTACATAAACAAAAGCATATTGAATGCTGCGCTCCAAAATCAGCACAGTATATGAAGGCCTGTGCGACACAAAATCAATTCGACAAAACGTTGAACGAGCAAATTAAAAAAAAAACTTTATTGTAATCTACCTATTCGAAACAACATATTGCATAATATGTTAACAACATGCTTCTGGTATTAAATCTAGAGCCTGAAGGCATGGAAGCCCTCATTTAAGAGGCATTGAGGCTTTTTCGAAAAACTCCAGTTGCTTCTGTTGCGAGAGATTTGGAAGCATTCTTTTACGCTTCTCGGAAGCTTCAATACAAGTAGCTCGAAGTCACCTTTCAAGAGACTCGGAAGTTTCTATTCAAGATTTTTGGAAGCATCTTTTTGAGTGGCTAGAAAGTCGCCTTTTAAAAGGTTCGGAAGTTTCCCTGCAAAATGCTTGGAAGCCTCCTTTAAAGTCGCTCGAAAGGCTCATCTCAGGAGGCTTGGCAGGCTGCTGTCAAGCAGGTCGAGAGGCAGCTTTCAAGAGGCTCGGAAGCTTGGTTTTAAGAAGCTCGGAATTCTTCTTTCAAGGGGCTTGGAAGCGCACTTTCAAAATGCTCAGGAGCCTCCTTTCAAGTGGCTCAAAAGCTGAGTTTAAAAAGGCTTTAAGGCCTCAAGATGCTCGGGAGCATCCCTTCAAGATACTTGGAAGCATCCTCTCAAAACGAGCGGTCCCTACTTTCAACAGGCTCGTAAGCTTCCTTCCAAGAGGCTCTTGAGTCTCCTTTCAAGAGGCTCGAAAACTTCCCTCCGACAGACTTGGAGTTCTCTTTTCAAGAGTTTTGGAAGCATTCTTTCAAGAGGCTCAGAAGCATCGTTTTAAGATGCTCAGAAGCCTCCTTTCAAGAGGTTTGGTAGCCTTCCTTCAATAGACTCGAAAGCTTTACTTCAAGAGGCACGAAATTCTTCTTTCAAGAGGCTTGGAAGCGAACTTTCAAGGGGCTCATAAACCTGCTTGTAAGTGGCTCGAAAGCTGCTTTCAAGAGGCACTGCAGTCTCTCTTCAAGAGGATCGGAAGCCTCCTATGAAGAGCCTCTGAAGTCCCTTTTAAAGAGCTCGAGAGCCGCCTTTTAAGAGACTCGGAAGCCTCCCTTCAACAGGCTTGGAAGCCTCCTTTCAAGATGCTCGGAAGCCTCTTTTCAAGAGGCTGGGAAGCTTCCGTTGGAGAGGTTCGGAATTATTCTTTAAAAAAGCTCAGAAGCCTCATTTTACCACCTTTCAAGATACTCAGAAGCCTTCTTATAATAGGCTTGAAAGCCTTCCTTCAAGATGCTCGGAAGCCTCCAATAGTCAAAAAGTTTTGCAGGAATCTTGATGTATACATTTACTTTGAATTGTTTTCTTAGTCAACTTCATGGAGAGTCACTATATCCAGTTAGTTTTCCAAGGTCATTTTCATACCTATTTTATCTACGCCTTTTTCATTTCTAATCTAATCTCTAATCTCTAATCTCATACTTGCAACCAATGCCACCAAGCATCCTGGAGAAAATGACGGTTTCTAAATTCCGTCATTTTCTTTTCCTTTGGCCAGAGCCAACTTCGCAAAGTATGTACCGCCACAGAAGATGATTTCTAGATACTGAGGCGACTTCAGAATTTTGTAAAATCTTCAAAAGTCCCGATCCTTCGCGAAAATCGAGGGGAAAGGAAAAGCGTGGACCAAACATAAAATGTCATCTGCATGTCATTTGACTGGTGCTCATAACTTTCTTCTAGAAATGAAATTTCTTCCATAATTTTGAATGTACTCACTTAACTTGCTTGAGTAGGGAGTTATATTTTTGTCAAGGTATTGCTCTAAGTATAACATCAAAAGAAGCTGGAAGTGAAAACTCTCCAAAATATCACAATCATTTGACATAATGTCATTTGAATGACATTTTGCCTCCACGCCCCAGATTTACATATTTACAGCAAAGTCCTCGTTAGACAAAGTTGTGAAGCCCATTTTAACCGCTATAAGTTCGTCATACAACGCCGTTGATTGATAGTTGCAACTTCTGAAACAAGTTCTGGGAAAAATTATACAAACAGAATGCAAAATGACATTTTACAACACTAACGTCAGACCTCCATTAAACACTTCCTATTAAGTGCAAATAGTTAAAATGAAATATAATTATCTACGCCTTTTTTCATTTATAGCAAACAAATACCTCAATTAATGCAAAATTTCGAAGGGTGCCTCTCACAAAAAAAAGGTTGAGAACCGCTTCTGTTGAGGGACGATCATGAGAATTACAGGAGTGTTATTTGTTAAAGGGGAGAAAGAAGGAGGAAGAAGAGGAAAGATGAGGAAGGTAGAAGAGGAAAAATTGTAGGAGAAAAGCAAGAAGCCATAAGTAGAAAAACACTGAAGTTAATCCACCCTAGCAGTGATGGTGCCTTTCTCGTGCGAAAAAAAATGGTTTTTTGGCCTAACTTCCGAGCCCATAGTCCGATTTAGCCAATTTTCCAATAGGAAATGAAGGAATAGAAAATCTGCGTCGAATGCATTTTTGTTGCAGAGCAAATCGATTGAGGATACGTGCTTAAAAAATAGGTAACTTTTTTACGCGGTTATTCCGTAAAAAACCCGCAACAAACATTCACTAGTTGAACTAACATCGAATGTGATGATTTAATTCCAGCGCTGTGGTTGAATTATGTCTGTACTATTTCTTATCACAACTTCTCTGTTCAAGCTTTGTTCACACAATTTTGGCAGAAGTTAACACAACTACAACATCTCATTTGAAAAACAACTTTATTAACTGATTCGTTAAACCTTTAATATGCATTTTAAAAAGCGTCGAATTCAGCTACATGTGAATTATTCGAAAATAATAACGCATAGAAAGGTAACATCATCAAGATCTCAATGAACGTATTTTGAAGCATTTACTATTTTCACTTATAATCTTTTTAAAATTTTCCTTAATCAGATTCTCGAACTTTGCTGTCATTTGATCATCCTTGATAACGTTATCATCCGCGCCATCCTTGATTTATTAGATATGAGCTCCTCAATACATAACATAAATAATATTACTACTGAATATGAATCATAGATTGGACTCTCTTGTTCAATAAGTCGATCTATCAAACCATAGTTTGATAATAACTGAACAAGATTTTTATTTCAACCATTGTTATTGCCAGTCATAACCATCGCACACTAAGGAAAAATACGTAAAAATAATGTCGATAAACTATAACTAAAATCCATCTGAAAATGCTATTTATGAATTTATGAAAATAAAATCAATGTATAATATTCCAGTCTTCCTCAGAATCTCTTCGATAAACAGTTTGCGATATGATTGTCCAAATGCTAAAAGATTATTCGAATTTCTTCGCAATAAAGATCATCATCTGCGATAATAAAGTGGGATTCCACGTCAAAATTCAATAATTTCCGACGTTATTCAACGGGGTTTATGTCCGGCTTTTACGAAGTAGAATTTATTTCCGCATGGATACATGATTTTTTTATTGCTCCAGCAGTTTTTGTTCTTATAATCTCCGACAGCTTATTAAATCACGAATATATAAAGCGTATGTCTTGAAAATAAATCATTATTTTATTGTCTGCTGATTTGTTATGTCTATTTGCTTATTCAGCATCCATTTTTTCCTATAAATCAAATTTTTCCAGATCTAGAATCCAAATTTTCTCTCAAACTGAAAAACGCATAATGTTTTTTTTCCACTGTGCGATTGATCAGATAAATGTGAAATCCAATAATTTAGAAAGGGCAAAGGTTAAGAAGGATGTACTAAATGGCAGCTTATCAACTTACTATTCAAACTCCAATTCGACCACCCTTTCAGAGCATCACATCATAGTTGAACAGAGAACTTTAAAATAATTAGTTCAGCACATTGTTAAACTACAATGTGTGCTGAAATGTGATAAAAACAAAAACGTTAGTTCGATTTCAAATAAAGGTGATAAACAAATAGATGGGTCCTTATCGAATATCCAGTTAGATTAAATGCACAAGTAAATCTGTCTAGCGAACTATTCAGCATCCATTTTATTCAGCTACGAAGATCACAAATAAACAGATAATTCAACTTCTAGATGCTTATTTGTGGCTTATTGTCGTTGTTTGTTGGGCAACCAATTCACCAAGTGTCACCACTACTGCCTTTCTCGCATTTAGCCAAAGACACCAACCTTATAGCGCCTTATATAGTTAGAATTCCATTTTCTTAATAACTTTTAAACGCACTATTGGTCGATCATTATCAAATTCAATGAAAGTGACCAGCAAAACTTCATCACTTATTGGCCCATCTAAAGCTTTGAAGTGATGAACAGCAACCGAAGGCAGTACCGCAGCGTAAGTACGATTACGGCCGGAGAAGTCACCATCGCCTCAAAGCGAGGAGAATTAAAAGCACCTTGGGGTAATGATCGACGACTCGGCTCCAATTTCCATCAATATACCACGACAATTATGTTTGCGAGAAGGCAACTAAAGCAATCACAGCGTTGATAGAATCATATCAAACAGTTCTGCGATTAAGTAGCAATTAGAGGAGACTCTGGCCAGCGTATGGCCATGAAATTGTGAGGCAAACCGTACCATATCGATGGATGCGGTTTGTGCCATCAATAGCGGAATGACTCCCGCATAAACAACTTATTGGAGGAGGACTGTGAGTGCTACAAGACTGCGAGGAACAGTTGGTGCTCGCATGATTGCGAGAGACGATTCGATGAGAGTAGCGGCAGCTAACTTGGGACAGTATGTTCAGAAAGGAAGGTGGACGTGTTTCGAACCTGTCGCTGTGGTTGGACAGAGAAAACACCACGGGACGTCAACTTCTTCCTGACACAATTCCTGTTGGACCATGGATGTTCAGGAAGAATCTTCACAGGATTCGGACACGCAAGGGTCCCTGGCACCACCAGACCTCTCCGAGGCTGCGAGGAGACACCCAGGAGCACGTGTTTTTCGACTATCCTCGATTCAGGACCAGAGCAGAAGTGTCTCCTCCGGCGGTGCAGCGCTAGTAATATAAACCCCGAGAACATCGTGCAAGAAATGTACAAGAATGAGAATACGTGGAACGAAATACAGGAAGAGCGGTAACGCAGATCATGATGTCGCTGCAGAGAAAATGGCATTAAGACCGGACCAGGTATCTGGAAAGCGATCATAATAGCTTTTGATCAGTTGCAGGGAAGCTTCCGTCGTCATTGAGAGGGAGCTTCCCGTTGGGATGAGGATAAGATCCGCCGCCAGGGAGCTATATGAGTAAACCGCGATCGAGCTGAGGAAGCTTAATGGCTCAAGAATACAGAGAAGATGGCTGTATTCTTGAGCCATTAACTCCGGTAAAAAGAATACCCAACAAACATTCACTGGATTTAACTAACATCAATGTGATGATTTTAGTTCAGCACTGTGTTGAATTATCTCTGTACTATTTCTTAAGCGCAACTTCTGTTCGGGCTTTGTTCACACAATTTTGGAGAAGAACATCTCATTTTGAAAAACAACTTTTATTACTTGATTCGTTAAACCTTTATAAGCATTTTTGCTTAGCCTTGAATTCAGCTACATATGATTCTTCGAAAATAATAACGCATTGAGAGTAACATGATCAAGATCTCCATTAAACGTATTACCAATTGCTTTTTTCATATATGTAATCATTTTAAAATTTTCCTAAATCAGGGTCTCGAACTGCTTTGACATTTGAGTCATCATCCACCCAGTAACATTGCCATCCGCGCCATCCTTGATTTATGTAAGTTATAAACACTCAATGGCTATAAACAATCGTATGGCTGAATATAAATCATAATTGGACTCTTAATCAACAAGTCAATCTGTCAAACTACAGTTTATTAATAACTGTACTAACCTGAATTTTTTATTTCAACCATTATATCAACCATTTTATTTCCAACCATTCTTGTGGTGATGGTGGACATGATGGTTTTGTTTGCCTCCCTGTGCAGTGATAAAAATATAATTGGCCACGTGTGAGGTATTACTTGTGCCACGAGAAATTAGTTTTAAGGAAGTGTGCCTGAAGTATTTTTTATATCCAGGATAAGTGGGGAATATATTATCTCTGTGCCTAATTATATCTAATTTTGTGATTTGTGCAACACAGCATCCCGCAGAAGCCGTAGTACAACCTATAGTTTCGTGCGACAAGCTGTCGTTATCGTTTTTTTTGCACCTTTGATTTTTCTATCTCTGTATTTGTGTGTGGTGTTTTTGCATATGTTGGTGGTATCCCACTGCTGTAGCGATAATGGAATGCGAAAGAAGTGCAAAGTGGGGATCGCTATCAACGATTTTCCATATGTTGTTGTCAGTTGCGATAAGCACTTTCACGCCCGCTTTGTTCTCCCTATCGAGAATAAGGCAGCAGCGGAGTTGATAACGGAGAACGCAAATGTGCTATTCAAGTGTTCGGACTGTCCTGTCAAGTCGGTTTTGCGAGCAGGCAGGAATGTTAAGGTGTCCGGATGTTACCCGTATTGAGGAAGAGATGAAGAAAATTTCTTCTCTCTCCGATTCGATTGAGTGGCATCCGAAGGATCACGTATCCCCAGATAGAACAGCGCGTTGAAAACTCAGTATGGAACAATTGGCAAGTAAAATTGATTTGCGTTTTAGGTATGAGGCTAATGTTAGTGGCTTCCAAAAAATCTGTTGGTCAAAAGAAGTTGCGACTGAAATGTATTCATTTTTCAATTTAATTCGAATAAAGTTTGGCTGCAATGAATATGTAATGCATGGTACTTCAATTGGCCTCCAGAGCCAGGTCAGTCTCCCAGACCTAAAAAGCGTAAGAAGTTCAGAGATGATGTTAATGAAGCATCAGAGAGAATTTGTTGACTGAGAGAATGTTAGTTTCGCGGATGTTGTAAAAGAAAGCTGGAATAAAGTTAAAATTAGTGGTAATAAAATCGCTGTTTCACAGGAAGCGAAAAACTAAACGTAAAACTCATCCGGTTATTGTGATTAAACCAAAAGAGTCCAACCAGAGTGGCTGACGCTACTCGGAAATTTTTGAACGATAGTGGATCCAAAACACACAAAAATCAGTAACTTTAGGAACAGGAGAAAGACAGCTCTAATTATTATTGCTGAGTGTGCAACAGGATACAATGTAAATGTTGTGAAAGATGGCATTCAAAAGTGATCTGGGTAGAAAGCTATAATGCTGTTGTTCCCACTTCGAGGGGTGCCAAAGGCTTAAAGTGATGGGCATGCGATAAAATTATCCTCCGATTGACTGTCGAGATTTTAAAAAATCAAATGAAGACATCGCTATAAATGAAAGTAAAGGAGTTATCAGGACGTACGAAAATCCACGTTTCAAGTACAACAAATACAATGTTGTGATTGAAGTCGATAAGGATACTCTCATAGGGTGCTTGCTGACCGCAGAAGAAAGTGATGAATATAAAGGTTTTGATCAATTTGCCTTATGAGTTCCCGAAGTTAGTGTTCTAAGATGGCTTCCAATGTGGAGGGAATTTGGGCACATGAGTACGGAATGCAAGAATAGTATTGCGTGTTCTAAGGGTGCAGTAAGAAGGGTCACAAAACATCTGATTGCGCATCAGTCTTTGCTTTGAAACGTATCAATTGTTTGAAAATGAATAAAGAACGTAAAATGAATCTGGACGTAAACCACGGGCATTTAGTACTGAGTGTAAAGGAAGTTTATAAAAGGTTATTTGATCGTAAAAAGAGCAGCTTACGTTTTCCAATGAATAACAACAAGTTCCAGTAGAAATGTGAATAATTTAGATATTTTGTATTTGAATATTGCCTTGGTTTGTCTACAAACTACGTTGCACTACGTAAGATTGTAGAAGATAAACGTCCACTTTTAGTATTTCTCTGAAACTCATATTGTTAACAGAAGCATTTGATCAATATAGTATTCAGGAGATGTAGTGTTTGCTGCTTTGTCTATCATCATTCGAGACACACCGGCAGATTTGCTATTTATGTCAAAAAGAAGTCAATTCAGTTCAAGCTTCAATTGAACAGAAGTTTGCGTCGCTATTGGTTCTTAAGGCATTGCAGTTGTACGTGGCATGAGAAATTGGGTAAGAGGTCATGCACTTGTGCATTACGTAAACACTTTTTCTGGGATTTCGGCCCCCCCTCCCCCTATGTGAGTTTTTTCCTTTAAAAGAATTTTTATGTATATGGAGCCGTAAGATGTTATTGACCATTTACCTCCCCCCATGAAATTGCTTACATCAATATGTGTGCAGCCCCTAATTACGGTATTTTATATCACTCTCCCAGTGCTAATGACCAGCATTTTTGGAAATTTTTGAAAACTGGTTAGAGGAGTCGTTTATGGATCCCTGATATATTAAATGTTATTGCTGGCGATTTTTAATATCCAATTGGTGTGACGATTCAAATTCAGAATCATTTGAAGCGATTAGTTGACTTTTAATTTTAAAACAAAAGTAAAAGTAAGTAGTATACGCGTATGTTCTCGGCACAGTAGAACTTTGATTGATCATGTTTACTCTAGCTTTGATTCTGTCACCTAGTGTTTACGAATTGTGATTTAAAAGTAACAGATCATGAAACACTAGTCTCATTAGCATTACAGATGACAGTATTAATAATAACGATTTGAGTAAAACTTAAGTGCTGCTGGAAAATATTCGAAACAAGCAATTACGAACCTTATCAGAAACAAACGTGGATTTTCCGAGAAAATACTGGTAATTTAGATCAAAGAGCAGCTGTTATCACGAGTCTTAAAATCCTGTACCAATCAATTAGTTGAACAGAAATTAGTAACTTTGAATAATTCAAACAGCTGGTACAATCTAGATCTTTTACGTCTTAAACGTAAAAGAGATAAGTTGTACAAAAAATGTCGTAAAAGTAATAATGAAAATCATTGGAATAGGTACCAGGTTGCGCGGAATAAATATTCGCAATGTTTAAAGCATACTCGATGCGAATATATTCAGAGGAAAATTTATCAGCATCAAAACAACAGCAAAGAGTTATGGAAAATATTAAAATCTTTGTTAAAACCTAGTTCTTGTAAACCGCGATCCATAACTTTTAATGGCACATTAGAAGAGTCAGAAGAAGTAATTGCGGCTAAATTGAATGATTATTTTGTCGACAGTGTTTCAACCATTAAGCGATCTATCGAGTTAGTGGATGAACCTGACGAAATAAAACAGCCAGTCGACAGTAACTTAAGATTCGAAAGTTTTCACCCATAACATTTCAAGAACTTGAAACGATTTGTTTTAATTTAGGAAAACGGCTGGTATTGATAATGTTAATGCTAAAATTATACAAGATTGCTTTCATGTCATCGGACACAACCTGCTGGACCTGATAAATGAATCATTGCAAACTGGGCACGTGCCGCAAGTTTGGAAGGAATCGTTAGTGATTCCAATTCAAAAAGTTGCTGGAACGATTAAAGCCGAAGAGTTTCGTCCCATCAACATGTTGCACACAATAGAGAAAATTTTAGAACTTGTTGTGAAAGGCCAGCTACTTATGTATTTAAATAGTAATAGCTTGTTAATACCGGAACAATCGGGATACCGGGAGGGTCACTCCTGCGAAACCGCTTTGAACTTGGTATTAGCTAAATGGAAAGAAAGCATAGAGCGTAAAGATATTACTGGTACTGTGTTCTTGGATCTGAAACGAGCTTTTGAGATAATTTCTAGGCCCTTATTGTTGAAAACTATAGAGCGCTTTGGAATTTCAGGCCCTGGTATACAATTGGTTTAAAAGTTACTTGTCTGACAGAACTAAATGGACTGTTTTTAATGATTCTCAGTATCTCGTCCTGTGGAGAACAATTTAGAGTGCCACAGGGAAGTGTATTAGCCTCCCTTTTGTTTATTGCGTGTATATAAAATGACATATGACGGGTTCTACGTTTTTGTGGATATAAATTTATTTGCAGACGATACTGTGTTATCTATTGCAGCTAGAGACTTAGAAGATGCGATTGAACGCTTGAATGAAGATTTGCATTCTTCAAGTAGATGGATGAAGTACAAACAGTTGAAATTGAATATTAGTAGAACAAAGTATATGCGATTATTTCGCGAAATCGTTCAATAGATAATGTCTTCTAGAAAAATTCGATGATGAGACACTTGATCGCGTACAAAATTAAATATTCTATGGCGTGATTATTGATGATAAATTGACATTTGACCAACACATTGACAATGTCATCAAGAAAATAGCCAAGAAGTATGGAATCCTCTGTCGACTGAAAAAACGAATTAAATATTGCTATGTATCACAGTTGTACAAATCAATCATCTCTCCTCACTTGGACTTTTGTCCTTCCATTTGTTTTATTTTTTTTAATCTTTATTTCTGTGTTTTTTAATCTACAGATTAAGTTCAACACCAGTCCTTCCATTTTGTTTTTAGCAAATCATTACAAATATCGAGATTGGCAGCGTTTGCAGAATAAGTTTATGCGTTTGATTTTGAGATGTAGCAGATTCACTTCCCTAACTTTTTGTTGGATGCTTTGCAGTGGCTCTCGGTGAAGCTAAAGAATTGTGTATTTGACAATGGTGTTCATTTTTAAAGTACTTAACGGATTGTTGCCTCGATATTTGTGTGATCGAATTGAAAGAGTAAGCGACATTCATAGATATAACCCTAGAAACGCGGGAAGATATAAGAACACCGTACTTTTTGTATGGAGCTTCATACAAATTCTTTTGTTTTTAAAGGTATCAATTATTTCCAATTCGATGCCTACACATATCAAAACGCAACTACACTATCACAGCTTAAGAGACTTTGTGTGTCACACGTAAAGCTGCCTTTTAAGCAGCTACTTAGTTGACTTTTTATAATTCAATAAATTTTGTATCTTTGACGAAGTTTGACCTACGGATTGTTTGTTTGGACAATTGTATTTTTTTATTTATTGAGGCAATTGATAAACTGTTTTGTTCGCCTCGATGATGATGATGATGGATTTTATATATATTGACGTAATTGTAATTTGACCTTTTTTTGTGTAGCCCATAAAAAAAGTTTTCTGAGTTCCCGCGCGCGTAAAGCAGATATGGATGATTTTAAAATTTATGTGCCAGTCTTGCGCATTTTCAACTGTTTGAATGATTCTTCGGATTAGTGTAATGGGCTATCTGGTAGAGTTTTGTTCCTGTGGCTACCTGAAACTTTTGATATCGACGCCGGAAAGCGGTAAATACAAGTTTTTAGTTTTGTTGATTTACCCCTAGATTATTAATTTATTGATGCTACGAGTGATAAAACGTTAAGTATTGTCTTGTATAAACATGAAACGCGACTCTTGGTGGAACTTTTGAAATTCTGTGCGAGAGGTATCGTTACAAGTTTTGCATTTTAGTATAAACTCGAAAGTATCACTACCGGATGCTTATGAGGAATCTGTAGATGAAAAACAACAGTTTTTTTCTCTTAATTTACCTTTTTTGCTGGATAGTAATGAAAAGTTAAGTAATTCATATTCGTGATGGTAATCAGATCGTTTTTTGCTTTTTTGCAAATCTGATTAAATTCGTTATTATATCATTCAATTAATTATCTTAAAGATAAATCGTCTAGCTCAAACCTTTGTAGGGGTATGTGGCGGGACCATCATCATCATCACCATTGTTCAGCCAGTCATAACCATTCAACACTGGGAAAAATATAAGAAAATAATGTCAAAACGATAATGCTCAAAACTGATGATGGGTTTGATGAAAATTCTTTATGAATTTATGTTCGACCTTTCGGATACTCTGAATAACCGGTTGCGATATTATTCTGCCATCAACAATATCACACATGCAGCGAGTAGTAAATAATCACACATATTGAATTGACATTTATTTACATATATCAAAAAACAATCTAGTATATAGGAAATCTGTAAATAAAAAATAACTAAAATTTTTAAATTATTAGTATCATCAATTCAAGCCATCACGGTTTCTTTTTAATCGGAAAAAGCATAAACTATTATCATGTTTTCTTCCCACTATGCGATAGCGTTCCTGGTAAAGGTGAAATCCAATGGTTATAGAAGGACGACGGTTTAAGAAGTGATGTCTAATGTTTGCTTATATTACTCTACTATTCAAACTCAATTCTGATTCCAACCTTTTTAGAGCATCAAGCATCATAGTCAGGAACAGAGATTTTTGAACATTGAGCATTCAAAGCACATTGATGGAACTTCCCCAATGTGCTGAAATGTGATAAACTAAAACGTTAGTTCTGACCTTCAAATAAAAGTGGTAAACAAATAAATAGGCCAAGTCGAATATTAGTTGGATTAAATGCTGAAATGAAATCTGTCTCAGCGAATTATTTAGCATCCATTTTATTCAGCTATGAAGATTACTAAATCAACAGTAATCGGACTTAGATGCTTATTTGTAGCTTGTCGTTGCTGAAAAGTTCCTGTTCGTGGAGCTTCCTGCCATCGGGAAGCTTCTAGTCGAGTAGGCTAGGATCCACCGCCGGGGACTATGCCCAGTAGTTCGTAACGCGTTGAATAATCGGCTTTGGGTAGTCGAAGCGCCAGTGAACCGGACGCTATGCTCCTACCCGGAATCTCTGGACCGACTTTGCATCCAACCGGTTTCCTGTTGAGGTGAGAAAGTGCTCCTGGACTCCTTATCTAGGGTGAGGCATTAGTGTTGACACCGCAATAAACGTCCACGGTCGTCGGTTTCGGGGAAGCTCGCCGCCGGGGGACTTCCCGTCGGAGTAGGATTGATTCGCCGCCGGGGGACTATCTGAGTTGCGAGCGAGCACGTCGAGAGCTAAATGGCTCAAAGATGCAGTGAGTGCTGAATGGCATGAGGAAGAGAGTCAGTGAGCGCAAAGGTCAAGAGAAGCGCAAACCGAATAAAAAATGCTTGATGAGAAAAATGTAGCGAACTAGGCTGTGCTTGCTAGAGGCTGCACACGTGAAGTGCATGAGCACAGGCCCCTCCGAAGTATTGCCATCCAGTAAGTCCCGGGGGAACAGGGTATGAGAAGAGAAGGTAACTCTGGCAACCTTCTGTTACTGGGGTGGATTTATTGGTCCGGCGGTCTGGCATTCTGCCTAACGCGTCAACCCCACTCCCTGGGTGATAATTTCATCCTCTAAAAAACACAGACACACCCTCGGCCCTCGCCTGAGTGTTCTGTATGCGCATGTTTAGAGGAAACGGTGGAACACGTGTTGCTCGTGTGCCCCCGTTTTCGCACAATGCGTGACCACATGCTTGCTACATGCGGTCTGGACACCACCCCCAGACAACCTAGTTCGGAGGATGTGGCAAAGATGAAGTTGGCTGGAACGCCGTTTTATCATCTATCGTCCAAATCGTCTCGGAGCCGCTACAGAAGGTGGCGCGTGGACCCGAATGGCTAGTTCAGGCTCAAATAAGAGGTGGTCCAAGGGTTCGGAGTCGGCTTCATGGGTCATACTGGTGCCTTGTTGTCGAACTCGATCCTTTTATCGAACAAGTGGCCGCGCGAAGAATAACATGGTATCGTCGCTTTCGCGGCATCGGTCAACCGAGCGGGTTCCGAGCCCGAGAACGGAAAGGGGTCCTCGTCAAGGCTGGGGCAGGCGTAGGCACCACGTCGGCAAGTCCCTCTGTGTGTTGGTGAATAGACCCTATCGCAGAGAGGTCAATTTGGGGTGCACGAGGCATCATCATTCTTGATGCCAGTCGTGCACAGGGAAGCAGGCGCGAAGTTGACTCTTCCCACCTTCTGAGGGCAAAGGGCGTGGAGCCGGCAATGCGCTGGCACGATACCATGGTGTTCTTCTAAAAAAGCGAGTTACGATGTTCGGTGCTGCAAGGACACGCAGCTAACCTCGAGGGTGCGTTGTGCACTGGCCCCCTTGAAGCATTACTTGCTGGTTGTACTGAAGGCACGATGGGCTTGGCGGCATGGAAACGGTTTGCAGTGTTAAGTTAAATGCTATAACACCAAGTAGGACACAAAGATAAACCAGTACAGCCATCCAATTGAGAAACCGATCACAGAGTACACACTGAGTTGCATCTATGTATCGATTTATCTTTCGTGAATTTTTCTACTTATGTGCGTTTAGTATTGCAATAAGATATTTGAATTGCAGAACTTACTTTTCAATCTCGAGCAGAATTCAAAGACCACTTTTTAGGTTTAAAAAGACTTCCTGAAATACTTATCAAGTCGTTTCAGAAAAAATACCCCTAAAAATCCCACAAATATTTACAATTTCCATTCGAATCGCTGTTTGACTTCGAAATCCCCAGATCTCAGTTCAATTGACTTTACAGAATTTGAAATCGAAATATCTGTAAGCCAAGTATCTGTAAGTAAGTAACATCAAGTCAATCAGTGGAAACAAATGGGGTAATACGATCATGCCTTCTTTATCCGTAAATCAGAGCTTGTTTATTTGAAAACCGCTCCAACTTAATCGTACAAAAGTCGATGTATTAACGGTTAAACACTCCAGCAAATCCATTCCACAGTTCTTCCCGCTTTTACGGAACCACAAAAACAGCAAGCAAGGTGCATTTAAGCCTAGCGCAAAATCTCCAAATTATACACCCGACTATAGTTTCCATTAGCATGCTGTTTTAACCTATTCTCGGCATATTTTGCGCTAATCACAAAACAAAGCGAAGAGAATCATTGGAATAACAAAGCTGAAAACCTTCCGTTCGGCGAAGAGAAAACGGTTCGATTAAGTGCTGCGGCGCGGGCCTCTAATGGCTTCATTCGACCACCATCCATCCATCCGTTCCATGATCTCGAGCTGGCGGGCAAAGCGCGCGCGCGAATATCGGCTTGGTATTAACACGCTTTGGCCTCTCTGGCGAAATACGCCACGGTTAATGCAGAAGCTTGCAACACCCTCTGATCAGCATCACGCTCTGGTCGGGCGGAACGTGGAATTCGGTTTTTAATCGATTCTTAGTTTGTTTTATTTGTGCAACAATCGGGGTCAATTTGAAAAATAAAACCTTCTCGCCAGATCACCATCACACACTCCGATAGCACCAACTTGAAGGTTTTTTTTTTAGCTCAGCTCATGCTTACGAGGTGTCTTGCCGTAAAAATGATGCAACGGCTCAGAAGCCTACG
The DNA here is from genome assembly GCF_024139115.2 of Armigeres subalbatus. Classification (NCBI taxonomy): domain Eukaryota; kingdom Metazoa; phylum Arthropoda; class Insecta; order Diptera; family Culicidae; genus Armigeres; species Armigeres subalbatus. Next base: position 34,271,674 of record NC_085141.1, read on the forward strand.
TAAAATAAATACTGTAAAATGGAGTAGGAAATGCAAGAGTGGTGGCGCATGTGCTACGTCATGATAGATACAATCTAAATAACTGAATCAACTAATGGTATATGAATAACTATTAATTATCGTTTATCAGATAAATGCCGATACGAAATCTCACTTAAGCCCCTCGTAGTCAAATCAAATACGCCAGCTTAATCAACAACAACCGATTGAGCTGAAACTTTCAGATTGATTTTCTCACCCAAAGCCAATGTTCTTGAGGATTGCGGGCTTGGTAGTCATATGGCTACTGCTTCTTGCCTCATACGCAGGAGGTCGTGGGTTCAATCCCAGGTCCGTTCCATTCTCCTACTTTGTATCTTTCTTTATTTCTCATGTTCTAGCAATAGCTAGAACGGGAAATGGACTTCCATACCGTTTCCATTACTATTCCTATACCTTTCAACTTGAGTATTCTAACAGTAATCTGCTAGAATTGGAAATGAACTTATAGAGCTCGTTTCCACTACATCCAATTAAAAATTCCATCAGTTACCTTTCTCCCATCTATCACATTGGCAGCTCGTTAACCAGGACGGACCTCTGCCTCTCCAACCTAACCCAGAAATTCCAACAAATTCCTGCATGAACTCGTGGCAAGTGCAGAGGTATATTCGGTTTGCAGGGCGAATGATTGCATCATCATTTCCTCCCCTTCCCTATATTGACTCTGCATTCTGACGTGGCAGGCGCCAGTATGACTTAATAAATGAGATCACCAGCATTTGCTACATTGAAGATGTGTGCTAGTCCTGGAGCAAACATCTGTTGATTCCTGTGCAAGAACAGCTGATCTGGTCATAATGGGGTAGCAACTACGAGCAGTCAATCAAGCTCAAGCTCAAGCTCGCTCAAAGCCAAAGTTCTTGAGGATCCCGGTAGAATTCGACCGCATATTTTTTCTTCCGAAACTGGGTTACAAACAAACACACACACCATTAGCCTCGAGGACAGTGGAACTGTTTTCCATTGAACCCAGCAACTTTCAGGAACTCTCATAACCGGGTAAATTAAACTTTCATTCTGGGTTTCTTTGTTAATGCGGCCAGAACAATAATAATAAGATACTTTATTCCCAAATCACGAAATAATTTCGATACCAGACTCTGTTTCTAATAAGATAAGATCGACCTTAACCCTTTTTCCCATGATAGCTGTAGAGCTCCATCAAATTCTGCACCTTCTAATTTTTATCGAATTGTTTCAAAAACAGCTTTATGGTCTCCTTGGATAGCTTATATAATCAATTTTGTGTAAAAATAGTGAAAGTATTGAAAACAATCATGTAACTATTGATTTACAATCAAAAACTTTTTCTTTTCGTTTTCCACTAATTTCATGTACCTATGCCAAATAGCTTTTGTTCTAGTATTTTTCTTAAAAGAGGGAAGGAAAAGGTTAAGAATCAGTTTATGATGGGTTTTACCTGGTTTACCCACAATCGCTGACTTAGCCTGAAATTTTTCGAATTTGTTTGAAGGCTATGGCTTAATGCCACTAGGCAGGTGACCAACCAAGTGTGGAAAGTTATTAAATTTCGTCGTCTCACTGAAGCAGTTTCCTCGATATATATGCTTCTAGACTTTCATTTGAGGCAACTTCAAGTTGGTATGTAGCTGTGAAGATATGGTTATGCAAACCTAAATTAGCAACTATTGGTTTTTAACGAAATTATACAAGACGTTTGGAGCCGGTTCATTTAAATGGTGTGATGTAAAGAGGATTGCCACTGTGACGTCTCATTAGTCTGTTGTGGTAATGAGTGAAAACAAACGATTGGCTTGGTTTGGGCAGCTTATTAGATAAATTGACTGAAGGTAACCTTTATTAGCATTGGGTTATTTTGAGGCTTCAGCTGATGGAATAATTTTAATATCTAGACTGTAATTCCTTAGTATTACGAGGTTAGATCAGTGCTCCTGCAATCAAATGGTTCACGATGAACTAAAATCTTTAGGAGTAAAAATGCAAAAATGTTCGTTTACCGATACTAATTTCCATACAAAAATCAAACGCGATGCGGAAAGCAAGGAAGCAACCAATCCAGTCCAAATTGTGCACAGTTTTTTGAGACCGCAAATGGTTTCGAAAAACCATTGATTTGAAAAAATGACCACGATGCCCTGCCTCACTGGTTATAGAATTTGAAAGCTTCAGAAGTGAACACTACTGTGAAGTCACTTGGAGGGTTGAACAAAAATTTAAGTTCCCCAAAATAACATCATGATTATCAGTTGATTATCATTCAGAACCAGTGTAAGCTGTTGAAGAACGCGGAAAATAACTCGCGAAATTCGGAAAAACTCACGGAAGAAAAACACGAACGTAACAAACACAAGTATCTATTATCGTATATTAAAAAAATGGTTTCTATATACACTACTGCAATGTTTAGAATGCACTCAACGAGCTGCTTTTTGGCCGGGCGGAATTGGTTTACGGTCAACCTTAGGGGATTTCTATAGAGTATTCTCGTATAGATGTTGTGAAGGTATTTTCATCAAGTTAACAATCAATCGATTATGTTCATCATTCGGAGCCACGTGTTTGTTAGAATCAACCAGCCATATGCGGATCCTTTCGAAGGTGTGGGTGGGGTGAATAAACTAATTTGTGGAAATCAATATCAAAGGAAATATTCGAAGGATTTAGATTGGCCGGTATTCACAGCGAACATCTCCAGTTAAACGAGAAAACTAAAATTACACCTTCGTAACATAAGGTCTGATTCATATTTAAATTAGGGCAGCTATGTGCCGCTGTCATTATTTGTTGTCAGTCAGTCAAAGGAATAATAAATAGACTAGACTGGATAACGCCTTCAATTATAATTCTTACTACTGACGCCAAATTATAAATGAAGCAATTACGCCAAAAATGCTGGTGCCCCAACTTTACCTAAAGTGACCAGACGTCCCGGATTATGCGGGACAGTCCCGGATTCAGTCTACACATGTCCCGCGTTGCCAGACGTCCTGGAAAACGTCCCGCATTCCATGATGAATCTGTAAAGTCTGGATAATGTATGGAAATCTAGAAAATCTAGATCCGAATAATCAGAAGAAAAAGAATGCTTCAATGAAGATTTGAATAATTGTAATAATCTAGAAATTTTCCGTAAGTAGTAGAAAATCTAGGCATTCTGAAGGAACAACAAAAGTTGAGTCTGAAGCATTATATTAATTTGGAGGGTCTGCTTTCAACTCAAACTGGATAGTTGCAACAGTTTTGCAGTTATAGATCAATAAACTTCAATAAAAGCTGCATTACACTGCATAATCAAATGCACTTTTATTGCTTCTTACGTCGACTGACAACCGTTTAGCACCTAAAAAACGTTGAAGTTTTCCTAACGGCATGTTGTTGTGTTGAACGACATGCAAAATATGTTAAAATTTAAGTATCCTCAAATCAGCGAAAATTTAACGACCTGCAAAACGGAAATACCTAGTACCTAGTAAAAATATATTAGCGTATTTGTTTCTGTGAAATCGAGTAGTTGTACAGACACAGAGTGTTGTATTGTAGGTTAATTAATCATTCATGTGGCCAACGAGGGCTAACATAAAATATCTCCATCCTGGGCGGCTGCTCGCTTTAGCCTTGAACTGGGCCCAGATCAGATTCCTGTTGACTTCCTTTATTTCTTTGATGAGACTACGTCGTCACAAGCCGCTTACTTGCAGATTTCGTCTCATGTCTTTCGTAATGTGTGGCTAGAGGTGTCGCAAATTAATAGATTACTTCGATTAATTGATTCATCGTTGTTATAATCGAATTAATTTTGAATCGATTACTACTCAACGATGATTCGATTCAATAATCGTCAAGAATCGAGAGTAATCGATTATCTAAGACGAGTTAAGTAACCTCCGTAGACTGCGTGGTTGGCGATGTGTAGCCATGGATTTTTTTTTTGCGAAAGGTCCGCAAATCGTCCTCCACCTGATCGATCCACCTTGCCCGCTTTGCACCTCGCCTTCTTGTTCCCGTCAGATCGTTGTCGAGAACCATTTTCATCGGATTACTGTCCGACATTCTGGCTACGTGCCCAGCCCACCGCAATCTTCCGATTTTCGCGGTGTGAACGATGAATGGTTCTCCCAACAGCTGATGCAACTCGTGCTTCATTCGCCTCCTAGATGGTACGTAGCACTTTCCTTTCGAAAACTCCAAGTGCGCGTTGGTCCTCCACGAGCATCGTCCAGGTCTCATGTCCGTAGAGAACTACCGGTCTAATAAGCGTTTTGTAGATAGTCAGTTTGGTACGGCGGCGAACTCTTCTCGATCGGAGCGTTTTGCGGAGTCCAAAGTACGTACGATTTCCTGCCATGATTCATTCATTTATTTAGTTAACATCTAAACAGATAACACTGAATCAACAATTTGACGCCACAATACACGGTTCGAGGCCGCATCTCTCCATCCTCGGATACGCCCCACGCTCGCCAAGTCGTTTTGCACCTGGTCTGCCCATCTCGCTCGCTGCGCTCCACGCCGTCTCGTACCTGCTGGATCGGAAGCGAACACCATCTTTGCAGGGTTGCTGTCTGGCATTCTTGCAACATGTCCTGCCCATCGTACCCTTCCGGCTTTAGCTACATTCTGGATACTGGGTTCGCCGTAGAGTTGGGCGAGCTCATGGTTCATTCTTCGCCGCCACACACCGTCTTCTTGCACACCGCCAAAGATGGTCCTAAGCACCCGTCTCTCGAATACTCCGAGTGCTTGCAAGTCCTCCTCGAGCATTGTCCATGTTTCATGTCCGTAGAGGACAACCGGTCTTATAAGCGTCTTGCACATGACACATTTGGTGCGGTGGCGAATCTTTTTCGACCGCAGTTTCTTCTGGAGCCCGTAGTAGGCCCGACTTCCACAGATGATGCGCCTTTCTCGACTAACGTTGTTGTCAGCCGTTAGCAAGCATCCGAGGTAGACGAATTCCTCGACCACCTCGAAAGTATCCCCGTCCATCGTAACACTGCTTCCCAGGCGGGCCCTGTCGCGTTCGGTTCCCCCCACAAGCATATACTTCCTGCCATGATGCGTCTCCGAATTTCTCCGCTGGTATCGTTATCGGACGTCACCAGTGAGCCCAAGTACACGAATTCTTCAACCACCTCGATTTCGTCACAACCGATAGAAACTCGTGATGGGTGACTTACATTGACCTCTCTTGAGCCTTTTTCTATCATGTACTTCGACGTGTTGATGACTAGTCCAATCCGTTTAGCTTCGCTTTTCAGTCTGATGTAGGCTTCCTCCATCCTCTCAATGTCGCCGGCGAAGTCAAATAGCTGGACGGACTTATTGAAAATTGTACCATTCGTGTTAATCCCTGCTCTTTGTATTACCTTTTCCAAAGCGATGTTCAATAGCAGACACGAAAGATCATCACCTTTTCGTAACCCTCTGCGTGTTTTGAAGGGACTCGAGAATGCCCCTGAAACTAGAACTACGCACATCACCCGATCCATCGTCGCCTTAATCAATCGTATCAGTTTATCCGGAAATCAATTTTCGTGCATAAGCTGCCATAGCTGGTCCCGATCGATTGTATCATATGCGGCTTTGAAGTCGATAAATAGATGATGTGTGGGCACGTTGTATTCGCGGCATTTCTGCAATACCTGACGTACGGCGAACCACCCATAAATCCCACCTGGCACTGGTGGTACAATTGGTGTTAGCCGGCAGCATAAAATTTAGGAGAGTACCTTGTAGGCGGCGTTCAGCAATGTGATTGCGCGTTAGTTGCTACAATCTAGCTTATCGCCCTTTTTGTAGATGGGACACACAACACCTTCCATCCACTCCTGCGGCAGAACCTCATCCTTCCAAACCCTGGTAATTACCCAGTGCAGCGCTCTAGCCAGTGCCTCACCAACGTGTTTAAACAGTTCTCCTGGTAGTTGGTCAAATGCAGCGCGTTTGTCTACGTGCCGGACGTCAAGCGAAGAAAATTGCGAAGCAGAGCGGAAAAGTTGATCTACGTCGGCTATGCCTGTGGAACCAAGGCATACAGGTTCCTTAACAAGCGGACTGGGAAAATAACCATCAGTAGAGACGTTAAATTTCTTGAGCTTGCAGGAGGAGCCTAGCGGTAGCCCAATGAAGAGTGCAAAAGCAAGAGGTAATGCTTCAACCGAGCAGAAGGGAGCTGTCTGTTCGGAAGACCTGATGGAGTTTCAGTGCAGCTGTGCAGAAGGAGGAAGTGAAGATAGTGAACAAGTGAGTGTTGATAGTGCGGATGTAGTGAGTAATTGCGATACAGAGCCGGACTTCCATGGATTCTCGGAACTTGACACCACTGTTGAAGAATTCCACGAAGCGGAAAACTCAACAGATAAGAAGATTTGTATCACGGTGAAGACAACGGCGAATGTGAACAGCCGCCACGTAGATCACAGCGGGAAAATGCAGGTACAATTCCGAAGAGATACAACTACGTCGTGGGCGTAGCTAAGATCGAGGAGCGCGATCCGAGCAGCTACAATGCGGCATTGAAAAGTGTAAATAAGTCGGAGTGGTCAAGAGCAATGGACGAAGAATATCAATCCCTAATGGCAAAAGATACTTGGACACTTGTTCCTGTGTGGCCCGAAATGGCCGGAGCGAATTGTTATGACAGCAGCTCTCCGTGGGTGCGTGTGCACGCCACGGAGGTCTGATCAGAAGGGGCCGAGTCGGCTTGCTGCGCACTGATCGACACGCTGAGGTGTTAATGTATAATCACACGCTGGTGGTAACTTACTCAAACCCCCACATTTCCCTTCTTTTCTTATAAAAAAAAGGCAAAAAAAATCCTCTAGCATAGAACGCAATGATTTTTTAAGTTATTTACGCAAGACGAAGATGAACATATTGCTTTTGAGAAACCGATAATTTCCTATGAAAACTAAACTCCAAAATAAACTTGTCTGATCATCGTGGTTTTCAATCGCACAACAACGAAATGCAAGTTGTATCATTTAAATGTTAAACTAAATTGGTATCTAGTGTTATGGTATTGATCTCACAAGAAACATTTTATATTGTAGCAATAATCTAAATATCTTATACCGTCCATTAAATCCAACTATCAGCTTCATATATAGTAATACCAGCAAGCTGACCTTCAACATATCGATGTTGATTTTGCAACAACCGCTTAGAACATGTTTTTCCATACTGTGGGCCGCGACTCCCAGGAAGGTCGTGGGATGATCATGATCAATGATGGGTTGTGAAAGACGCGTCTTAATTCATACTTTTGTCCCTATTTTGTCCCATAAATCTATTAGATTTGGTTCTATGTAGACATTAGATTTGGATCTATGTAGTGAATGGAGAACAATCAATTTTAAGATTTTGTCAAATACATTGAAATCCAAACAATTCAAATCCAATCCAAATTCAATCCAATCCACATTCAATCCAATTCCAATCAACATTCAATCCTAATCCAATCTAAATCCAATTCAAATCCATTTCACATTCAATCCAAATCTGTTCCACATCCATTCCAAATCCAATCCAATCAAAATCTAATCCAAATCCGATCCAAATCCTATCTAAATCCGTTCCAAATCCAATCAAATGCAATTCTAATCCAAATCTAGATCAAATCCAATCCAAATTCAATCCAAATCCAACCAAAATCTAATCCAAATCCGTTTCAAATCCATTCCAAATCCAATCCATATCCAATTCAAATCCATTCCAATCAAATCCAAATTCAACCAAAATCTAACAATTTAATTGCATATTATTCGGCAACTCGGCCGTACGACTGTGGATATACAACAGTAAAGCACATGTGGAGATTGGACAAATCAATCATCCGAAAGATAATCAATTTGCAAAAAAGAGAGCTAACCGCGGTGGAGGTTGGTACTCCGATTCTGATGGCTTTTCCGCAAACGTGACCTTTAAGTGGTCTTGTTATGTAGGGGTTATTACGCCTATCTAGAGAGTAGGAAGTTGAGGGTTCGTGTCCCTCCAAGACACGTGGATTCTTTTTCGCAAATTTCATATCAATTTATTCATTTCGAAGCATATGCTGTGCATATGCACAGCCAAGATATTTAACAAAATCTAATCCAAATCCTATCTAAATTCGTTCGAATTCCAAATCATTCCAATCCATTCAAAGTAATATAATGATGGGATATGAAGCAATTCATAATGGTTTGTTCAATCTAATGCGAACTCTTTTTTATCCAAATTCTTAAAGCCAATGTTTGAGGGTCGCAAGCAACATGCGATTCTGCTAGGTGGGTCGCATGTACAAGTAGTGTGGGAACATCTGGCCTAGGATATGATATTTATCTAAAATTTCGCAGAGATATCATAGGGGCAGTAGGGGCAATATGAGCCACCCTCATTTTGAGCTTATTGTTAAGTTCTATCATGTAATATGTAATATGCACATATGCATCAACGTGAAAACAGCATTAAAATTCAAATCAAACATGAAAATACACTTGAAAATGTAAATTTTCGCTGCATAGGCGAAATTATTATAAGATTTGAAGTTTATAATTAAGGTTTTGACACAAAACTGATTAAAATACAGGTCAAAAATACACCACAATCCAAAGATATATTAAAATTGAATATTGTGCACACATGTTTGTATTGATACAAATCTGAATTTATCATGACACTTTTTTTTCCAAAGCCAGTCTCTATGTGACAATATGGGCATATCTGTACAGAGCCAGATATCAGGCCTTAAAATGCGAACAAGTTCGAATTTCAGTAGTTAAATACATACAAGAATATTATCATATATGTAAGAATAATTACGGAAAATATACAACAGCGCATTACTGCGATTGAAACAGAAAAAATGACCATTGACCAATAAGGCAAAGACAAAGGTGCTATTTGAACGAGATGGCGCCACAACATTTAAAGTAAAATGAATTTCCTTGTATGGGCAAATCATCCGTTCTCATTTACTACGCATCGCATCAATATGAAACCTAGGTCAAAAAGCAACAAATAATTTTTAGATTTTTTGTTCCCACGACTTGTTTTGCAGTTCTAAACAATAAAAGAGATTTCATTGTACCTCCATACTAAATTCTAGCTGTATACTTTCAATTTCTTCAAGACTGTTCTCCACCTTGTGTGTGTAGAAGGAACATTGAAAGCTTACGATATCGAACAGCAGATGTCACTAGTGTATATGCAATATTTCATTGATACAAACACACAGCAACACCACCTGTCGCCTGATCATGGAAATATTGCAATTATACCATCAGGTTATAGATAGTGGAATATATAGATGAGCGAAGATAAATCCTCTGTCTCCAAACGAACTGTCAAACGTGTCTCCAAACGAGCATGACCTCACGATTTCAATGGAAACGTTAAGGGCTGTGACGTCATATGCGCGTGTGCACGGGCAAAAAAATCGACTCAGCCATGCTTTCGCTCATCTATAGATTCTACTATCTATACATCAGGTGTAGTGGCTGTTGTTAAAATATTTAGGAAGGGCCCCAAGCGGAATTTTTGCTAGAATGCAACTGACGATCTCCTATTGAAATGTGGCTGTTCAAACGGTGAAGAGTGGCAAATCGGTTCAGTCCACTGTTGTGCGGTTTTTTAAGTAAGAATATCATATTGGCGCGCTTATCTTTTTCTAGAGTGCTGCGGCGGTCTTAAGCCCCGAACGCAATACAACGGAACGGTGACGGAAACGGAAAATTTGACAGTTAGCCCATATATTTTCTGTCAAATTTGCCGTTTCCGTCGCCGTTCCGTTGTATTGCGTTTGGGGCTTTACACTCGCAGGGTCGCAGGCTCGACTGCGAAGGTAAACGTCAAGATAGCCGCCGTGTTAAAAGATAGGCAGAATTTTCCCGCTCAAAACAAAACCACGTGCTTTTCGCGAAATGACAGCAGTGTTCGATTGTATTAGTGAGAGGCAACCGGAGTCACTGAGTACATGGAGAGTGTTTATCATGGCAAGTGCATACGGTGGTGAGATTTTCATTGACTCTGTTGTGTTTAGTGACCGTTGCGATTACCTGAGAAGCAACCAGCAGGAAACCGCAGTATTCTATTTTATTTCGAGATGCATAATATTCTTCCATATTACGATACTTTTTTCGCCTAAATAAACGTTTTGGATGGGTGGCCCATACTGCCCCAAATGGTGGCTCATATTGCCCCGTATAGTCGGGAACACACATTGAAATCAATACATTTTCAAAAGCAAGGATGTTATCGATCATTTAGTAATTTGCGTTCGATCATTTAGTAGTTTGTCAAAAACTCATTTCAGAAGCTGAATTTCAAAATGTGTTGTATGGTGGACTTCTAGTGCGAAGGTTTTTCTACAACTCTGCCTAATGGTTCGTTGTTTGAATTCCACTAGTAACGGAGTTATAGCGTTAGTTGCAGTAACTTAGACTAAATGAAAACAAAATTCCAATCATTTAGTTTAAGTTACTGCAACTAACGCTATAACTCCGTTATTAGTAGAATTCTAACAACGAACCATTAAGCACAGTTGTAGAAAAACCTTCACACTAGAAGTCCACCATTCAACACATTTTGAATTTCAGCTTCTGGAATGAGTTATTGACAAACTACTAAATGATCGAACGCAAATTACTAAATGATCGATAACATCCTTGTTCAAAAGTGCATTCCAACAATTTCCAAACGCATTTTTTGTCATTCATCGACGTTATATGAAAGGTAACATTCTCTAGTATAAGTCAACTACATTTGAACGATGTTTTTTGAGCTTTTCAGCGCTTTTCGGAACGATTTCCTTAGGTGGCCCATATTGCCCCGATCACCCCTATTTAAATAAGATAGCATAAGTATATACCTAAATTTTAGACCTATATTAACCAGTACTATTAGCCAATAACTCCAAACTTATGACTTTGTGAATGCTGGTAACGTTTTTGAGCTTCGTGAATGTTGGATATCTCATCCAACTCATCTCTCAGATTTCGTTAGAACTAGCTTAACTAGTAGTCTCATGTACACTAAAGTCGCCAAGTTATACATTTCATAATAAACTTATTTTAACCAAAATCAATGCTTCCATTACCCACCTTGGGATTTTCTAGATTGTCAAGCTTTTTCTCGGCAGTCTCCCAGAAACGCCTTGTGGTATTGCAAACCACAAACCATTATCCAGCGGTCTCTTTTAAAACCACAATCCATCTACCAGCAGTCTTCCAGGCGCGCTTTGTGATTTTCTAAACCACAGTTAATTTTCCAGCGGTCTTCCAGACGTGCTTTGTGATTTTCCAAACCACAATCCATTTTCCAGCGGTCTTCCAGACGTGCTTTGTGATTTTCCAAACCACAATCCATTTTCCAGCGGTCTTCCAGACACGCTTTGTGATTTTCTAAATAACAATCCATTTTCCAGCGGTCTTCCAGACGCGCTTTGTGATTTTTCAAACCATTTCCCAGCAATCTTCCAGACACGCTTTGTGATTTTCTAAGCCACAATCCATTTTCCAGCGGTCTTCCAGACACGCTTTGTGATTTTCTAAGCCACAATCCATTTTCCAGCGGTCTTCCAGACACGCTTTGTGATTTTCCAAACCACAATCCATTTTCCAGCGGTCTTCCAGACGCGCTTTGTGGCAATTCAAACCCATTGCCTTGTGTTTTTTTAATCATCAAATATTTTAACACATTAGCACATTAACAATTGAATTCAACTTTCACCTTCAGCATCAAGATGCCACAAATAACCTGGCAGGATCGCCAAAATGTGTGGCCCCAAATGGCCGAAGCAAATTGTTATGACAGCAGCTCTCCGTGGGTGCGTGTAATAGAGGTAATAAACTATAGAGGACGTTTGTCGCTGTCGTCACTGGCGAAACATCTTTTGCTGGCGAGGATAGGGCACTAAATGTCAATAAAGGAAAAATCAGTACGTTTTGACAGATAGGTACCCAACATGTTTGGGGACTATAACAAAGGGAACCGCAGCGACAATCGTCCTCTATAGTTTATTACCTCTATTGTGCGTGTGCACGCCACGGAGTTCTGACAAGAAGGGGCCGAGTCATGGTATGCTGCCCTTGCTGCGCACTGATCGACACGCTGAGGTGTTAATGTACAATCACACGCTGATGGTAACTTACTCAAATCCACAGTTCCTTTGCCACCGGGTTCTTTGGGAGAATTGATCTTAGATAAGCCAAAGAAACGATTGAGACAATGAAACGGGATGCAACTTTTGACGATCGGGTTTTGAGAAATCTTAAAAATAATTATACTCCAAATTTCCTCAAAGACTTGCTGTCTCACATCCGAATGTGCTACAATCATTATAAACTAGCTCATATTTGCATATCTCTTGTTTAGTTTAACTTCCGGAGATGAGCACGGCAGCACAGTGACTACCGCTTCTGCCTTATATACAGGAGGTCTGCTGGAGAATACATCACATAATGTGGTATCACTTTTCTAAGTGAATTCTTGATCTATACTTCTGTGGCAGAGGTATTCTTTGTCTCTAGCAGTATAAAAAACTAACTGAAACAACTGACAGGCGCCATTATTGATCTGAGCGCTCTGAAACGTGTATATCCGGAATAGGTGGTAAATCACAACCTTTATTCACTTGGATCGTAGCGTTATAATAAGTCACGGAGTCACCATTGACAAGTATAGTCAGTCTAAGCTAAGCTATTTAGCTACATCCTCGTTTAGATATTCAACTTTTGTTTAATCCTGTCGGTCTGTCAACTATTATAAAATTTCAGAAACTCTCTGAGCCTCCCTGGACTAGCAGAAATAATAACGTACTTCCAGAAAAATTTCAACAATTGTATGGAAGAGCAGAAACTATTAAAAACTTCCAGATTTCTTGGAAAATCTCAAAACATAATTGAAACTTTTTGGAATAGAAAGAATTCCTCACAGACTCTGAGGTGCTTTTCGGAAAAGAGTTCTTCATTTCAATCCCCGAAACCACCACGATTGTCAGTTTGGCCTCTGATAAACTATCAAAAATCTGATTAAATTTGGTATTTTCTTACCATAGTGCCATATTCATGGGTAGGACAATGCTTCGACTGTCATACCCAGGTATTTTTATGCGTGGGACATGTCCAACTTGTCCCATCCACTCCCGGCGCCACTGATTATGATGATACTCCTAAACTGTATTCCCTATGAACCATCAAACTGCTTGGCATCTATGAGGGCATCGGTGAGTCGCTGGCTTATCGTTAAGTACATATATGTCATATCATCATTTCCTATCAGTATGCAGTCTACGAAATACTTCGTTACAAGGCAGCGCAACGCAGCAAAAAAAAAGTAATTCGTGGTTCAGAAGACCCAACCCCACACATAAATATGAACATTTTTGACATTTTTCCCATATTTTCTATTAACTGGGCATCAACTTTAGCAACATAATGTGACGTAACAACAATAAAAAAATCTATGTCAGAAGTGGGGTTCGAACCCACGCTCCCAGATGGGAACCAGAGCTTAAATCTGGCGCCTTAGACCGCTCGGCCATCCTGACTGGAGGAAAACAGAGAGGCTCAAAATCAATAAGGTGATTTGAACTTTATATTTTGGTTAACATCAAAAGTTGAGATCTTTCATTAGGTATTCCATATAAAAAACGCCCTCGATAGTTGGCCTTGTTTCTTGGTTTCAAATGGCAAAAATAGGGATGTTCTTTCCTGCACAAACGGTCGCATAATTCTTAAAATTTACATCACTATGTATTGAATCACTTCCTTTCTGCTATACTTAACAAATGTCTCACTTCAGCACTTCAAACTGCCAAGGCACAACTTGAAGATCAGGCTTGTATCGCTGATGCGGTTCTGAAACGGAAATCATTTTCAAAGTTAATCGATTCTACGATTTTTTGCTGTCAACTTACTAATCATAGCGTAGTGTTGCACATTCTGCACCAGCTCCAAATTGCCGGTAGCCTGTGCTGTCGCCTCAACATCCTGCCCGCTGCCGGGCACCACCATTTCCGGTATCCAAATGGCATCCAGCGAGAACTTGACAACGTGAAACAGTTCGCCGTATTCTTTCTGTACCTGGGAAGCCTGATCGATGAAATCCATCTCGATGGCCACCTTGCAGAGGGACCGCACCTGTCGCTGTCGCTCCACGGAGCATAAGCGCACGACAAGCGCATGTAGAGCATCGACCAGAGCAATGTCCTCGTAAGGGTTGCCTTCCTTCAGACTAAGCAGCTTCCGCTCGTGCTTCCGTCGATTTTTGCTAGAGCGATGAGACTTACTGGAAAGATATGCGTCTTAGAAATTTGTAGACATTCGTTCAAGGAAACTTACCCCGAACGCCCCGAGCTGGCCGTTTGCCTCGAGGAGGCAATTGTTGATACTTCCGAATATAGATCACAGTCGTCCAGATTGGTATCGTCATCGTCAGGTTGTGGGTCAAGCTTCTTTTTGGCTTTCTCCTCTCGTACCAACAGAAGTCGAGTTTTGTGTTTCAAAAATTCTTCTTTCTCAGTGACCAATTTATGCATAAAATTTTGCAGATATTCTTCCAAGTTCGGACGGATAAGGCTATCTACCAGAGTTCGATCACAGAGGTAAGCCTCCAGCAGTGCTTTATCAAATAGATGGTCTTTCAGGAGAATCTCCACAGCAATTCGATGGTCTTTTAGGTAGTCCTTAGCCAATCTGGAAGCCGCTTCGTATTCTCCACCCTCCTGAAGGGCCGGGATCAATGACTGAACGAGACGACGGAGTTCGTCATCGCTGTAGCCCGCTGTGATTGCCAAATTAAGACACCTCCTCCAATCTGCGGCATTCCTCGCCGCAGCAATAGCCTGTTGAAAGTCACCGGCCTTTTCGTAGATTAAACTAGCATCCACTTGTTTGTTGTTCTGCCTTAAATTATCTCCATAACAGGAGCAAACCTTCCGATAGTATTTGTCGTTGCTTTTGTACGAAGCCATTGCCTTACCATACAGTCCATGAGCGATCGTTAACTGCAGTGCCTCTTGGAACTTTTCTTCGTCATTCTGATATTGAGCAATGTTCCGGATCGCCTTGTCGAAGCGTTTCAAGTGGCAATCGATTTTGTATTTGCGGTAGTTTTCGTCCAAACGCTTCAACTCGTTTAAAAATGGAAGATACTCTTTGGGGTCCTTTTGTGACTTCGTAGCCACAAATAGGACCAATCCAAAATCGTACATTCCTAGGGCCACGTTGTACAGGTCATTGACGTCCACCAAATATAAAAGGTACTTAAGGGCTTCGTCCGCATCATCGCCTTTTCCAAGTGTTTTTTTGAGATTCCAAATTACTTCCAGAGCTTGTTCTAGCATCCCTTTCTTCACGTAGCAAGTGATTTTCGGAAGCATGTAGTTGATGTTTGTATTGGATGATTCTAACGCCGTCAGCAAACGATCACAGAGAAACTCCGATTTGGTTTCGACCTGATATCCATCGATAGCGCCGTTCAACTCACGACTCAAATAATTACTCCCGTACATGGTGCTACAAACATCTTGATTCTGAAGATCACTGATGAATAAATTCAACCAGTTAACATTTGTAATTTCCTCAAGAAAGCGATCCAGATTGGACAAAAACAAATGAGGGTTGTGATCAACGATTAGGTTGAGATTTATCCGCTCTTTACGAAGTATATCGAATGCCTTTAGGTACTCCAAAGCGTCCAAGTGGTTTGCCACTAGGCAAAGCGAAAGAATTCGAGGCGCGATAGCTTCCAGGTTTCCTCGTGGAAGTTGGAAAACGGTACGAGCTGATTTGGGTACCACAACCACAAGCTTAGAGCCACGTTCAACGCGACGTTCACCAACAATCACATTCGTGTGCAAGTCCACAAACTTAAGATCCGCAATTGTGGTAAACAGGAGATAACGCTCTGTTAGGAATATCGATGTGACATCTGTAGCAAGTTTGATACCATCGGCATAAAGATTTTGACGATTTCGCAGCGAGAAGAGCTTGGGCGTGCAGTTTGCCACGCGATGAACACGCAACTGTTCGCAAAATTCCGGCAGATTGAGGTTTTTGCTTAAAGAAATTGAAGGCTTAAGTTCTATTTTGTACAACTGGCCCGTGAAAGTTTCTATAAAAGCGGATGATTCATTGATAGACTCGATACAACCAATTCGATCTGTTTCCAATCCGACAGTAAGCGACTCCAATACACTAAACTCTCCTTTGACTGAATCGACTTTGAGAATCTTTAAAAGATTGGAACCTTCGACGAAGAGTAGAATATCATTTGACAACCATTGCCAATGAGAAAAAATCCCTAAGCCTATTTCAAATGGGCTGGCCAGTAATTGAACACCGGTAAGGCGCCGAACTGATGTGTCCGTGAAGTCAGGTTTGAAAAAACTAACCCTGTTATTGAAGTCAACAACAGCGAAACAGTTCGAATTCAATGGTTCCTCTGCATTTCGTAGGAAACTCACAGAGTTGACAAACTTGTCAACTTTAGGGTGAATCCGCACATTGGTGGCGGGTTACTACGCCTCGGAAATTAGTCAGCAACACCGTAGCTCCGTCGATAACTGTCACAAGCGACTGATCTGTGTTCTGTAATCCAGTAGAATGATCCACCGAAAAATCCCATCGTGATACCTCATATTTACCATTCTCCAATAAAACATGCAGCGTTCGTCCTTCAGAATATTTCAAATCCCATTGAACTTCTAGGATTTCCTGATCAAATTCTTGGTATTGTTTGATATACCAATGGTAGTTGCAGATAATGAAAAAGTACAAACAATTTAATCTGCTGCTTGTCTTACGCGTTCTAATCACCAGCACTTCCGAGTCGTGGCTCCAATAGATGCCTTTGACTTCTTCCTCTCCCTGCCTAAATGGCAGATCTATCTCTCTATGCTTCAATCCATTCTTCTCGAACAGTGCCACGACGTATTTATCTTTCAGCATCTGAGGAATCGCGATCCACAGCCCGGATGGCTTCCATCCCATTGGTACGTCTAAACCGTAACATTTCTCCGATGTAAATTGCAGCGCACCTTCTTTGTTGAACACTTTGAAAGCTCGCCCAAAGGGACCCAGGAAGCCAACCACAAAGTATTCCCCATCCGCTCGCCAGCTTATCTCAACTTTTGGATCGATCTTGCTCACATCGACCGCAACTTCCGCTTCCTCTTTCTTCTTGCGTGCCGCACCCTTTCCTTCCGATCCGTGAAACTGTGTCTCCTTCTTACCCCATCCAACACTCATAAACTCCCGATCGCCGAAGGTATCATCCTTGAGGCATACTTCGTTAATCGGATCGTAGGCGCTATTCATCGTGACTACGTTCAAATTACTGCAAAAATAAAATTATGTTACCATTATTATTTACTTTCATTACGAATCTAATAAAAAAATGATGACTTCTTCCTAAAATTTATAAGTTTACTTTTTTTAAATATCTATGTGTTACTTGCTTAATTATCAAATTATTTCAGTTAAATTAGAAAACAATAAAATCTTACCTATCAACAAACACCACCACCTCTTGATCGGGACTCCAACTCATCGCCTCCAGTCCACCATCGCAAAAAGTCACCACTTCCGCTTCCTCTGTTGGCCGCCCCAAGTTCAATACCAACACCTCACCCGCACACGTAGCCAAGCAAAGCTCATCGTTCAGTGCCAAATGTTCAACGGCGACCACCACTTTTCCCGGGAGAAGCGCTATTTCTTCCAGATTTAACGGATTTGTCCGGTCCAGCCGGTACACAGTCGCTCCGATGGCGACATACACCAGATTGTTGCTGTTGGAATCCACTACCATCAGGCTGCGCTGGTGATTCGGTGATGACGGGAGCCCCTCAAAGCAGACGCTCTGAAGAGCTACACGATATAGATTCTTCATCGCAAAATTTGTATACTGATTTACGATGTAGCAGTAACGAAAATTCGATGACAATTTGAATAAAAAATTAAATGTGATTAAATTATTTAAGCACGCACGTTGTTTTGTTTCCCGGTTTCAAATTCAGTTCAGAGGGTTCAGAAACGGTCGAAAACAAAATATTATTTGTTTTGACGTCTTTGACGTCGAATCAAGTGTCAGAAAGTGAGTACACGCAAAACTGAAAGTATGTTCTTTTGTGGATATATTTATTAAGGCTTTGGTCCTTGCTTTGGCAGGAACTAATTAACCGGGACGCGGCACTTGGATTTTTTTCGCGTTGCGCTTGAAGTCTCCATCGGTGTGTAGAGTTCTAGGTATACAGTTGAAAAGACACTATACAACGCTGTCAGTTGTCATGTTTTTTTGCATATTTTTCTCACCGTGCACGACTGACAGCATTGATGTTTTTGTTTTTACG
Organism: Armigeres subalbatus; assembly: GCF_024139115.2. Lineage (NCBI taxonomy): Eukaryota > Metazoa > Arthropoda > Insecta > Diptera > Culicidae > Armigeres > Armigeres subalbatus. The sequence continues at coordinate 34,290,029 of NC_085141.1, forward strand.
AGATCTGTCAAAGTAAAAGCTGAAATATTTTCCATATTATTTTTGCCTTTCTCGTACAACAAAGTTGTTTCTCTTTTGCTTTGAATGTCGTAAAAGTGATTTTAATTCTATTAGTTATTAACTGATATTGTTCTTTGCAATTTGTAATTTATTGTCATAACGGAAGCCTACAGGTTATAGCCTACAGGATAACCTCTTCACGTGGTCCATAATCTTCGTGTCAGTACGCGACTGTCCTTGCTTCAGAATGACGGTAAGCCCTCGGAAGTTTTGCCATTTCGTCCGGGATTCCGGCAACGGCTACGTCGGAGATCTCTGACAGTTCTAGGATTAGATTTCATAGTTCCGTTGGTGACACCTGCAAGGCATAACATTTGGTTTAAATTTACTTTTTATTTACAGTGGTCAGCACTGAGGAACCGGGACGAAGAAGGTGAAAAAATGACGATTCGCTTGATTCTATTGTCAACGGCTTGGAAGTTCATGAGGGCATCGAAATAGATAACGAGGCGTTTGGGATCGTATCAAACGAGATGGCAGCTTATGCCGGCACTGCAACCGTCGGACCCGCAGTGAATATAACAAATGCGGCCCACGCAGAAGAAGTAGCTCCGACGATGTAAGCGAAGGAAGAACAAGATACGGAGAAACAAGTGTCCGATGATGAGCCCAAATTGGCACCAATCGAAAACGATATCAATAATTTAGAACCGTAAGAAACAGCACCAGCAGAAATGAAAGGGAGTGGTGAAGACGACTCTGGGACAACAGACGGTGCTACAGTTCCTATTGAAAAACATTTCTTTTCAACCGAAGTACAGCCTAATTCCGACGATACTACTTCTCTTGATGCCCCTGCTGAAGAGCCTTCACCCACTGCAGTCGATTCTGTTGTAGATAACGAACAAAGGAAGCTGGACGAACCTCTACCAACAGAACAGCTACTACTGAAAATGAACCAATTCAGGAATCTCTTGATACCGACAAACCTCCATCGTCGGCTGAAGTTCTCCAAACAAAAACTGAAATCGATTCAGCTGATGACAAAGAGCCGAAGCTAAGATGCCTAAACATTCACACAAAGAACTACCAGATACCGATATTGTGCCTCCGCAACCACTACCAGAGGAATTAGCTAAGGAGGATACGACAATTGAGTAGGTTCAAGCCGTAGTTGGGGCTACAACCGAAGAGCTCTTAGAATCTGATGTGGTGTCAGTTTTTCCTTCAATGGAATTGTTCCAATCTTGTGAACCTGAATCCGCCAGCGAAAGCGGATGATCCTTCCGCTTCGAGTGCAGTTTCCGTTTTTAGCACTGTGTCGTCGGCTGTCGAGGATAATACAACACCCGTATTGGATAATTTCTTAGAAAAGAATTAAACGATTGTTGGATCACAACCCGCTATTGAAGCAATCGAACCCAAATCAACTGAACCCTCCGAAGCAACTGAAGTTAATGAACAAGTTGTCAAAAGCATTAACCTTGAAGTTCATTCATTGCCGGTGGAAGCACCGGATCAACCTTCTTCCGCTCAAGTGATCTCCGGTGAAATGGAAACCATTCCTTCTGCCATATTGTCGGAAAACTTTTCGACGGGATTCCGATGAGGATCCCTTCGAGATTTCGAATCCTTTCGGGACTCCAACGGGAATTCTTTTGAGAATCCTTTCGGGATTCCGACGGGAACCTTTTCGAGATTCCGACGGGAATTCTTTTGAGAATCCTTTCGGAATTCCGATGGGAATACTTTCAGGATTCCGACGGGAATTCATTCGGGATTTCGAAGGGAATTCTTTCAGAATTCCGACGGGAATCCTTTGTGGGCTCCTACGGGAATCCTTTTGAGAAAACTAGGGATTCCAACGGGAATCCTATTGAGAACACTTTCGGGATTCCGACAGAAATCCTTCCGGGATTCCGACAGAAATCTTTTCGGGATTCTGACGGGAATTCTTTCGGCATTCCAACGGGAATTCTTTCGGGATTCCGATGGGAATCCCTTCGAGATTACGACGGGAATTCTTTTGAGAGTCCTTTCGGGATTCCGACAGGAATATTTTCAAAATTCCGACGGGAATATTTTCGAGATTCCAACAGGAATCCTTTCGGGATTCCGACGGTAATCTTTCCGGAATACCAATGAGAATCCTTCCGGCATTCCGACGGGAATCCTTCCGGGATTTCGACGGGAATGCTTTCGGATTCCGACGGGAATACTTTCGGGATTCCGACGGAAATATTTCGGGATTCCGATGGGAATCCCTTCGAGATTCCGAAGGGGAATTCTTTTGAGAATCCTTTCGGGATTCCGACGGGAATCCTTCCGGGATTCCGATGGAAATATTTAGGGATTCCGATGGGAATCCCTTCGAGATTACGAAGGGAATTCTTTCGGGACTCCGAGGGGAATTCTTTTGAGAATCCTTTCGGGATTCCGACGGGAATCTTTTCGAGATTCCGACGGGTATTCTTTTGAGAATCCTTTCGGAATTCCAACGGGAATACTATCAGGATTCCGACGGGAATCCTTTCGAGAACACTAGGGACTCCAACGGGAATCCTATTGAGAACACTTTCGGGATTCCGACGGAAATCCTTCCGGGATTCCGACGGAAATCCTTCCGGGATTCCGACAGAAATCCTTCCGGGATTCCGACAGAGAGATTCTGCAGGGAATTCTTCCAAAACTCTGCAGGAAATCTTTCCGGGATTCTGCATGGAATCGTTCCGGGATTCTGCAGGAAATCCTTCCGAGATTATGCAGGGTATCTTTCCAGGATTCTGCAGGGCATCTTTCCGGGATTCTGCAGTGAATCCTTCAGGGAAATCTTCCGGGATTCTGCAGTGAATCCTTCTGAGATTCGGCAGGTAATCCTTACGAGATTTTGCAGCCCATCCTTCCGAGATTCTGCAGGGAATCTTTCTGCGATTTTGCGGAGAATCCTTCAGAGATTCTGTAGGGAATCCTTTCGAGATTCAGTAGGAAATCCTTTCATGATTCTGAAATGAATCCTTTCGAGATTCAGTAGGAAATCCTTTCATGATTCTGAAATGAATCCTTCTGGAATTATCCTGCTGGGAACTCTTCCGGGATTCCTTACTTGATTCTGCAGGGAATTCTTCCGAGATTTTGCAGCCTATCCTGCCTGGATTATCCTTCCGAGATCCTGCTGCAAATCCTTCCGAAATTCTGCAGGAAATCCTTCCGAGATTCTGCAGGGAATCCTTCCGGGTTTCTGCAGGAAATCCTTCCAAGATTTTGCAGCCTACCCTCCAAGATTCTGCAGAAATCCTTCCAGGATTTCGAAGAATTTTATAAGGGTTCCTTCCGTAATCTCAGTAGTATTTTCTTTGGCATCCCGGAAGGATCAACCTTCGGCATCAACGGAAGAATTTCCTTAGAGTTTCTCTGCAAAATCCTGGAATCCTTAGGACTTTCAGATCCACTCCTCTCGGTATCCTGAAGGATTCTCCTGATCGGATCCCTGAACTCCGATGTCCGAACCTGACCTCTGAGTCCCGAACCAGAGTCTCAGAACATTTCTATTGTGAATAGAACCAGACTTTCAGAGTTAGCTGAAGTAGCTTGAAGTTATTCCCATCTCTCTCATGTCCGTTTATTGACAAAAAAGAACGAGCAGGACGGGAACAAATTCAAGCTACTTCGAGCTGCTCATTGGACAGCACTATTTTTTACAATATTTCCACGTAAAACTAAATTTCATAGAAATGTGTTCTGAGGGTATTTGGCTCATCTGGTCACATTCCACGATGCCCTGGAACGTTGGTTCCCTGGGGGAAGTGACCACTTTTTGATCAATTCCGAAACCTGTCTTGCGTCTTATCGAACTTCATGATTTTGCAAAACAAGTCCATAGGAATGTGTTCTGAGGGAATCTGGTTCATATATGGTTACATCTGAATGAAATACTGGTTATTCTTAATGGAAATCCTATACAGGTATTCCGATAGAAATCTCTCAAATTATGTAGTGAATCCTTTGAGATTCCAAAGCAAAGCATACAGGGATTCAGAATTAAGCCTTTTATCTTCCTCCGATTCCGAAATGAAGCCTTCCGGGATACCAAGGGGTATCCTTACGTGATTTTGTTATTTCGAAGAGATTCCGGGATTTCACAAGGAATAGTTCAGGATTCTGCAAGGAACCATTGCAACATTCCGAAGAGAATCCTTCCTGATATTCCGCAGATATTTCTTCCAATATCGCAGCGAATCCTCCAAGATCCCGAAGTAAATCTTTCAGAATACAGTAGGAAATCCTTCCGAGACTCCGCGTGGAATTCATACGGGATTACACAAGGAATCTTTCCGGGGTTTCGCAAAGAATCCTTCCGGAAATCCGAGGAAATCATTCGGGATTTCTCACGACATCTCCGAGATTCCGCAACGAATCCGATCGGGATTCTGAAAGTATTTCTTCCGGGGAATCCTTCCAGGATACCGGAAACGAAGAGAATGCTTCCGATTCCGAAAAAAATCTTTCCAGGATTCCCGAGAAATTCCTTCCGGGATTCCAAAGAGAATTCATCCGAGATTCCGAAAAAAAATACTTCCGGTATTCAGAAGAAAACCCTTTCGATATTATGAAGGGATAGCTTCCGGGATTCCGAAGAAAATCCTTACAGAACTTTGAAGCGAATTCATCCGGAAGGGAATCCTTCCGATATTCCGCAAAGATCGCTTCCATAGGGAATCCATCCGGGATTCCGAAGGCAACCCTGTCGGGATTCTAAAGGTATTTCTTCCGGAATACTAAGGGGTATTTTTTCGGGATCCCGGGAATAGTCCTATAATTCCGAAAAAGATTCTTGGGCGATTCCGAAAAAAACCTTCCAGGATAACAAAGGGTTCCTCCACAGAGAATCTTTCCGGGATTCTACAAGGAATGTTTCCTATATACTGCCAAGAATCCTTCCAGGATACCGCGGGGAATTCTTTGGGGATTTCGAATTGAAAGTTCTTTATGGATTCCGCATGGCTCCTTCCGGGATTCTGAAGAAAGTCCTAGCAGGATTTTACAGGGATTCCAGGATTTTGCAGAGAAACTTTCGGGGATTCCTAAGGAAATTCTTCCGTTGATGCCGAAGGTTGATCCTTCCGGGATGCCAAAGAAAATACTACTGAGATTACGGAAGAATTCTGAATCCCTGTATGCTTTGCTTTGGAATCTCAAAGGGATTCACTACATAATTTGAGAGAGATTTCTATCGGAATACCTGTATAGGATTTCCATTAAGAATAACCGAAGTATTTCATTCGAATGTAACCATATATGAACCAGATTCCCTCAGAACACATTCCTATGGACTTGTTTTGCAAAATCATGAAGTTCGATAAGACGCAAGACAGGTTTCGGAATTGATCAAAAAGTGGTCACTTCCCCCAGGGAACCAACGTTCCAGGGCATCGTGGAATGTGACCAGATGAGCCAAATACCCTCAGAACACATTTCTATGAAATTTAGTTTTACGTGGAAATATTGTAAAAAATAGTGCTGTCCAATGAGCAGCTCGAAGTAGCTTGAAGTTATTCCCATCTCTCTCATGTCCGTTTGTTGACAAAAAAGAACGAGCAGGACGGGAACAAATTCAAGCTACTCATTGGACAGCATTAATGCAAAACTAGCTTCGATTTTAGTGAAAAAGAGCGTAATGAAAGAGTCTCTTATTTGGACATACGACGCTTTAAAAACTCACGCCAGAACTATTCTAATCTAATTAAGCCTGGTCAAACATTTCACTGTGAATATTTTAAATTGCCTTAACACATTCTTTTTATGACATATAAGAAGTGTACTTGACCGTCGTCTGTCACCATTGGTTAACGAGTCCGTGGGAAGTTATCAAGCTTCGTTGACGGCCGATCGACAACGGACCAGATCTTTACTGTACGGCAAATCCTTCAAAATGCCGTGAATACCAGGTTCCAACGCACCATCTGTTCGTTGATTTCAAGGCGGCATACGACAGTATGCGTAGCGTAGAGCTATGGAAAATTATGGATGAGAACAGCTTTCCTGGAAAGCTTACCAAACTTATTAATGCAACGGTGGATGGTGAGCAAAACTGAAGACTTGGGGCGAACATTCCAGTTCGTTCGAATCGCGCCGGGGACTAAGACAAGGTGATGGACTTTCGTGCCTGTTGTTCAACATTGCGCTAGAAGGTGTCATGCGGAGAGCCGGGTGTAACAGCCGGGGTACGATTTTCAACAGATCCAGTCAATTTATTTGTTTCGCGGATGACATGGACATTGTCGGCCGAACATTTGCAAAGGTGGCAGAACTGTACACCCGCCTGAAACGTGAAGCAACAAAAGTTGGACTGGTGGTGAATGCGTCAAAGACAAAGTACATGCTTGTGGGCGGAACTGAGCGCGACAGGGCCCGCCGTGGAAGCAGTGTTACGATAGACGGGGATACCTTCGTGGTGGTCGAGGAATTCGTCTACCTCGGATCCTTGCTAACGGCTGACAACAACGTTAGTCGTGAAATACGAAGGCGCATCATCTGTGGAAGTCGGGCCTACTACGGGCTCCAGAAGAAACTGCGATCGAAAAAGATTCGCCACCGCACCAAATGTGTCATGTACAAGACGCTTATAAGACCGGTTGTCCTCTACGGACATGAAACATGGACAATGCTCGAGGAGGACTTGCAAGCACTCGGAGTATTCGAGAGAAGGGTGCTTAGGACCATCTTTGGCGGTGTGCAAGAAGACGGTGTGTGGCGGCGAAGAATGAACCATGAGCTCGCCCAACTCTACGGCGAACCCAGTATCCAGAAGGTAGCTAAAGCCGGAAGGGTACGATGGGCAGGACATGTTGCAAGAATGCCGGACAGCAACCCTGCAAAGATGGTGTTCGCTTCCGATCCGGCAGGTACGAGACGGCGTGGAGCGCAGCAAGCGAGATGGGCAGACCAGGTGCAAAACGACTTGGCGAGCGTGGGGCGTATCCGAGGATGGAAAGATGCGGCCTCGAACCGTGTATTGTGGCGTCAAATTGTTGATTCAGTGTTATCTGTTTAGATGTAAACTAAATAAATGAATGAACTTGACCAAGATTTTTATTTAAAAAAAATGTTTCAAAAAACTTTGTTTTCAAATGCAGATATCATATAAGAAAATCCAAGCTTTCACCAACTTTCACAGATTCATTTTATTTTTATAATATTTTTTTTGGTCAAGTCTTTTGTTGGACTATAATTTAACAGTGTGGGGGGTTATTTAGAGAAAAAGTCATAATAGAAGTCAAATTATGGCGTGCTGTTCTTGCCCGTCCTCCCTATATAGTAGAAATACAAAAAGAATCCTGCAGATATTCCATCTAGATTTTTATGGGATTCGGAAAAGGATTCTGGCATTCTCAAAACATGATTTTTCTTCAGAAACTTGTAAAGTTCCATATGCAAAGCTTTCACGTAAGAACTCCAGTCAAAAGCCCGTAAATATTTTCTACTAGCAGACCCGACGAACTTTGTTTCGCCTGAAATCGATTTACACTCTGATTAGTTATTTAGTTATGTCGAAATTTCTGTTACATTTGTATGGGAGCCCCCCTTTCCAGAAGGGGGGGTTGTTTACCACCCTAAAAACATATCTTCCCTTCCAAAACCTCTACATGCCAGGTTTGGTTCCATTTGCTTGATTAATTCTTGAGTTATGAAGAAATTTATGTATTATTTTTATGGGAGCCCCACTTTCCAAATGAGGGAGGGTCTCGAACCATCTTAGGAACCTTCCCCTGACCCCAAAAAACCTCTGTATACAAATTTTCACGCCATTCGGTTCAGAAGTTTCCGAGTCTATAAGGTTCAGACAGACAGAAATTCATTTTTATGTATATAAAGAAGAAGAAGATTGAGATTTCTTTTTCAATGTTTATGGATTACAATGGAGTGTTCTAGGATCTTATTCGGAACCACTGCGAACGATGATGGTCAGAGCACTTTACAGTGGGTGAAGGTTTAGACGTTTAGAGTTTCATAGCTTTGCACCTTGCGGTTGTAGAACATGACACAAACAGTGTCGATCCACTTGAACATTTCGACCAGGCTACTTGTAGGGACGGTGTGCCGAATTCGACTAGTTTAATAGGACTGTCAATAACGCTGGCACCACCACTTCGAACCGTTCAAACTAGGTCAGCGGTGGTCAGACTCGGAGGGCACCGGTGGCTTAAAGTTGTCCTCTTAGCTGCAGCTTGTTTGGAGATGCCTACTAATGGGCTAGCCGTGCGCTTCTGCTCAGTTTGCTGCGAGTCTCGTCTAAGGTCAGTTCACTGATGACGATACTTGCCTTGGCCGCATCCGCATACTTGTGGATTGTTCCGGTGCTGCAATAGAGCAGCACTAGCAGGATAACCTTTTTCGTCGACAAAGTTATCCATTTTGAAAAATCAAACTAATTTTGGTTGTTCCAACATTTGTTTGTAGCAATCCTTTGATAGAACGTATAACTCGGGTCATCTTCCTATCCGGAATTCATCAGCGGCATTCTTGTTCCGAGTGGCTGTACTGATCTCGTCCGCCGGAACACGCCTTCACGACTTGAAGACAAAAGAAAATAATAGCAATATTGCCTGTACACAAGGAACGCGTCTCCAATCTCATAGCTTATAATGGCTTTTGAATTTCTGATAAGTGTTGATCCACTGCAACGATGATTGTATTCAGAATGTCGGGTTGCGTTCAAATTGATTGGTTGCACGACTGATTTATCAGATTACAGCTAAATTCCTCTAGGGTGGATTGCTGGTTGACGGTAAAGCTGCAAAAAGAATAAAGTGTATGTTAGATGGGTTGTGGATGTAGTTAATAGTAATGATAAGTAAAATACACTAGCGCTTCCTTGCTTTAATATAAAATTTAAACCAACAGGATATCGTACTCGATAAAATTACAATTACAATAGTCCAATGCGCAGCTCGAAGCTGTTCCCGTCCTACTGTTTCTTTTTTGTCAACAAATGGACATGAGAGCGATGGGAATAACTTCGAGCTGCTCATTGGACAGCATTAATATGTGGTAATCCAAAATCTGAACGAGTGTGGGGGATTATTAAAATCATAAACTTTATACTCATGATTCGCGACTATTCAAAAGCAGCCTCGAAATATTTTCTAGGCTAAAAAACTCGGCTTCCTCGGTCTAGAAGATGGCCAAATCCAAACTAAAAAAATATGACTCACCGTCCCTGGTAGCTCGCCTGCAGCGAGGCCTACAGTAATTTCGCATCACCGTATAGGTATTCGTCATGGTTTAAATGTTGATCCCGCATTATCGACAGTGGCTAGCACTTCACACTTCCGAAATTCAAATCGGAACGATCCTTGGCGTAGCTGGTACAGTAGATGGTTCATGCCATGTAGCAGTGGTCTTGTTCGCGCGCCAGAAATTCCGGTTTGAATAATTCCGCCAGCGCCACTATGCATATGTTCACGGATCAAATTGAAACAAAATAAACAATATGAGGAAAAACGAAAAACGTAAATAAATAAAACCTCAAGGATGAGGTTAAAAATCTGTCAAAACTTACAGCAAAAAAGTCTACACTTCCCAAAACACTTTCAAATAAATTTACCGAAATGTGAGTAAAATACACTAGCGCCTCTGGCGGTGCTGGTCTCGTCAGCTCTTCTGGGTTGCATGAATTTTTAATCGGTTCTTCGGGACACTCACGTCCCGGTTATTAGTTCCTGGCTTTGGTCCGTTTGGTCCGAATCGTGAATAATTAATTAATAATTATTAACCCTTAAATGCGCAAGGTTGTTTTAAAACAACAAACCGAAAATACGTTTAATGTTTATGATTTCAATGGTTATTTACATTAAAAATATTTACGACGATTTCTAAAAAAATCGCCTTGCGCCTTTAAGGGTTAAAATCAATTAAACATAAATACAGTATCCCCCCGCTTTAGGGCTCATTCACAAATTACATAACGCAAAAAATACAGATTTGAACCCCCACCCACCCCTCCGTTATTTGTTTGTAGCATTTCCTCTATACCCACTCACTCCTATCTGTGACGCATGTCTTACTAAAATTTTACAAAAATGATAATACCAATTTTAGTGAACTGTCAAATTTTAATTTAATTGGTAATTTCGTTTTTTATATTATTTTATTATCATAAATGTTACCCGTAACAGAACTAAGCAAACCCACCCACCCACTAGACGAACCGTAAAATTTTGTAACGCAATATTGTGTACCCACCCACCCCTTTATGCGTTATGTAATTTGTGAATGAGCCCTTATCCAGACCTCGCTAATCCGACGACTCGTTAGTCCGGATCTCGCCAATTCGGAATTTTCCGGATTAAAAAGTTTCAACCTGGGTGCTGCGGATAGAGCCGCTTTTCTGCGCTCAAGCTAGTAGAGGGATATTTTGAAATCGCTCCCATAAACAAAATTATTTTGCAGTAACTTGGCTGTCAAACATTTCCCGCTCTTCGAATTTCTCTTTCCACGTTGCATGAAGGCGCACAAATGCGCAAGACTCTACATGACTTTACGATTGTTTACATACATTAATGCTCCAATCAGCTATTGAATCTCGTGAAATATCGTAACGAGTGCTTTTTAGTTGCATTCCTACTAATTTTCCACTGAAATATATAGTAAGAATATTTGTTACAAAAAATACAAAACTCAAACAAGGTTTATTTCTATTTTTCCCCAAATAATAACAATACTTCTCAATATTAGATCAGAAACGAACATAACCACAATCTTCAATGTTTGACTCCGGCACAATAGAAAATTTTGGCTTCAGTTTGACAACCAAATCGATTCTATCCGCACCACCCCTGGGTGCTGCGGATAGAGCCGCTTTTCTGCGCTCAAGCTAGTAGAGGGATATTTTGAAATCGCTCCCATAAACAAAATTATTTTGCAGTAACTTGGCTGTCAAACATTTCCCGCTCTTCGAATTTCTCTTTCCACGCTGCATGAAGGCGCACAAATGCGCTAGACTCTACATGACTTTACGATTGTTTACATACATTAATGCTCCAATCAGCTACTGAATCTCGTGAAATATCGTAACGAGTGCTTTTTAGTTGCATTCCTACTAATTTTCCACTCGAAATATATAGTAAGAATATTAGTTACAAAGAATACAAAATTCAAACAAAGTTTATTTCTATTTTTTCCCCAAATAATAACAATACTTCTCAATATTAGATCAGAAACGAACATAACCACAATCTTCAATGTTTGGCTCCGGCACAATAGAAAATTTTGGCTTCAGTTTGACAACCAAATCGATTCTATCCGCACCACCCAGGGTTTCAACATCCATTTAAACACATTATGCTGTCAGGTTTCAAATTTGTGCTGTGCTTTTGTTTTGGTTCATTTGTATGGATTTGACAGTCGGATTAAGAGCACCTCCACGGGAGTCCTCATCGCTATTCTTATAATAGCGCTCTTTCAAGAAGTGCTATTTAACGATAGCGCCCCATCTTCCCATTGGTGGTTTCTATTTTAGATATAGAGACTTTATAAACATATTGAGTTCTCACCGGGCGTTGCTAAAAAATAGTCATCTTCTTCTTCAATGGCTCTACATTCCAACTGGAACTGGGCTAGCTGCACAACTTAGTATTCTATTAGCATTTCCTTAGTTATTAATTGAAAGTTTTTCTATGCCCGCTTTTTCATGAGTATGGTATTTTGTGTAACAAGCACAATGGATACACTATGCCCATGAAGCCCACTCGAAAAAATACTTGGCCGAATCGGGAATAGAACTCACCATCTCCGGAAGGCCAACTGGGATTAATCCTATGCTTTTGCTCGCAAAGCTAACTGAAGACCCGCCATAGTACTTAAATATCAAGACAAAATTTTCAAAACGACTTATCTGCTTTTGTAAACAAAGATTCAAACGACGATTTGACGAATCTGATAGCTCTCCCACGCAAACCAACACCATCAACAGGTAGCGGAATCCTTCACCTGCCTACTGATAGTGTTGGTTTGCGTGGGAGAGCTATCAGATTCGTCAAATCGTCGTTTGAATCTTTGTTTACAAAAGCAGATAAGTCGTTTTGAAAATTTTGTCTTGATATAATATATCAAGCATTTTTTTCATTTTTTAAAGTTATTCCTTCTGGATTTCCTTCCTTCTGGATGTTTTTTTGTTTTTTTTTTATTAGCGAGACTTTTAACCCTAGGCTGACTCGTCTCGTTCCTGGAAATTCAACTCGAAACTACTTCCGAAAGAATCCGGCGAATTCTCTTGCAAAGTTTTTTGAAACCACAAAAAAGATTATAGGACAATTCCAATAAAAAATATAAAAGATTCTGGAAGAAACCCTAAAACTATTCTGGGGGAACTGCTAAAGATTATTAAAAGAAGTCAATGATTGATGGGAGAACTCCCGGAGAAATCTTCCAGGGATCCTAGATGAATTTTCAAAGCAAATCATGTAGGGGAACTGCTCCTGGATTTCATCTCATGGCTCCGATATTCACCCAAAAACAAAGCTATAGAAAGGTATTAGATTTATTTCTCTTTATTTCGCATGTTTACAAAAAGCAGCCCCAAAATTGGTGCCGTTTTTCTTTGTTTTGCGATGAGATGAAAATATGTTCAGTGATCTTCATGATCGGAACAGTTCCTGTATGACGAACGACAGAAAAAAGAAACTTGCGGTAGATTTTCTGGAGGAACTCCTTGAAAAACATACTGAACAATTATTAAAATCTTAGGGATTCCTGGAAGACCTCCTCCTTGAACAACTTGCAACAAAACGAACAAAACAGTAGGATTTTCTTTCACGGAAAATCCATGGATATTGTGGGCTCTACCGGACGCCGGTGTGTATCGCTCCTCATTATCTCCTGATCTGTTGCTGTAAATACTTTTATTTGCCTTGATATTTAATAACACCCGCCGAAATTTTTCTGAAAAAGATAAACAATTTTTTATCAATACTAAAGTCACCTCCACAGGAGTCCCCATCTGGGGCCCTATCGCTATTTCCGGGCCCTTTATAGGGACCCACTTCTACACCGGAGGTATCTAAACGGGAATGTAAAATAAGAACGCAACTCAAAATTAGCCGTGAGTTTCCAAATTTAGCGCCCCATACTGCGGGTTGCTAAATTTCCATACAGGGTTGCTATTTTGTGAAACGTCACTTTGGTATCGATCAAAATTGCAGAAAATCTGTTTTTCTGTTTTCAGAACAATTTCGATGGAATTAAATAGTTATTAAATAGCAAGGGAAATATCCATTTTTTTATCTAGTGCCCCAGTTCAACTCCGCGAAGAAGTAATTAAAGTAATAGAGCTATAATAAGGAGCGATGCGCACCGGCTCCCGCTAGAGCCCGAAATATTCATGGATTGTTCGCGAAAGGAAATTCTACTGTTTTTATTTTGCAAGGTCTTCCAGGAATCTCTCAGAATGTTCCTTTAGTAATTATTTAGTATGATCTTCAACTAGTTCCTCCAGAAAATCTTCCGCAAGTTTCTCTTTTTTGTCGTTTATTCAATTATGACTTGTTTTTGAAATTCATGTAGGCAGATTTCTTCGGGAGTTCCCCAGCAGTTCTCCCAGAATAGTTTTAGGATTTCTTCCAGAATCTTTCGAGATATTTTTATTGGAATTGCCCAATAATAATATCTTTGATAATTTCAATTGGAAAGCTAGTTTTTTCAGGGGAATTCTTTACTTTCGGATGTTGTCACAATTTTTTTCCGGGACATCCTTCAGAGAAAAAACTGTGGAGGCATTCCTGCAGGATGTTGTCAAGAGAATCCTGTAGGAAAACTGGTATGAATTTCAGGAGGATTTATTTTGACTGCAAGTATAAATCCCCGAAAAAAAATTCCAGGAGAAAGGAAGTCCAGAAGGTATAACGGTTAAAAAATTTACTACGACGGATCTCCAGCTACCCTTGCGAGCAAAAGCGTAGAATTGCTCTCCGGAGATAGCGAGTTCTATTCCCGATTCGGTCAAGGATGTTTTCGAGTGGGCTCTTTGGGCATAGTTGTCACACAAAATACATACTCTTGCAATGGCGGGCACGAAAATCTTTCAATTAATAACTGAGGAAATGCTAATAGAACTAAGTTAAGCAGCTAGCCAAATTCCAGTTGGAATGTAGAGCCATTGAAGAAGATGACTACTTTAGCAACGCCCGATGAGAACTCAATATGTTTACAAAGTCGCTATTCCTAAAACAGAAACCACCGGTGGAAAGATGGGTGCTATCCTAAAATAGCATTCGGAATGGAGCGCTATAATAAGAATAGCGATGAGGACTCCGTGGAGGTATACTGTATTATTTTATTTATTCAGACTAAGGGCGAAGTGGCCTGTGCGGTATAAGAGTCTTCTCCATTCGGCTCGATCTATGATGGCTACACGTCGCCAACCACGCAGTCTACGTTGGGTCCGCAAGTCATCTTCCACCAGATCGATCCACCTTGCCCGCTGCGCACCTCGCCTTCTTGTGCCCGTTGGATCGTTGTCGAGAACCATTTTCACCGGGTTACTGTCCAACATTCTGGCTACGTACCCGGCCCACCGCAGTGTTCCGATTTTCGCGGTGTGAACGATGGATGGTTCTCCAGCAGCTCATGCAACTCGTGGTTCATTCGCATTGTGGCAAAAATACCATATTGATAATTTAAATTAAATGCACAACACCAATTGATTTGTGCAGACTACATACTCCATTAAATTCAAACGAACTATGTAGTAATTTTTACCATGGTTGCAAAATAAACAAACAAATGACAAAAATACCATTAGACATAGTTAATTTAACCAAAATAGATTGTTAAAGAAACAAACATTTTTTGCATTTAAAATGACAATTGTGTAGTAAATTTCACTGCATTTGTTTGTTTTTTCATGGACTTTTCTACAAAGCAATAATTAATGCAAGAATATTTCAATTATTTATGAAAAATATTGTATTTATTATTATAAACGTTTACAGAAATATCTCGTTCAAAATGGAACCTTTCGCTTAGCTGTTTCCCATAGCTGCGCAGCTTCCTCCATTTCGCGGCGGAAAAAATATCTGCCTGGACCATTCCACCAATGACCACAAGATATTGCTCCATTACACCATGTCCTGCATTGAAAAGCTCATTTGAATTCATCAAAAAACTAGCACGCTAGCACCAAAACAATCTTACCTTCGAAAATAAAATGAACTGATGAATCCAGTTCCAATTATCGGTCATAATTCTTGGAGCTTCGACTTTTTATTACGGGCTGCAAAAAAAAACAACGTTTTGCGATATATTTTTTTTACCCATGGAATATATACAAATCACGAACCACGAAGCGCTGCTTCCACAACTATATCTTGACGACAGCACTCACTTTGAAATAAAATTTATCGAATAACAAAAGAATTAAGATTGTTAACTTCTAAAGCGGAAAAGATGACGTGTTTTGTTGGAAAAAAGTAGAACGAGTAAACAGGAACAGGTATTGTTATTTTTACCAAGCTCATGGTTAAATATACAGTACAGTGATCGTTCGCTAATCCGCGCCAGAAAATATCGATCCCGCCAAACACGGAAACAAAACGTCAACGAGTTTTTGACATCACATTCTGACGTTCAGCTGCTTTTTAATTGGGTTTCGCCCCAATTAGCGAACCCCCAACTAAAAAACGCCCCAACTAGAAAAACCCCAATTAGCGAACGCTCACTGTAGTAGCATAGTGTTTGAAAATAATGTTGTTATTTTGACAATACAAGGAATTGTTATTTTTACTACGCGATCATAGTTGACTTTACTGCATTCTTGATTTCAGTGTAGATGGTACGCAGTATAGATAGTGGAATATATAGATGAGCGAAGATAAATCCTCTGTCTCCAAACGAACTGTCAAACGTGTCTCCAAACGAGCATGACGTCACGATTTCAATGGAAACGTTAAGCGCTGTGACGTCATATGCGCGTGTGCATGGGCAAAAAAATCGACTCAGCCATGCTTTCGCTCATCTATAGATTCTACTATCTATAGTACGCAGCACTTTCCTTTCGAAAACTCCAAGGGCCCATACACAAATTACATAACGCTTTAGGGGGTGGGAGGGTACCTGCCAGAGCGTTACGGCCCATACAAATTTCAGAACCCTTCCATACAAAAAACGTTACGATGGGGTGGGTGGGGGTTGAAAATGGTCAAATTTCGCGTTATGTAATTTGTGAATGAACCCCAAGTGCGCGTTGCTCCTCCACGAGCATTGTCCAGGTCTCGTGTCCGTGTACCGCTTTATACACTGTATCACAGAGAACAGACATGGAGGCTCGAACAATATTTCTTGCAAAACATGTGTAAACAAACACACCGAACCTCAAAGCCATCGACATTGCAACTCACAATCTCATTTTGACAACACGATGGCGCTGGCATGCTCTTGCATGCATAACGACACTAGCGCACAGTGGCATAACGGCGACATTGCAAAGTAATTTCAAAATGAACAGTAAAAAGTTATCACAACATGGCGAGTCTGTTCTCTGTGACTGTATTCACCGACCGCAACTGTTACTGCGAAAAACCATCGTCCAATCTGTCACTCTCTGTCCACTCAGTGTGCACCGCCGAGCTACCCATAGCACCACCACAGACAAACAGACGTAACACTAGAGAAATTTCCATCGACCATGACTTCAACGATCAATTTGAATTTGGTCGATTGCGCGTTCACAACTAGTGGCGCTAGCGTCGTAATCCTTCGCGTTAGACATTTCACTCCAGCGCCTTCTGGTGACATTGTCATACAAAACATTGTTTAGTGTAACATACTCGCAAGATGGTGGTAGAGTTATTGGACGATGGATTTTTGAAAAATGTTCAAACTTAATTTACAATGTTATGAAAACTCATATGCGAATATGTACGTTATGTAGAAGATATTGATTTGGAAAATGTATTGAGGTAACCACTTTCCTTCGATGGGACTCGAACCCATGACCCTACAGTACGCTAGACTGGTGCTTTAACCAACTAAGCTACGAAGGACCTCCGTCGGCCTTCGCAACCTGGCAGCGGCTACTGAACGAGCTCGAGATTCCCAAATTGGACGCATAGTCAAATCACTCGCAATCCATTTATCAAGCCAATACTTCCACATGTGTATTGTACACGTCCACATTAGAGGAGCGTGAGTATTTAGAATGTCTGGCGGCTATACACATTCTTCATCAGCAACGGTACTGATCAAGTGATCAATCTTCCACATAACGTACATATTCACATATGAGTTTTCATAACATTGTAAATTAACGTCCAAGTCGGGTGGTTTAATCCCCGGAAATAGGCAATTACCTTTGATTGAACTGAACTTGAGTTGCGTGCTCTTGCCTACGCAATGCGGTCGGGTCTGAAGAAGCTTGACGACCGACTGGCAAATAGCTTACACAACCTCACTTGATCAGTACCGTTGCTGATGAAGAATGTGTATAGCCACCAGACATTCTAAATACTCACGCTCCTCTAATGTGGACGTGTACAATACACATGTGGAAGTATTGGCTTGATAAATGGATTGCGAGTGATTTGACTATGCGTCCAATTTGGGAATCTCGAGGTCGTTCAGTAGCCGCTAGGTTGCGAAGGCCGACGGAGGTCCTTCGTAGCTTAGTTGGTTAAAGCACCAGTCTAGCGTACTGTAGGGTCATGGGTTCGAGTCCCATCGAAGGGAAAGTGGTTACCTCCAATACATTTTCCAAATCAATATCTTCCACATAACGTACATATTCACATATGAGTTTTCATAACATTGTAAATTAACGTCCAAGTCGGGTGGTTTAATCCCCGGAAATAGGCAATTATCTTTGATTGAACTGAATGTTCAAACTGTTACGTCTGTTTGTCTGTGGCACCACAGACAAACAGAGACTTATATGTGCTATATTAACATATACATTGATAGACGGTACATCTCTCCCTTTTTTAAGTAAAGTGAAACATCTCGTTAAATTTTATGATTCATCAAGTTTGAAGTTTATTTAAAATTATTGGCAACACGTTTATTTACACTAAGCTTTACCCATAACAAAACCTTCGAACTTTCCCGGTTTCTTCACCATTCTCTGCGCCCTGGCTGACTCTACTACTCTCTCGCTGCTACCAACACCATCTTCTCCTACACCGAAATCAATTCGCCATTATATTTTATGTGCGTTAATCATATAGAAAAGATCCAACTGGCTTTAGTTATTTGCAGCATTTCAATTTTATTTGCCAATATTAATATTCAATATCTAAACTAATGCTATATAAAAACAATGCATTTGTAATCTACTAAAATTGTTAAGAAATTTTATGTGCGTCGACAGATAGTTGTGATAAATATTATGACCCGCACATAAAATTTAAGAGTATCCAGTTTTCCGCGA
The DNA here is from genome assembly GCF_024139115.2 of Armigeres subalbatus. Taxonomy (NCBI): domain Eukaryota; kingdom Metazoa; phylum Arthropoda; class Insecta; order Diptera; family Culicidae; genus Armigeres; species Armigeres subalbatus. The sequence continues at coordinate 34,308,444 of NC_085141.1, forward strand.
GCGGTAATGGCCGCCAGCTTGCCTGCGGGTTAGTCTCTGATTTGACGTTTCTGGATGTCAACTGCACCCACCATTCGAGCATTTCAGACAATGTGGTATCCAGTTTTCCGCGAGCGGTAATGGCCGCCACCTTGTCTGCGGGTTAGTCTCTGATTTGACATTTCTGGAGGTCAACCGCACCCACCGTTCGAGCATTTTGATCAATGTGGTATATTAAAAGGCTTGAATTCACTTAATCAGCACCTTCTTTTAAGCCACATTGGTCAGAATGCTCGAGGTGGTGGGTGCAGTTGACCTCCAGAAATGTCAAATCAGAGACTAACCTGCAGGCAAGCTGGCGGCCATTACCGCTCGCGGAAAACTGGATATAAGAAGGCTTGAATTCACTGAATCAGCACCTTCTTATATACCTCATTGATCAGAATGCTCAGAGCGGTGGTGCAGTTGACCTCCACAATCGTCAAATCTGAGACTGACCTGCAGGCAGCTGGCGGCCATTACCGCTCGCGGAAAACTGGATATACAATAATTATCGAGCAGCTTGAAGTAGCTCGAAGTTGTTCCCGTCCTGCTCGTTCTTTTTTGTCAACAAACGGGCATGAGCGTGACAGGAACAACTTCGAGCTACTTCGAGCTGCTCATTGGACAGCACTAATGAAAAGCTCATTTTCCCTATCACTTAAAAATGGCTGTCTGGTGACGACTCGATCAAACACGTTCATCTGCTAACAAAACAAGGTAAGCGAATTAAATTATCCATAAATCTTATCTTAGCATGTCCTTTCTACTTCAAATTTTATCTTCAAATCTATTGAATTGACGTGTACTGCATGAAGAACAATGAACGCGTATTTAAAAAATATGAAGATAGTGCCAATTTACCGCTTCAGTCCTACCCGAGAAAACGCCATTGAAACGACGAATCGAGAGGCGAAAAGTTTCATTTGCTTCGTACATGCGCACCGATATGGCAGTTGGGTGCAGTTGAAGTGATGGGCTTACCAAAGAAAATTCAGCCGGTGACTTGAATACAAGTAGTCGATCCACCAATCTGTGACAAAAGTTTTATATGATGAATTTGGTAGCCATAATTCGTCACAGGTGGTTTTCGAATGATCCTGACATAAATCTCGAGGAATCGTTTATCATCAGAAGCGAGTGTGCGATACATATCGTATCACGGTACCACCCTATACAACTTTCAACTGTTTAATTCACGAATAAATGTTTTCTTTGTTATTGTTGTTTAAATTTCGTTTAATTTCCAGACGATGAAAATCAAAAATAAATGTTTTACTCTCGACTTTTCGTTCTAGAGAAATAAAATACAAAAATAACCGGATTTGAAAGAAGATGTGCTGTCCAAATATTATTGTGTCCGTCCGTGTCCGTCGCCGTTCCGTTGTATTGCGTTTGGGGCTCAAGAATCATGTCTCGATCACGCATTTCTTCCAATTCTAGCCTGTTTCCTTTTTGAATCGAGGGCACGGTGGTTTGTATTTCCCGTCCAAGCATCATCTTACTTGGTGAAACTCCGGTCGTCTCTTGTGGTGTGGCATGGTACATGAGAAGGTAGTTCATTAGATCACTCTCCCAATCTGTTCCTTGAATCGTACTTATCTTGATCCTACGACCGATGTTTCTCATTTGTCTTTCCACCACTCCTTTTTGTTGTGGCCAATACGGCGTGGAATGATTCAAATGAATACCGTAACTGGTGCAAAACTGCTTGTTCCGTTGACTTAAACTGTGGACCATTATCCGCTTATTACTGAACGTGGTACACCAAATAACGAGAACATTCTCAAAAGCGCGCTAATGACTCTTTGGGAGGTGGCGGATTTCATAGCTTCAACTTGGATAAATCTGCTTGTATAACACACGAATACGAGTAGAGACTTTCCGGACGGTAAAACCTCCTTACAATCCATTACCAGATCTTGCCATAGTAGGGTGGGGATACGACGAATAATCGGATTTGGGCTATCGGGTATGGACGTCATCTGACAGGGTTTACATTTTTTTACTACCTGCTCAGCTAATTTGTCCATGCCCGGATTCCTGCAATACCTTGGCGTCCACTGTGTGCCAACTGTATAACCTTTTCTCTTAGAGATGACGGAATCACTATTCTATCTCCACGGAGAATCAAATCACCGTACGTACTCAAATCATTTTGATTGCTGAAGCTCCGTATTGTACTGAAACGTCTCTCCAATCGCCGGTTTCAATGGCACTTTTCTGGCACTGGTTTCATTTCTTTCCAACCATTTCACGACATCATTCTCTGTATCATGTCTCTTTCACACTCAGTCTTCAAAACGAATCGGCCAGGTTTTTGTCCCCTGGTTCGTATCTAACGTCAAAATCTAAAGATTGGAGTCTAAGCATCCATCTCTCTATCCTGGCCGATAGTTTGGACTGTACACGGTTGAATAGGTATTGCAAAGGCTTGCAATCGGTAATAAGAGTGAAACGACGCCCGTATAAGTACATATAAAACTTCTCCATAGCCCACACCATCGCATAGCACTCTTTTTCCGTATGACAGTATTTTTTCTCGTGAACAGATACACTCTTAGAGGCGCAATAGATTGCCCGTGATACACCATGTTTGACCTGTACAAGAATGGCTCCCATACCAACTGGGCTTGCATCCGTGATAAGCAGTGTTTCGTCGTCAGGATTGAAAAATCCAAGATATTCAACTTTCCCCAGAGTTGCCTTAATTTCACAAAGTTCGCGATCATGACGATCCTGCCAAATGAACGGTTTATCCTTGACAAGAAGTTCTCTCATCCCCTCTGTGATGGAAACTAAGTTGGGAATGAATTTGCCTACAAAGTTTACCGTTCCCATCAAAGATTTCAATTCTGTTAAACAGCTAGGTGGTTGTAAATTCAGGATAGTTTGTATCTTGTCTTTCGTAGGTTTGATGCCCTCTACCGAAATTATGTGTCCTACAAAAGTAACCTCCTTGACCCCAAAGACAGACTTCTCCTCGTTAACCTTCATTTTCATCTATTTAATCCGCGTCATAGCTTCCTTCAATCTAAAACAAACAAAAATAGCTGTATTCATACTTCTATACTTCTATTTGAGTGCCTTGATAGCAAACCTTCCGTCATGTTGTTCGTCAGTACTACCGTGACTTAGAATGTTATCTATGAATGAATACGATTAGTCCCTCAATTCCGCGAAACAGGTTATCAATTTCACGTTGAAATAACTCCGGTGCCGACTTGATTCCGAACATCAACCGACAACACTGGTAAACTATCTTCCTACTATCTGGCTCTAGTTCAAAATGATAGTATGCGGACTCGAGATCAATTTTTGACTGTTTGGCTACTTTGGGGATCGAACCTATCGCGGAATCTATGTTAGGCATGGGGTAGTGTTCCCTAACAACTGCTTGGTTGGCAACTCGCATGTCAACACATAATCGTATCTTGCCGTTACTTTTCCGCACGGGTACTAGTGGTGAAACCCATGAAAGCGGGCCTTCAGCCTTCAGCTCGATTATTGCTTAATCAATGAGATCACGGATAACCTGTTATCAGTAACACATTTAATTATTACCCAATACAAATGAAAGAAAAACATGTATAACTCACCTCTTCTACCTCAGTTTCCATAGCTATCGGAAGTCTTCTTGGTTCCTGAATCACCGATCTGACCGATTCATCGACTTGAATTCTCAGAGTAACCCCAGGAAACTCCTTACTTCCTGTATCCGAAGTTCCATCAGTGATCATGTTGACCTTGTATCCGATGCACAAAACTCCTAGCGCAAATGCAGTTGTCTTGCTCAAAGGATTGATTTGTCCCTTCGGTGCAACGAGAAAATGAGCCCAGACCGCATTCTCATCCTCTGGTTTTCTGATCTCCGCTTCGAATGTCGTAGTAAACACGATCTTATCGTTCCTAGCGAAAGCCTCTAATTTGAGTGTTTTATCTGCTTTCCGTTCGTTCACGATTCTAGCTCTGCATTGCTGGAGTTTTCGATATGTATCCTCTCGGATAATATTCGCCGGGGACCTGGAATCAACTACTGACGAAACTGGTATGCCTCCAATAAAAAACTCCAGAATCTTCGAAGGACCCTCATCACTTACAAAAAATGCACCATTTTCTGTTTCTTCAGTTTTACACCCAACCACCGAGTACACCTCGTACACCCTCTTCTTCTCCGGGGCCCTTCTTAGCCGTGCGGTAAGATGCGCGGCTACAAAGCAAAGACCATGCTGAGAGTGGCTGGGTTCGATTCCAGTGCCGGTCTAGGCAAATTTCGGATTGGAAATTGTCTCGACTTCCCTGGGCATAGAAGTATCATCGTGCTAGCCTCATGATATACGAATGCTAAAATGGTAACCTGGCTTAGAAACCTCGCAGTTAATAACTGTGGAAGTGCTTAATGAACACTAAGCTGCGAGGCGGCTCTGTCCCAGTGTAGGGATGTATTGCCAATAAGAAGAAGAAGACCCTCTTCTTTGGTTCGTTGTATTCAAAAGAGTAATCCGTTTTTCTTTTCCGGCGACAGAATTTGAAATGTCCCTTATTCCCGCAATTGAAACAGCTGGCATTGCTAGCCGGGCACTTGGAAATATCTTTCGCGATATGGCCGCCTCTACTGCGGTTACTACCAATTAATTCTGTCTAGTCCTGCCCAGGTAACCATTAAGCACTTTAATAAGCCTTATTTCAACCATATAACAACATTTCAGTGCCTAAAAGCAGTATATATAATTTTCAAGTGCTAATTAGCAGTATAAACTTCAAGCAGTAAAAGAAGCCATATATCGGTATATAACGCTTCGATATAAGCCCTGTGGATTCAAGCCGAATAAGGGAAGTATAATTACCAATTTAGAGCTACTATCTATGACGTTTGGGTAGAAACAATAACAACAGCATCCAGAATTTTATAACCTGTCTCTTTTACTCGCATTACAAATATGTTTTTGTAAATCTGTCGTGTATGCTTGTCAATTATGTATAATAGGCAATGATAATAATATCTGCATCACATTGCATACAAAATGCCAGTCTGTCAGATAAATGTTTCATGAGCAGTAAATTTATTCTACGGCAATATAGGTATTTATTTATTAATATTCACCTGAAGGATACTCTTCAGATGGGTTTATTGAATACAAAAAAGTCCCGTCTATAAATAACTGCAGATTGCTTTCTCGCCCTCGATACAGAGGCAGATGAAATCCTTCTGTTTTTTATCCCTTCCCAGCAATACATACAAACAGATCCGTGATGGATCAGATGGTAAATTGGGATCAACCTGAACCAAAAGTATGAAACACCAGTTCAAGCGTTCAAGCCCGGAGTTAAATATAATTAGCAAAAAACATTGAATCCCCAAAGGGAAGAAAAGAGAAAGAACGAATTGAAATGTAAATAAATATTTTCCATCTCATTTTTTTTTCGTTCCGTTCCAACTCGTCTTAAAATTTTGACATTTTGGCATTGGCGTGGAAAAATAGGTAGGGGCAAGCACTATATCGGCCAAATAATTCGCCAAAAGCGGCTTTTGAGCAGCACTGATGCATAATTTAAGTCTTATTAGCACTGTTGACCAGGTTTTTAATGCGACTATAGAGCCGAAATAAAGTCGATTTTAACGGCTTAATGGTTACTTGGGTGGCTTTCCAGAAATTTTAATAACCAAACCTTGTATTGCCATTGAAGAACTTCCGTATTCCATTGCGTGTTTTTGGCATGGCATCCGGATCACTAAACTTGCCTCGACTAGCCTGCCCTTTTAGTCGAAACAAAAAGTTTTCAAACACTTCACTTTGCTCTTGCTACAACGCGCGGAATTGGTGCCTCTCAAACCGTTTATTCAACTGAGGGGCAAAATGGTTATCGAGAGCAAATACAGCTGATTCGTACTTCAAAATACGTAAGCTTGCACCGTCTGTTCCAATCGGAACTCCAACTTGAACACTATCAAGCATATCAAAATAAGTTTGTAATTCAATACCCCCAATAACAAGAAGCAGGTTATATTTTTCTTCGTCTTCGATCACTCCATTAGCAACAATAAATCTTTCGCAAGCTCGCTTCCATTTCATCCAATCGTTTCTCGGATCGGATCCAATCGAAAACGCAGGCATTACTGCCGCATCTACAAAAGAAAAACAAATCGATACGATCAGATTAGCTACTATGAACATTTTCCACAAAACAGCTCGTTCACATAACGATGCTGGGTCATTAGGCCGAATGGTCATTAGGCCGAACGGTCATTAGGCCGAATGAGAACTGGAAAGTGAGAAGCGAGTAGTGCGAAGTGAGGAAGTAGTAGAACGAAAGAAGAAATAAGAAAAAAGGCGGAAGTATTAAGAAGGAAGAAGGAAAAAGAAAGAAGAAGAATAAAGAAAGACGGGAGAAAGAAGGAAGAAAACCATAAAAGAAGAATGAAGAAGAAAGAAGGAAGAAGAAAGAAGGAATAAAAAAGAAATAAGGAAAAAGGAAAAAGAAGCAGGAAAAAGGAAGAAAGAAAAAGGAAAAAGGAAGAAGCAAAAAAGAAGAAGGAAGAGGGAAGAAGGAAGAAGGAAGAAGGAAGGAGGAAGAAGGAAGAAGGAAAAATAAAGAGAATGAAGAATGCAGAAGGAAGAAAGAAGGAAAAAGAAAGAAGAAATAAGAAATAAGAAATAAGAAATAAGAAATAAGAAATAAGAAATAAGAAATAAGAAATAAGAAATAAGAAATAAGAAATAAGAAATAAGAAATAAGAAATAAGAAATAAGAAATAAGAAATAAGAAATAAGAAATAAGAAATAAGAAATAAGAAATAAGAAATAAGAAATAAGAAATAAGAAATAAGAAATAAGAAATAAGAAATAAGAAATAAGAAATAAGAAATAAGAAATAAGAAATAAGAAATAAGAAATAAGAAATAAGAAATAAGAAATAAGAAATAAGAAATAAGAAATAAGAAATAAGAAATAAGAAATAAGAAATAAGAAATAAGAAATAAGAAATAAGAAATAAGAAATAAGAAATAAGAAATAGAAATAAGAAATAAGAAATAAGAAATAAGAAATAAGAAATAAGAAATAAGAAATAAGAAATAAGAAATAAGAAATAAGAAATAAGAAATAAGAAATAAGAAATAAGAAATAAGAAATAAGAAATAAGAAATAAGAAATAAGAAATAAGAAATAAGAAATAAGAAATAAGAAATAAGAAATAAGAAATAAGAAATAAGAAATAAGAAATAAGAAATAAGAAATAAGAAATAAGAAATAAGAAATAAGAAATAAGAAATAAGAAATAAGAAATAAGAAATTAGAAATAAGAAATAAGAAATAAGAAATAAGAAATAAGAAATAAGAAATAAGAAATAAGAAATAAGAAATAAGAAATAAGAAATAAGAAATAAGAAAAAAGAAATAAGAAATAAGAAATAAGAAATAAGAAATAAGAAATAAGAAATAAGAAATAAGAAATAAGAAATAAGAAATAAGAAATAAGAAATAAGAAATAAGAAATAAGAAATAAGAAATAAGAAATAAGAAATAAGAAATAAGAAATAAGAAATAAGAAATAAAATGAAATAAGAAATAAGAAATAAGAAATAAGAAATAAGAAATAAGAAATAAGAAATAAGAAATAAGAAATAAGAAATAAGAAATAAGAAATAAGAAATAAGAAATAAGAAATAAGAAATAAGAAATAAGAAATAAGAAATAAGAAATAAGAAATAAGAAATAAGAAATAAGAAATAAGAAATAAGAAATAAGAAATAAGAAATAAGAAATAAGAAATAAGAAATAAGAAATAAGAAATAAGAAATAAGAAATAAGAAATAAGAAATAAGAAATAAGAAATAAGAAATAAGAAATAAGAAATAAGAAATAAGAAATAAGAAATAAGAAATAAGAAATAAGAAATAAGAAAAAAGAAAAAAGAAAAAAGAAAATGAAATAAGAAAAAAGAGATAAGAAATAAGAAATAAGAAATAAGAAATAAGAAATAAGAAATAGAAATAAGAAATAAGAAATAAGAAATAAGAAATAAGAAATAAGAAATAAGAAATAAGAAATAAGAAATAAGAAATAAGAAATAAGAAATAAGAAATAAGAAATAAGAAATAAGAAATAAGAAATAAGAAATAAGAAATAAGAAATAAGAAATAAGAAATAAGAAATAAGAAATAAGAAATAAGAAATAAGAAATAAGAAATAAGAAATAAAAAAGAATAAGAAATAAGAAATAAGAAATAAGAAAAGAAAAAAGAACAAAGAAAAAGAAGAAAGAAGGAGAAAGAAGAAAGAATAAAGAAGAAAGAAAGAATAAAGAATAAAGAACAAAGAAGAAAGAAGGAGAAAGAAGTAAGAAGGAAGAAGGAACAAGGAAGAAGGAAGAAGGAAGAAGGAAAAAGGAAGAAGGAAGACGGAAGAAGGAAAAAAGAAGAAGGACGAAAGAAAGAATATGGAAGAAGGAAGGAGGAAGAAGGAAAAAGGAAGAAAGAAGGAAAAAGGAAGAAGAAAGCCGGAAGAAGCAAGAAAAAAGAAGAAAGAAGGAAGAAGGAAGAAAGAAAAAGGAAGAAGGAAAAAGGAAGAACGAAGGACGAAGAAGGAAGAAGGAAAAAGAAAACGGAAAGAAGGAAGAAGGGAGAAGGAGGGAGGAAGATGAAGAATGAAGAATGAAGAAGGAATAGGAAAGAAGGAAGAAGGAATAAGAAAGAAAAAAGAAAAAAAAGAATAAAGAAAGAATAAAGAAGAAAGAAGGAGAAATAAGGTAAAAGGAAGAAGGAAAAAGGAAAAGGGAAGAAGGAAGAAGGAAGACGGAAGAAGGAAAAAGGAAGAAGAAAAAAGGAAGAAGGAAAAAGGAAAAAGGAAGAAGTAAAAAGAAAGAAGAAAGAAGGAAAAAGGAAGAAGAAAGAAGGAAGAAGCAAAAAGGAAGAAGGAAGAAGGAGGATGAAAGGAGGAAGAAGGAAAAAGGAAGAACAATGAAGGAAGAAGGAAAAAGGAAAAAGAAAAAAGAAAAAGGGAAGAAGGAAGAAGGAAGAAGCAAAAAGGAAAATGGAAGAACAAAGAAGGAAGAAGGAAAAAGGAAAAAGAAAAAAGTAAAAGGGAAGAAGGAAGAAGGGAGAAGGAAAAATGAAGAATGAAGAATGAAGAAGGAAGAAGGAAGAAGAAAGAATAAAGAAGAAAGCAAGAGAAAGAAGGAAAAAGGGAGAAAGAGAAGAAGGAAGAAGGAATAACGAAGAAGAAAGAAGGAAGTAGGAAGAAGGAAGAAGGGAGAAGGAAAAAGGAAGGAAGATGGAAGAAAAAAGATGGAAGAAGGAAGAAGAAAGAAGGAAGAAGGAAAAAGGAAGAAGGAAGATGAAAGGAGGAAGAAGGAAGAAGAAAGAAGAAAGAAGGAAGAAGGAAAGAGGAAGAAGAATAAGGAATAAGAAAGAAGGAAGAAGGAAAAAGGAAGAAGGAAGAAGGAAAAAGGAAGAAGGGAGCAGGAAGAAGAAAGTGCAAGAAGGGAGAAGGAAGAAAGGGTAAGGTGAAGAAAGAACTTCTTATTTTTCACTTTTTGCTGATTCGGCCTAATGGCCATTCGGCCTAATGACCGTTCGGCCTAATGACCATTCGGCTTAATGACCTTCGGCCAAATGGCCTGACACCCATTTCGCTCCAAAATCGAACTTTTTATCGAAGTCGCGGAGACACATGATGTATACCAAATATACCAATCGACTCAGCTCGTCGAACTAAACAAATGTCTGTCAGTTCGTGTGTATGTATGTGTGTGTGCACGCGAAAACCGAAAAACATTAGCCATTTTTTCATATAGTTATTGTTAACCGATTTTCTCGCAACAAGTTGCTTTCGACTTGGGATAAGCCCTAGTTGATCACTATTGAATATAATCACAATCGGTCAATGTGTTCAAAAGTTATAAGGAAAATGGTGTGTTGAACCACATAAGCTTGGTTTTGGTTGATTCGCTGTACAGCGTTTGCAAGAGTTGTAATGTAGGCAATTATTTATGATGTGTACCACATCAAGGCGAAACCAAACGATTGAATCGAGAAAGGCATCGTCACCGCTAGGTAGATTAATCTGGGTTTGTTCCTTAGTAATAGAGGGGCGCCCAATAAAGAGTTCGCCAAGGGCGCCGGAAATCCACGCTACGGCTCTGTGCATCACAATCGTATATATATACAGGAACAGGAGTATATGCACTATAAGATGCAATTGGCTGGATGATTAGATAGGCTTTCCCCCCCCAAGTAGATTCCAAAAATTATGAGATCATTAATTTATTATGTAACAATGGACTATAAAATATTCGATAACATTAGATGTTGGCAGCATGTATATAAATCATTATAATCTACGTGTTTGCTTATCATATTCAGTTTAGGTTCTTTGAAAAAAAAGGTTCAACATTAAGTGTTTTCTAACAAACAATATTAAGCATTCGCTGATGCACTTTGTGCTGAGATTTCTGTAGAATTGGATAAGGGCCGCACTCCAAACCGAAAATGCAAGTTACCACCTGGTGAAAAGCCGCAATCGTTGTTCAGTGAGTCTAAACTGATAAACTGATATTCAAATATAAATGATGTGTTGAAATTTTTGTTCTGTCGTTTTATGACAATATTTTTCGTTACATTGGTATGTATCAGTTCGATGAAGAAATCACAGCAAACGGCAGATCGTTTCTGCAAACCGATTAAAGCTTTAAGTTTGTTCGAATGCACATCTGCATAAACCTCCAAATACCACTGTCTATTTTTACCATCTTTAACTTCAGAGGAACGTAATGACGTTCTATTTTTAAGATTGCTTAATTTTGGATGAAAATGCATAACAAGGTGTTTGCTGAAAAATAAATTCATGAATAACATAAAAATTGAATATTTATCGATTATCTTACTAGTCATCTTCATCTCTTACACCATTGTACTGAAGCTCCATTATGTCCAATTCAGACAATACATTTTTACAACGAACGCCAATCTTCATCACTAAATCGCCATTGGTTTCCCTGCAAAAACCTTCTTCTACAAGGAATGAGGAATATACAATCTCTATCGCTTTGTATTGGTCTTCGAGTTCGAATGATTGGTGTATCGTCTTCTCATAGTCCTTATGAGGAATCGTTACCAGCAGCTTGTGGGGAAATTCCTGCATTCGAGGGTCGACTGTACGTGGCTCAATAAGAATCATATCCATTTTCGTAACCGTAACTCTCCATTCAACACCGTTGTCCATAATCAATTGAGAGACAGAGATATCCCCGTTGGCAGCATTGCGAAACGCTCGAAAAACAATTTCCGTACATTCATATTTTTCGATCAGTTGGCTATAACAAGATGATATTTGTAATTTATTTGAAGCCCTTACTTTTATCTGTTTTAGTGCCGTTTGATCTAATGACATAATAATAATTTATCATTGTAATTGCCTTTTATAAATTTAAGTTAAATTCAATGTACGAAAATCTGCCGGCTTCCATCTACTGGTTATGTCTAATGACCATTAATAATGGGGAATAGCACAATCTACATCTTACCATTGAAAGTCGTCAGTTTGTTGAACCGTAACTTTGACGTCCTGAGCTAGCAGTTTATCACAATTAGCATCAAACTCCTAAAGTAAATTCAACAATCTGTACGGCGACACCTGTTTTGCTGTATTCCACATATCTTCCAAAACCGCACCATTCGTAAAAGGAACATTCAGCTTTTCCTTTAGTATCTGCTTCCGAACTGTAGTGACTCGAGACACTTCCAGTCGAGATTCCTCGGCAATTGCTTCAATCTCTTCTAACATCTCAGCCTCTTCTTTCTCAATGAACCGAAGATTTCTCCGATAAACCTCACTTCCCGCATGTAGTTCATCGTTGAATTTCTCAGCGATCTTCAATTTATCCCTTAGCCTTGAGGTCCTCTCGAAATAAACGGCCACCAAATTGTCGATCCGGTGAAAGTCGTGTGGCTCTCCAAGGCACATGCAGTCTCCACAAATACTCACCGAGCAGTTCAAGCAATATAGCGTACGCTCTTTCCAATGCAAATCGCAAAGATCACTTCTGTCGACACTCACTGATGCATTCGTTTCGTTTCCAGGACCGGTGACCGAGTTGGTCACGCGACATTCGTTGCGGCATTTCCGACAGACTCGAGCCGCCAACAGTGCCACATCGGCATCAGCCATTACCATCGCACTAACCAAAACATTGAAACAAGCAGTGCAACAAATTTGCAGACAGTTTGTGCAGGAAATAGATAAAACCGAATACTTTCCACAGCTGGAACAGACGGGAAACACGTCGAGAGACATTTTACACTTAAATTTGGCCGGTTTTGACTTTTTATTTATTTTTTTTATTTTTTTTTAACGCGAAGGTGCAGTTTCAAAAAGTTCAAAAAGCAACGCCGCGGACAACAAAATAATGGGGATGCCACATAGTTGATTATTTTTTGATTAATCGATATCGATTATGATATATTTGTCACACCCAATTTGGGTTTTTTTAATTTTGAAAAACATGTTGATTTTTTTTGTTCATTCGATAGAACACCTTTTTCTAAGCTACAACATATTTTTGTCGAACTCATAAACCCTAAATTTGATGTTAAAAATCCATTTTAAAAGTTTTTGAAAATTTGATTGCTTGGCAGAGCTCACAGGTTGACAGCTCGGTTCATGTAAAATTAAGGTAGGGCTGTTCAATACGCGAAATTATTAGGTTTTTCGAGATTGATTTAAAATCAAGACAAAATTTTCAAAACGACTTATCTGCTTTTGTAAACAAAGATTCAAACGATGATTTGACGAATCTGATAGCTCTCCCACGCAAACCAACACCATTAATAGGTAGGTAAAGGTTTTCGCTACCTGTTGATGGTGTTGGTTTGCGTGGGAGAGTTATCAGATTCGCAAATCGTCGTTTGAATCTTTGTTTACAAAAGCAGATAAGTCGTTTTGAAAATTTTGTCTTGAAATAGTTCCCGTGCACCAAAATTCATGAAATTTTGAATTTAAGGTTAGTATCGTGTTCAAAAGAAATTTATTTTTCTATCTCAATCACATGTTAAATTCCGTTCACTGAATCGGAAAAGTAAAGAATCGAAACAAAATTCTTACAGCTGCATCCACATGAAAAAAACATGGCGTTTGTAAGGTTTCCACGCAAAGTAATGGGAGCTGTCAAGCCCCAAACGCAATTAGGGTCTCGCCGACATTTCTCACCAACACGAACGCAGGTTCGTGGTTGCAAACAATCCCATTTCATTTTAACGGTATATTGTAGTGGAGTTGACCATGAACCATAGTAGATTTTACCGTTGCGCGTTCATGATAGTCCCATGGTAAAATTAAACGCACATTCTGTTCGAAACAAATGCGACATGTAGTCTGCACAAATCAAGTGGCGTTGTGCATTTAATTTAAACCATCAGAATGGTAATTTTTACTGCAGCGTTGTTCTCAGTGTAGCGCACAGCGGCATTTTTTGGTGATACTAGCGCTGATTTTGCACGGGATAACGGCGACATTCCAAAGTTATTTCAAAATGAACAGTAAAAAGTTATCACAACATAACGAGTGCAGCTTCAACGTCTGTTCTCTGTGATAAAATCCTGATAAAATCGGTTGGTTTCGTCGGCACCCGACTTCGTCGGTGTATCAGGAAATTTCCCATCTGTCAAATGTTTTATGCATGGGGTTATTTTATAAATGTTTGAGTTTTTCCTAATCATCGTGTATTTTCATAAATGTGTCAAACTCAAATTCCAAAACGCGGACGCCCGTTTACCAAATAAATACGCGGTTTAGTTATCATATTAATACAAAATCGAGTAAAACTCTGTTTTCGGAAAGTGTAATTGACTAGACTTTCATAATGTCTGGTTTTAGTTTCGGAGCTCCGACGACGAGCGCACCATCGTTCTCGTTCGCCTCTTCTACAACAGCAGTCCCATCCGCAGGCACTTCTGCTGCAGCTGTTGCCAGTCCGGCAACGGGATTCTCGTTTGGGGCGACTCCGACGGCAACTGTCACGGCACTGCCAACAGCCGCAGCGCCAGCATTCGGTGCGTTGGCAAAACCGTCGTCAAGCATAGCTCCTTTGGCGGCACCGGCAATCGGCACAGCAGCTCCGGCATTCAATTTCAGTGGGGGAACCTCGACGACACCAGCAACAACGACCACCACGTCTACGGGATTTGCACTACCGGGAGCTAGTGCACCCACAGCAGCGGTGGCGGCAGTCCCTGCTTTGGGAACTGGTTTGAGTTTGAACACGACACAAACATTGTCTCTTGGTGGCGGATTTGGTACAACCTTTGAAGCTCCCAAGCCAGCAGTGGCTACAACCTTAACGCCCTCTGTAGCTACGTCCAGCACCGGAGGTGGACTCACAAAACCTATTGGATTAGGAGGAGTTGACATTAATGCGACCGCACCTAAATCCGTCGAAGGAAAACAGGATAGCACCAAGGCAAAGGAATTTCAGGTTCCGCAGGAAATTGTCAACACCGTAGAACAGCTGAAAGAATACATCAAGAAGCAGAAATCATTCAGTTCGGACATTGCGCGGACATCCTCTCGCAAGTTGTACAATGTTTCCTCGGAAATCAGTCGATTGAATTGGAGCCTGATCGACATATCCAACAGCGTGACGAATAATCAGTCGGCCATCAAGATGCTGCGGGCCGAAACGGGCAACATTATCCAGCAAGCCGACATGGCACAGAGGACCCACGACACACCGGCGGGACTGCAGTTCGAGAACACGATGCCGCTGCAGTACTTTATCGAGCTGATCCAGAAGTACGAGACTGATCTTCTCAATCTCAAACAGCAGGTATGCATTAGATTGGATAATTATATTACTATATAATTATTTCCCTTAGTATGTTATGCGCACACATTCAATAATTTAACAATGGATCATTGCAAATACAATAAACTATTAAATTTTCTTAATTTATCGAAAGGCCGTTCGTCCTAATAGTTGTTTGGTGCAGTATCAATAAAGCACTGATACTAAAACTGGTTATGGGTGATAAAGGCATTGATATTTAATATGTTCTGCCATTTTCCTACGCTCCCTAATTAAAATAGTTTAGAATGGTCGACAATCAACTGCAAATCAGGATGAAGAATTTAGGATAATTGTTGATTGCCTTCACTAAATGTTTGATGAGATTTTAAGCTCAGTCTTTTTATTTAAATTTTATTTTGTCAGTGCAATACATCCTTGAATTAAAGAGAAGAAATCTCTCGTGATTTTTGAAAACGTCGTAAGTCCAAATGGGAGACTCTCTTTCATTACGCTCTCTTTTGCTAATATATATATGCTAGTTTAAAATTTGTTGCAATAGGTATTTTCACCTCAGCATACTAGACAAAGCTATTTTCTTCAGATCAGTGCTGGAAAATCCAATGTAAATGTTAGCATGGCTTTGTAATAATCGAAAGAGAAAGTAAACAAAGAGAGCCTCTCTTTTGGACTTACGACGTTTTCAAAAATCACGCGAGAAATATTTAAAAAAAGCATTTTTCTACAATAGCGATCGACCATGAAATCTTAATCTTGCTGCGATTAAGTCGGTTGCCTCTAGCGGTGCAATCTGAGCGATACGATAAGCAATCGCTACCAACAAAATCGAATGGCTATCGCTATCACTGCTTCCGATCATCGTTAACCATCGAATGATTTTTTTTATTTATTAAAGGATTTTAACTTTGAAGTTATTCATCCTCTCTTTTTACCCTTCTTACACCCTAAGAAGGGTATAAAGATCGCTTGAAAAACCGACTTTTTATCCGAGGCTCGGATACCCAAGTCGTATATACCAATCAACTCAGCTCGACGAACTGAGCACATGTATGTATGTGTGTGTGTGTGTGTGTGTGTGTGTGTGTGTGTGTGTGTGTGTGTGTGTGTGTGTGTGTGTGTGTGTGTGTGTGTGTGTGTGTGTGTGTGTGTGTGTGTGTGTGTGTGTGTGCGTGTGTGCGTATGTGTGTGCGTTACAAAAATCTCACATCAAGATCTCAGCCGTCCGTGGACCGATTTGCACGATTTTAACACTAAACGAAAGCTATGACTTTGTCATTGTACGAGTTCAATTTTTTTTGCAATCGGACATTTGGTTCCAGAGATATGTGAGAAATACGAACATGAAGTGCATTTTCAGAAAACTAACAAAATAATGTCACATGAATATCTCAGCCGTCTGTAAACCAATTTGCATGATTTTATCTTTAAACGAAAGCTATGACTTTGCCATTGAACCCATTGTATTTTGTTTTTGCAATTAGACATTGGGTTCCGGAGATATCTCTGAAATTCGAAGATAAAGCATTAGACGTATCAACTTCACACATTTTTAAAATATGTCCCATCAAGATCTCAGTCGTCCTTGGACCGATTTGTGCGATTTTATCTTTAAACGAAAGCTATGTTTTTGTCATTGGACCCATTCATTTTTTTCTGCAATTGGAAATTCGGTTTCAGAGATATCTGTGAAATACGAATATGAGACATATTTTCAGACTACTAATGAAGAATTGTCACACCAATATCTCAGCCGTCTATGACCCGATTTGAACTCTTTTGGGCTTAAACAGAAGCTGTAATATTGCCATTTAAGGCGGCAAATCAAATCTGCAGTCTTTTTGTATTTTTTTTAAATTGTTAAATTTCCAGAAATATCCCTTTTTTATTTTGAAATCGATAAAAGCATGATGATATCAGTTATTTTATACTCAATTGAAGGTCATATGCATAGAAATTGTAATATGCACTGGGCACACACAACCATTCAAAAGTGTAAGAAGGGTTGCGTTCACTGTAGGTGGATTAAGTCGGGTTTTTACATTTTTACATTACTACATTTTTGATATCATAGCTTACTTATCAAATCTGTTTGTTTTAGAAATCTAATGAGTTTATCTTCTGCACATTTTTCAAAACTAAGGATCTCACAAGGATTATCCTTATGATTTATCAATTTTCGCTTTTCTTCGTATTTTCTACAATCTACAAGTATGTGTTGTACTGATAATTGAATA
Organism: Armigeres subalbatus; assembly: GCF_024139115.2. NCBI lineage: Eukaryota > Metazoa > Arthropoda > Insecta > Diptera > Culicidae > Armigeres > Armigeres subalbatus. The sequence continues at coordinate 34,325,495 of NC_085141.1, forward strand.
TTACATTCACAGATATTTGAGTCCTTATTAAAAAGATGTTTGTGTGTTATATTCGTGTGTCCTATCCTTAGCCTACTTAGAGCTCTCTGTTCAAGTGATGAAGGGCGATCTGACCATGGAAGTGTAGAAGCTTTTATGGTTCGAAGGAAACTTGAGTTTTGATGCCACTCATTTTCCCATTGAAGTCGAAGAACATCTTTACCGAATCGCTGGGCATCGTCTCCTGGTATTGGGACATCCATTATTTCTGCATTAGTTCCTTGCTTAGCTAAAATGTCTGCCTTTACATTCCCCGCTATACCCACATTGCCGGGTATCCAACGAAGCACAACACGTGTTGTTTCTAGTTTGGACTGCAATCGTTGGATCCAAGGATGTGTAGACTGACCATTTTCCAAAGCCTCTAATACACTGGCTGAATCCGAAAAAAATATCGTAGGGGTGATCGGGGCAATATGGGCCACCTAAGGAAATCGTTCCGAAAAGCGCTGAAAGCTCAAAAAACCCTGATTAATCCACCTAGCGGTGATGGTGCCTTTCTCGTGCATTATAAAATATATTGAAAGAATCACATTAGAAAGGGCAAAAAAGCTCTTTAGGAGAATAGATCACATTTTTTCAATCATTTTGCATGTTTTTGCATTAGTTAAAATGTATTGCCTCCATTTTCGTAAAAAAAAAAATTTTTCGGCTTTGATTTTTTTTCCAAGGGGGGACCCTTGGGAAAAAGCAATGATTTTTCAATAATTCCGAAATGCAATGTCCGATCGAGTCAATTTTCAATAGCAAACAATGGGACCGCATTCCCCGTCGAATGCAACTTGTTGCGAGTAAATCGGATAATGCTAAGTTCCAAAAAGTGTGTCTACAAAATTTGTACACATACACACATACAGACATCACATCATTCGTCGAGCTGAGTCGATCGGTATATAAAAATCGGCCCTCCGGCCTCCTATCAAAATTTTGTTTTGAAGCAATATTATAGCCTTTACGTACACTTAGTGTACGAGAAAGGCAAAACATCGTTCAAATGTAGTTGACTCATACTAGAGAATGTTACCTTTCATATAACGTCGATGAATGACGAAAAATGCGTTTGGAAATTGTTGGAATGCACTTTTGAAAATGTATTGATTTCAATGTGTGTTCCCGACTATACGGGGCAATATGAGCCACCATTTGGGGCAGTATGGGCCACCCATTATTTAGGCGAAAAAAGTATCGTAATATGGAAGAATATGATATTCTTACAACAGTTGTGAGTATTCCATACCAAAAGAAATTAAAAAACAGAGGACTGAACCGATTTGCCACTCTTCACCGTTTGAACAGCCACATTTCACTTGGTCAATGGTCATTTTTTCTGTTTCAATCGCAGTAACGCGCTGTTGTAATTTTTCCGTAATGAATCTTACATTTATATGATAATATTCTTGTATTTAACTACTGAAATTTGAACTTGTTCGCATTTTAAGGCCTGATATCTTGCTCTGTGCCCTCCTTAGCCGTGCGGTAAGACGCGCGGCTACAAAGCAGGTGACTGGGTTCGAACCCCGGTGCCGGTCTAGACAATTTTCGGATTGGAAATTGTCTCGACTTCCCTGGGCATAAAAGTATCATCGTGCTAGCCTCATGATATACGAATGCAAAAATGGTAACCTGGCTTAGAAACCTCGCAGTTAATAACTGTGGAAGTGCTTAATGAACACTAAGCTGCGAGGCGGCTCTGTCCCAGTGTGGGGAGGTAATGCCAATAAGAAGAAGAAGAAGAAGAAGATCTTGCTCTGTGCAGGTATGCCCATATTGCCCCATAGAGACCGGTTTTGGGAAAAAAAACGAGCAATGGGTAATGTTTTCAACATAACCGCGAGTAGACGTAGGACTTGTATAAACGTAACGTATTTACATTTAACTTTTAACTTATATTGGAAAGACAACTTCCATGCTGTGTAGAATTATTTGCAATTTGTGTATTCAAAACTTCTGGAAATAAATACATAATTAGAATTGCTTTGTTTCTAACTATTAAGCCCTTATTTACTCAAGCAAGTGTAGGGCATTTATAGATCTCTTATTGATGATAAGTTTTCCAAACAAAGAAATGCAGCACCAATTTCGTTGCTTCTTTTTGCTACCATGCGTGCTTACTGATGAAAAAAATCACGAAAATAAGAAACAAGTCAAGGAGCAGCAACCCTCTACTAAAATAGAGGAGATACTGCTAATACATCAACGAAAAATTATAAATGTTTTGATTCCAAACTCCATGTCTACGTCAAGTTTAATGATACAATTTCTCAGAAAATAAAAAACAAAGTATAAGATAAAGTTTATTTAAATATTCTTCTGGAAATTATTTTTTGCGGACTTTTTTTAAAACATTTACATGTAATACAGCAAAATTTTGTAATCTAAAATGGATATTAACACTATTGCTGATTGTGCATCTTTAATTGCTAATACCTTCTGCAAATAAATGAAAGTAATTATTTTAATCAAATTTTTATTTTCATCAGTGTAGTTGATTTTATTTGATATGAAATCAGAACTGTTATAGTATAACCATGTTTTAATGTACATGTCGTTTAGTACCAAGCACAAATTAACATATGGTCAGTCATATGACATGACTCGTACTCATCCTGAGATCATTTGAATTATGAAACCAATCACCTGGATGAGCAGACCAAATCTCTCTAATTTTATTCTTCTTCATCCACCACCGAACTCCGAGTGATGCGATGGGCGATTGCATCCATCGCAACCGACACCATTGCACCCGACCATCATCAAGCACAGAATGACAAAAAAAATACACCCACTTCTTTCATGCATATTCGCAGTTCCACCGGCAGTTCTACCGCTGGTGACTACATGCTGTCGCTGTGTAGGTAAACACAGCGAACGAACGAACGAAACGAAAAATGCGCGAGCTAAAAGCACGTCAGTATGCGCTGCTGTCACAAATTGTAATGACTCGCACTCGCACTACTTCTTTTATACACAAAGAAAATCTTCCGACGGACCCGAAGGCCTGTGACATACCGCATTCTGATGTCCGTGTTAGGAATGCACGGGATTGGTTACATATGAATTTTTTGCTGGCTTTGACAAGAATTGAAATTTTCAATAGCTTATCGTTAATCGTCTTAAGGTGACTCGGGGAGGCACTAAACACCGTGTTATTTCTCCTATCTTTCGTCTCTTTCTAGTATTATCACCTCGCAACTTTGGAGCGGCGTATTTCGGTTTTCAGTTGTTTGATGTAACTGTAAATGTATCAGCATGTAGATTGCGAGTAAGCACGCGCCGGTGATACTTTTTCAAAATCATATTTGTTGTAGAAAAAAAATTAAGCATTCAATGATGAAATGATGACGATTTGATGATCGTTTGTGCTTCCCGTGTCACCTTAAGTTTCAGTGAAATAGGCAAAATGCTGGAGAGTGTCCGAGTCGATTGATATATAAATCTTAAAAATCCATCGAAAGATAAAAGCGCTAGTAACGTTCAAAATCTTCCCTTCCAGCGTAACGCTCTCGATTTCCTAAAATCTAAATGACACCCAGTATAGTAAAGAAAGACGTAAGTCCAACGTCAAAAAAGTTTTATGATAAATTCAGATTTGTATCAATACAAACATGTGTGTACAATATTCCATTTTAATATATCTTTGGATTGTGGTGTGTTTTTGACCTGTATTTTAATCAGTTTTGTGTCAAAACCTTATTTATAAACTTCAAATCTTATAATAATTTTGCCTATGCAGCGAAAATTTACATTTTCAAGTGTATTTTCATGTTTGAATTGAATTTTAATGCTGTTTTCACGTTGATGCATATGTGGAGCATCCTCTTAAAGATTGTATAACTTCTACATGATAGAACTTGTCAATCAGCTCAAAATGAGGGTGGCTCATATTGTCCCTACTGCCCCTATGCTCATTATCATCTATGAGGTTTTAGACAGCATAAAGAACTGCCATTGTTATTCGTCTGTCATTGAGAAGATGCTCCCTTTCTATTAAACGAATGGATTTGAATACGGATTTTTGGACAACCAAATAGTTAAAAGGTAATTCCATTATCGATTCGACGGGACTTGATCGATAGACTAAGGATGCCATTCAACAGCTAAAGACCAATAAAGCAGCTGGTAAGGATGGTATCGGAGCTGAGCTCATCAAGATGGGCCCGGAAAAGCTGGCCACTTGCCTGCACAAACTGATAGTCAGAATCTGGGAAACCGAACAGCTACCGGAGGAGTGGAAGGAAGGGGTTATATGCCCCATCTACAAGAAAGGCGACAAACTGGAGTGTGAGAACTTTCGAGCGATCACCATCCTTAATGCCGCCTACAAAGTGATATCCCAGATCATCTTCCGTCGTCTGTCACCATTAGTGAACGAGTTCGTGGGAAGTTATCAAACCGGCTTCGTTGACGGCCGCTCGACAACGGACCAGATCTTTACGGTACGGCAAATCCTTCAAAAATGCCGTGAATACCAGGTCCCAACGCACCATCTGTTCGTTGATTTCAAGGCGGCATACGACAGTATATACCGCGTAGAGCTATGGAAAATTATGGACGAGAACAGCTTCCCTGCGAAGCTTACCAGACTGATCAAAGCAACGGTGGATGGTGTGCAAAACTGTGTGAAGATTTCGGGCGAACACTCCAGTTCGTTCGAATCGCGCCGGGGACTAAGACAAGGTGACTTTCGTGCCTGTTGTTCAACATTGCGCTAGAAGGTGTCATGCGGAGAGCCGGGTGTAACAGCCGGGGTACGATTTTCAACAGATCCAGTCAATTTATTTGCTTCGCGGATGACATGGACATTGTCGGCCGAACATTTGCAAAGGTGGCAGAACTGTACACCCGCCTGAAACGTGAAGCAACAAAAGTTGGACTGGTGGTGAATGCGTCAAAGACAAAGTACATGCTTGTGGGCGGAACCGAGCGCGACAGGGCCCGCCTGGGAAGCAGTGTTACGATAGACGGGGATACCTTCGATGTGGTCGAGGAATTCGTCTACCTCGGATCCTTGCTAACGGCTGACAACAACGTTAGTCGTGAAATACGAAGGCGCATCATCTGTGGAAGTCGGGCCTACTACGGGCTCCAGAAGAAACTGCGGTCGAAAAAGATTCGCCACCGCACCAAATGTGTCATGTACAAGACGCTTATAAGACCGGTTGTCCTCTACGGACATAAACATGGGCAATGCTCGAGGAGGACTTGCAAGCACTCGGAGTATTCGAGAGACGGGTGCTTAGGACCATCTTTGGCGGTGTGCAAGAAGACGGTGTGTGGCGGCGAAGAATGAACCATGAGCTCGCCCAACTCTACGGCGAACCCAGTATCCAGAAGGTAGCTAGAGCCGGAAGGGTACGATGGGCAGGACATGTTGCAAGAATGCCGGACGCAACCCTGCAAAGATGGTGTTCGCTTCCGATCCGGCAGGTACGAGACGGCGTGGAGCGCAGCGAGCGAGATGGGCAGACCAGGTGCAGAACGACTTGGCGAGCGTGGGGCGTATCCGAGGATGGAGAGATGCGGCCTCGAACCGTGTATTGTGGCGTCAAATTGTTGATTCAGTGTTATCTGTTTAGATGTTAACTAAATAAATGAAATGAATGATCGATAGACTCCACTTGCTTCTCGTATTCCTGCATTATATATGGGTTGTAGCATTTTCATATTTGTGGTGCTACCGCTATGCACAAAACTGATTCCAAACATGTAACTGCTTGTGACGTCCCTACGTCTGGGCAGTGGACGTCCTTACGCCCCTAACTAGCTCACCTCTATTGCTCAGGGTCGACGATTAACCGGCTCGAAGGGACACACAACCACGAAGCGGACAGAGGAAGACCTTTAAGGACCAACGGACAGTCATGCACTTTATGAACGAATAAGAAAAGCTTGTGGATACATTTTACTTGTCTTTTTTATTGAAAGCTCATGTTAGTATAAGAAGGTTAGTTTTAGTTCATTTGAATAGGGTTAGTAACGGTTAGTATAGCTGATTCGGCCGATTGGTGGGCTGGGGCCCATAGTGACAAGCTTGATTTACGCCACATGACGGAGGTACGAAATCTGGTCCGTACATACCTTCGATGGCCCGAGAATAATTGGGACTTGGCGAATGCACCCAACACTGACGTCACTTTGGCCGCTGCAAGTGCTCTTCAGGTGAGCCTGGGATACGTAACCGACGAAGGGAACTGGTCGGCTTCTCGGCCCAGCGGGGCAGGCTCGGGTCGACACCGGGTCTGAGCTATTAAGGGTTCGGACGTGTAGCTTCGTGGACCCACCTTTCGGGGCTTTCGAACGAGGAGGGGACACTTGTCGCTGAAATCCACGTGGGTGTGGGTTCGGTGGTTTCGGGCACTTTGCTTCCAGGATCCACGGTTCCGGGCCTCCGAGCGAGGATGGGTTTGGCACTTGCTGCAAGACTTCCTTCGGTGGTGCTTGATAGGTTGGACACGATGATATTTCCTTCTTACGTTCGGTCGGCGGGATTGGTATCTCCGGGCCTCCTGGAGGTGGATTCGGCAGGCCTGAAGCCGGACTGGATTCGGCAGGCCAGAAGCTGGGTTGGGTTTGGTTTTAAAACTGTGCCGGCACGTGGTTTTCCACTTCGCCAGAGATGGCCGTCCAAAAACACCGAATTTCACCGTCTTCCAGGTGCAAGAAACACTAGGTCAACCTTTCCGGGCACTTCGTCGATCTTCCTATCGTATTGAACACTCGCACTTCACCGAAATTGTCACGGCCAAGGAAAACGATGATCAAAAATCACCAACCAAGTTTTTTTTTCCGTCGTTGAAGCACGTCTGACGTCGTTCACGTTCCGAATCGATCTCCTCTTGAATCTCCTCCGCCCGTATTTCTATTTTCGGCTTTTTCTTCGTTCTTCGCCCCGGAACTAGTGGGGTCTAGATGGAGATTTCGTCCTTGATAGAGCCCAGAGCCGATTTGGTTTTTTTTAGTAGGTTTAGTTTTTTTTTTTGACAATTCTGAAGGGGTTTCTATTTTGGGTTAATTTAACTTATTGTTCATAAAAGCGAGTGGCTGAATAAATGGTCCATTGTTATCGTGGACGGTAACAAACAATAGCTTTGGTACCAAAACTCCACTAGCTATTTGAAGTAGTGTTCTTCTTGCTCCTCCCCCCATCCGGTTTCCAACTGCCTTGAGGAAATTTAAAGTTGTCTGACTCAGACCGATACGTTCACTCCATTTCTCAAGTAACTTTGCAGCTTTTTGAAGATTTCTTCTAACAGTTTAAGGTTTGAGCCGGACACAACTACGATGACATCGTCGGCGTACACAAAAATTTCCACTCCTTGAAGTACGTATTCGAAGATTGACTCCATTAACACAAGAAAAAGGGTTACGGATAGAATGGATCCCTGCGGAACTCCTTTCTGTTGTACACGTTTTGATGAAAGCTTGACGCCTACTGCTACCCGGAAGCAACGATCAGTCAGGAAGTTCTGAACAAATTTCAACATTCTTCCTTGAAACCCCCAAGACTTTAAAATTGCTAAAATTTTGGTTTTGTCGGCGGTATCATACGCTTTAGCGATATCTATCATTAAAATTTCACAATGAGCATTGTTGTCCAGCGGTTTCCTTAACGACTTTTCAAGAGCGGCTAAGTATAAATAAACGCCACGGCCTTTACGAAAGGCAAATTGATTATTATTCAATAGTTGTTGTTGTTCTAGCTTTTCCATGAGCCGTCTATTTACCATGCGTTCAACTGTTTTACCTAGGCAGCTTAGTAAGGTTATAGGTCGTTGATTGCCAAGAATTTTGTAATCCTTACCAGGTTTAGGAATAGGTATTATAATACCTTCTTTCCAGTTTGATGGTATGTTACCGGTTTTCCAGATGTCGTTAATTGTGTCGAGTAGTTGAATTTTAACTCTGATGGGGAGGCGACATAACATGGGGTAGCTAATATCGTCGATCCCCACCGACTTACTTCCAGCTTTATCCAGCGCCCACAGCAGCTCATCAATCGTGAAATCTTTGTTTAGATCGTTGTCTACCGGTGATTCATCAAACATATGTGTTTGCAATTCTTCATCTTGCTCAGGGCCTTCTGAAACGTGTTGAAAGAAATCGGCCAGGTGTTCAGCAATACATTCGGCTTCGGTTTCGATTCTATCGTCAATTTTCAGTATAGGATGTTGTTTCCGCCGTTTACCGCAAAATGCATTGAAACGCTGCCACATTTCGGTACTGGATGTGTGTGGGTTGAAACTTGCAGCAAAATCGTTCCAACATGTTCGTTTTGCTTGTTCAACCACCTTTCTGGATACGTTGCGGGCCACTTTAAAATCTGTTAAAGCTGATTCCCTAAGTGGGTCTTCTTTTTCCATGCGCCTCAATTTGCGTAGTTTCTTCCTTCGATCCCTAATCGCCGCTTTAACTTCGTTATTCCACCATGGAGTTGATTTCCTTCCTACTTTACCGGATGATCTGGGTATGCTGATCTCCGCTGCTTCGATTAATTTTTGGGTGAATTCTTCTACTGTTAGCGTCCTGTCTCTCGGTATACTCTCTAGGATTGCATCCTCGAACTCGCTCCAGTTAGCGTTTTCGTGTAACCACTTTATTCGTCGGCGTATTGGTGATGTCATCAGGCCAGTTCTCAACAGTACAGGGTAATGATCGCTCGATCTGGTGTCGTCGTCTACTTTCCATTGATATTTACCAGCAATTTCTGGTGATGCGATGGACAGATCTAGTGCCGATGTTGTTCCGGTACGAGGGTCTAATCTGGTGTGTTCCCCTGTATTTTATAGCACAAGTTCGTTGTTCGTTATGAATACCTCTAAAATAGCTCCGTTTGAGTCTCGTTTAGCGCTCCCCCACATTGGACTGTGACAGTTAAAGTCTCCTGCTAATACGAATGGAGTTGGAAGCTCACTCAGCAATTTCCCTAGTTCTTCTCTCAAGGTTTGAGGTGGCGTATGACACGGAATGTACACGCTAGCGTAGGTGGCTGAAATAGGGTATACGACTTGTGCGGCTACTATTTGCAGTGGTGTTTTCAGCTGGAGAAATTTGTACGATGAACTTTTATGAACAGCGAGACCGACTCCGTTTTGCGATGCTGATCGTGGTCCCGGACGAATGGACTCTTCACGGCAAAATTTCTGAAGATATGATTTGTTCAACAAGCGCGTTTCCTGCAATGCTATGACCGTTGGCTGGTATTCATTTGTGATAAGTTGGAGTTCAGGGTATCGCTCTCGCACTCCATTCACGTTCCAAGATCGTTCCAAGATCAAGATCATTTTCGCCGCCGACTCGTCTCGATGAATTGTTTATGATTATATCTGCAAGTTGTTGTGCATCATGTGGCTGTTTTATATTATTGGATGTAAGAGTACTTGCCTGTGCGGTGGAGGGGGTCCCGTCGCCGACTGCCGCCGGAGGAACAACAGGCGAACCTGGATCATCTCCGGTCAGGGTCGGCTCCGAGCAAGGCTTGGTTTGTTTCTTTACTGCCTGATTGTAATGTCTGGATGCTTTCGGGAATTCGCAGGCCGCACTGGGGGATTCACCGTCAACGGGTTGGGGTATGACGTCCCGGATAGTTCGTCCACCCAGCTGCGCTCCCTTATTAGAGAGTGAGGTGGGTACTGCACATTCCCCGCCCTCAAGCCTACTGTAGTCATAGTCGGGAATGATGTCGATGTTGGTGAATTTATCGTCATTTTCGGATGTTTTGTAGAGACTTCGATCGATGTTAGGTTTGTTTTCCAGGATTACTGGATTTTGTGATGGTACTGCTTGAACCGATTTCTTCGCTGTCAGATATGTACATCCGTGTGCTTTGAATGTCCGCTGGAACTCTCGGATTGCGTTTCTGGATATTGGTTCGTTTTGGAGGAGGACTTATATCACCCATGGACCGCAGATTTTCAGATGCATGCTGATTTCCTTGAGTCTTACGATTTCGGCGCTTTGGATTAGATGGGTACTTTTCTGCCTCCTGGTCACTATCGGTTTTCTCGGTATGTTTCTGTTGGATAATCTGTTGTATTTCTTGTTAATTTCGTATTTTTTCGGTAAGTTTAATTATGTAGGCTTTCATGTTATCCATCTTCTTTACTAAATTGTCGATTTCAACTGATTTTGCTTTGACGTTCTCTGACAACTCTGCTATTTGTTCTTCCTTCTTTTTATTCACTTCCATCAATGCGTTGTATCGTACACTATCTAGTCTTGGCTGAGCTGTAGCCTCTGCATAGCTGTCGCCACTTTGGATCCTTCTGCGCGCTTCTGGATAAGTCAAATTATGGTCGATTTTAACCTTCACCACTTTCTTTTCCGTTTTGTATACAGCACAGCTTCTGGAAGTGGGTCGATGATGCTCTTTACAGTTAATACAGCGTGCCGGTTCGTCACATTCCTCTACTGCATGTTCTCCTGAGCAATTGTAGCATCGCTTTGGTCCTGGGCATCGTGCACTCAAGTGACCGAACTGATAGTAACCATACCACTGTAGCGGATTCGGGTAGAATGGTCTTGTTGGCATACGTAGTAATCCCACCTTTACGTACCTTGGGTATGTAGTTCCGTTAAACGTTATAATTATCGCTGGCGTGTTAACTTTCTGTTTGTTCTCCATTCGCATTATCCGTTGGACACGAATTACTCCTTGAGACTCCAGGGCTAGTTGGATGTAATTTTCTTCCATGGCTAACAAGTCAAATGTTGAGATGACACACTTAGTTAAATTTAACTTCGGGTGCAATTTGATGGAAACTGGTGTGCCATCAATAAGCTCGGTGAGTTGGATCAATTTTTCGGCATGAACAGGATTACGTACATACTTGAATAGTGTAACATGATCCCTTTGCTTCGCTGCGTGCTGATTCTACTGTACCTTGGATCGCAGATTCTACACTTTCCCCGATGATAAATGGGTTTTCGGGAAGACGGGAATTCCCTGTAGCAGTCATTTGTAGAATGATCAGTTTACCGAAATCATTACCTGGATCTAGATACGGCGGGTAACGTGGTCCCGTAGAACCTCCGGACATGCCTCCGGAGGCAGCCATGGTTAGTGTTTTGTCCCAGTACTCTATGGATGGGTCATACCGTGGCGCCGGAACCAAGACAATAGTTTTGCAGGACAACAGTCACCTGTTGCCTACCCCCCCTACCCCAGTTGTTTCTTTGTTTTAGTCTATGTTTTACTCGATTCGTGTCCACTGTGTATGGCTTTCCAAGATGTGAGTCGATATTGTTATATTATCAGCCGGATGACACACACCTATGCTTCTGGCTCCAGCATAAAATTCACGTTATTATTTTGCTGTTGGCGTTATTTTCTGATAAAATATTGTTACCAAATATTCAAATTTGTTTTGCACCGTACTAACCGTGTTGTGTTGAATGACGGTCTTATTACATTTTAATTGAAAATCGAACGGCACGGAATACGTGGTACATAACGAAAATAGTAATAAATTCATTCAAATCGCTTAACTCCATCACAGAAAATTAGTCCTGAAATGATGTTTTTGTTTACTAAATTTGAATTGTCAGTGGGGCCCACCGCGCGCTAACCCCAGAGATGCTAGCCACCATTTTTTCCCATTGGAGAGATAGGCGATGACAGTAGGGTGTAATACAAAAAGATATTTTAGTTACTAGATAAAGATTGTCGCTGCTGTTCCCTTTGTTCTGCTGTCCGAAACATGTGTGGTACATACCTGTCAAATCGTATGGATTTTCCTTCTTTGACATTTAGCTCCCCTATCCTCGCCAGCAAAAGATGTTCCGGACAGCGACGACAGCGACAATCGTTATCTAGTAACTAAAATATCTTTTTGACAAACGCAAAGCATAATATACACCCTACTGTCATCGCCTATCTCTCCAATGGGAAAAAATGGTGGCTAGCATCTCTGGGGTTAGCGCGCGGTGGGCCCCACTGACAATTCAAAATTAGTAAACAAAAACATCATTTCAGGACTAATTTTCTGTGATGGAGTAATTTTTGTTAAGCGATTTGAATGAATTTATTACTATTTTCGTTATGTACCACGTATTCCGTGCCGTGAATAATGTGTTCGATTTTCAATTAAAATATATAAGACCGTCATTCAACACAACACGGTTAGTACGGTGCAAAACAAATTTGAATATTTGATAACAATATTTTATCAGAAAATAACGCCAACAGCAAAATAATAACGTGAATTTTATGCTGGAGCCAGAAGCATAGGTGTGTGTCATCCGGCTGATAATATAACAATATCGACTCACATCTTGGAAAGCCATACACAGTGGATACGAATCGAGTAAAACATAGACTAAAACGAAGAAACAACTGGGGTAGGGGGGTAGGCAACAGGTGACTGTTGTCCTGCAAAACTATTGTCTTGGTTCCGGCGCCACGGTATGACCCATCCATAGAGTACTGGGACAAAACACTAACCATGGCTGCCTCCGGAGGCATGTCCGGAGGTTCTACGGGACCACGTTACCCGCCGTATCTAGATCCAGGTAATGATTTCGGTAAACTGATCATTCTACAAATGACTGCTACAGGGAATTCCCGTCTTCCCGAAAACCCATTTATCATCGGGGAAAGTGTAGAATCTGCGATCCAAGGTACAGTAGAATCAGCACGCAGCGAAGCAAAGGGATCATGTTACACTATTCAAGTACGTAATCCTGTCCATGCCGAAAAATTGATCCCACTCACCGAGCTTATTGATGGCACACCAGTTTCCATAAAATTGCACCCGAAGTTAAATTTAACTAAGTGTGTCATCTCAACATTTGACTTGTTAGCCATGGAAGAAAATGACATCCAACTAGCCCTGGAGTCTCAAGGAGTAATTCGTGTCCAACGTATAATGCGAATGGAGAACAAACAGAAAGTTAACACGCCAGCGATAATTATAACGTTTAACGGAACTACATACCCAAGGTACGTAAAGGTGGGATTACTACGTGTGCCAATAAGACCATTCTACACGAATCCGCTACAGTGCTATGATTGCTATCAGTTCGGTCATTTGAGTGCACGATACCCAGGGCTAAAGCGATGCTACAATTGCTCTGGAGAACATGCAGTAGAGGAATGTGACGAACCAGCACGCTGTATTAACTGTAAAGAGCATCATCGACCCACTTCCAGAAGCTGTGCTGTATACAAAACGAAAAAAAAGTGGTGAAGGTTAAAATCGACCATAATTAGACTTATCCAGAAGCGCGCAGAAAAGTCCAAAGTGGCGACAGCTAAGCAGAGGCTACAGCATAGCCAAGGCTAGATAGTGCACGATACAACGCATTGATGGAAGTGAATAAAAAGAAGGAAGAACAAATAGCAGAGTTGTCAGAGAACGTCAAAGCAAAATCAGTTGAAATCGACAATTTAGTAAAGAAGATGGATAACATGAAAGCCTACATAATTAAACTTACCGAAAAAATACGAAATTAACAAGAAATACAACAGATTATCCAACAGAAACATACCGAGAAAACCGATAGTGACCAGGAGGCAGAAAAGTACCCATCTAATCCAAAGCGCCGAAATCGTAAGACTCAAGGAAATCAGCATGCATCTGAAAATCTGCGAACGAACCAAATGTCCATGGGTGATATAAGTCCTCCTCCAAAACGAACCAATATCCAGAAACGCAACCCGAGAGTTCCAGCGGACATCCAAAGCACACGGATGTACATATCTGACAGCGAAGAAATCGGTTCAAGCAGTACCATCACAAAATCCAGTAATCCTGGAAAACAAACCTAACATCGATCGAAGTCTCTACAAAATATCCGAAAATGACGATAAATTCACCAACATCGACATCATTCCCGACTATGACTACAGTAGGCTTGAGGGCGGGGAATGTGCAGTACCCCCCTCACTCTCTAATAAGGGAGCGCAGCTGGGTGGACGAACTATCCGGGACGTCATACCCAACCGTTGACGGTGAATCCCCAGTGCGGCCTGCGAATTCCCGAAAGCATCCAGACATTACAATCAGGCAGTAAAGAAACAAACCAAGCCTTGCTCGGAGCCGACCCTGATCGGAGATGATCCAGGTTCGCCTGTTGTTCCTCCGGCGGCAGTCGGCGATGGGACCCCCTCCACCGCACAGGCAAGTACTCTTACATCCAATAATATACAACAGCCACCTGATGCACACCAACTTGCAGATATAATCATAAACAATTCATCGAGACGAGTCGGCGGCGAAAATGATCTTGATCTTGGAACGTGAATGGAGTGCGAGAGCGATACCCTGAACTCCAACTTATCACAAATGAATACCAGCCAACGGTCATAGCATTGCAGGAAACGCGCTTGTTGAACAAATCATATCTTCAGAAATTTTGCCGTGAAGAGTCCATTCGTCCGGGACCACGATCAGCATCGCAAAACGGAGTCGGTCTCGCTGTTCATAAAAGTTCATCGTACAAATTTCTCCAGCTGAAAACACCACTGCAAATAGTAGCCGCACAAGTCGTATACCCTATTTCAGCCACCTATACGCTAGCGTGTACATTCCGTGTCATACGCCACCTCAAACCTTGAGAGAAGAACTAGGGAAATTGCTGAGTGAGCTTCCAACTCCATTCGTATTAGCAGGAGACTTTAACTGTCACAGTCCAATGTGGGGGAGCGCTAAACGAGACTCAAACGGAGCTATTTTAGAGGTATTCATAACGAACAACGAACTTGTGCTATAAAATACAGGGGAACACACCAGATTAGACCCTCGTACCGGAACAACATCGGCACTAGATCTGTCCATCGCATCACCAGAAATTTCTGGTAAACATCAATGGAAAGTAGACGACGACACCAGATCGAGCGATCATTACCCTGTACTGTTGAGAACTGGCCTGATGACATCACCAATACGCCGACGAATAAAGTGGTTACACGAAAACGCTAACTGCAGCGAGTTCGAGGATGCAATCCTAGAGCGTATACCGAGGGACAGGACGCTAACAGTAGAAGAATTCACCCAAAAATTAATCGAAGCAGCGGAGATCAGCATACCCAGATCATCCGGTAAAGTAGGAAGGAAATCAACTCCATGGTGGAATAACGAAGTTAAAGCGGCGATTCGGGATCGAAGGAAGAAACTACGCAAATTGAGGCGCATGGAAAAAGAAGACCCACTTAGGGAATCAGCTTTAACAGATTTTAAAGTGGCCCGCAACGTATCCAGAAAGGTGGTTGAACAAGCAAAACGAACATGTTGGAACGATTTTGCTGCAAGTTTCAACCCACACATCCAGTACCGAAATGTGGCAGCGTTTCAATGCATTTTGCGGTAAACGACGGAAACAACATCCTATACTAAAAATTGACGATAGAATCGAAACCGAAGCCGAATGTATCGCTCAACACCTGGCCGATTTCTTTCAACACGTTTCAGAAGGCCCTGAGCAAGATGAAGAATTGCAAACACATGTGTTTGATGAATCACCGGTAGACAACGAACTAAACAAAGATTTCATGATTGGTGAGCTGCTGTGGGCGCAGGATAAAGCTGGAAGTAAGTCGGTGGGGATCGACGATATTAGCTACCCCATGTTATGTCGCCTCCCCATCAGAGTTAAAATTCAACTACTCGACACAATTAACGACATCTGGAGAACCGGTAACATACCATCAAACTGGAAAGAAGGTATTATAATACCTATTCCTAAACCTGGTAAGGATTACAAAATTCTTGGCAATCAACGACCTATAACCTTACTAAGCTGCCTAGGTAAAACAGTTGAACGCATGGTAAATAGACGGCTCATGGAAAAGCTAGAACAACAACAACCATTGAATAATAATCAATTTGCCTTTCGTAAAGGCCGTGGCGTTGATTTATACTTAGCCGCTCTTGAAAAGTCGTTAAGGAAACCGATGGACAACAATGCTCATTGTGAAATTTTAATGATAGATATCGCTAAAGCGTATGATACCGCCGACAAAACCAAATTTCTAGCAATTTTAAAGTTTTGGGGGTTTCAGGGAAGAATGTTGAAATTTGTTCAGAACTTCCTGGCTGATCGTTGTTTCCGGGTGACAGTAGGTGACAAGCTTTCATCAAAACGTGTACAACAGAAAGGAGTTCCGCAGGGATCCATTCTATCCGTAACCCTTTTTCTTGTGTTAATGGAGTCAATCTTCGAATACGTACTTCAAGGAGTGGAAATTTTTGTGTACGCCGACGATGTCATCGTAGTTGTGTCCGGCTCAAACCCTAAAGGGCTCCCCACAATGATGAACAATTATGAGCGCAGCAGCGCGTTTTGACAGTCAACCCATGTATTTTCTGTCAAAACCTGCCGCTGCGCTCACCATTGTGGATGGGCCATAAAACTGTTAGAAGAAATCTTCAAAAAGCTGCAAAGTTACTTGAGAAATGGAGTGAACGTATCGGTCTGAGTATTTCAACGGAAAAAAACTAACTTCATGCACCTTTGTAAGAAACGTAAACACCCCGAAACTCCCGTCTTAGTTATGGAACAGAGGCCTATCCCGGAAGTCCAGCACGCACGAATTCTCGGAGTTACAGTCGATCGACGTCTGAATCTCAAAAAGTATGTGGGAGAAGTACGCAGCAAATGTCAGACAACTTTAAATTTCCTCAAGGCAGTTGGAAACCGGATGGGGGGAGGAGCAAGAAGAACACTACTTCAAATAGCTAGCAGAGTTTTGGTACCAAAACTATTGTTTGGAATCAGTTTTGTGCATAGCGGTAGCACCACAAATATGAAAATGGTACAACCCATATTGTCAGATTTTCTGGATATGACACAATGCGCGGCGTTTGTAATGTTCCCAAATGGGTACTTGCACAAAATTTCACGCGGCGAATGACTGTCGAAAGGTACGACCGCGCCAAACGATACACCGCAATGCTATTCACTCATAAGAATCAAGTAAACGGGGTGCAAAAAGCGCGGCGGTACCTTTCCTGAAGGGTAGGCCGCGTGCAATTTTGAGAAAATCAGGCAATATATAATGCAGGAATACGAGAAGCAAGTGGGGTCTATCGAGATAGGCGATGACAGTAGGGTGTATATTATGCTTTGCGTTTGTCAAAAAGATATTTTAGTTACTAGATAACGATTGTCGCTGTCGTCGCTGTCCGGAACATCTTTTGCTGGCGAGGATAGGGGAGCTAAATGTCAAAGAAGGAAAATCCATACGATTTGACAGGTATGTACCACCACACATGTTTCGGACAGCAGAACAAAGGGAACAGTAGCGACAATCTTTATCTAGTAACTAAAATATCTTTTGTTTGTCACCTCGACTCGACTATCGCGAACGAAATTGTCGAGAAAAACCCTGATTAATCCACCTAGCGGTAATGGTGCCTTTCTCGTGCATTATAAAAATAGTATTTTGGCCATTACTCCTGAGCCCAAAGTCCGATCTGCCCAATTTTCAATAGGAAGCAATGGTAGAGTATCTTGCGTCGAATGCAATTTGTTGCGAGTAAATCGGTTAAGGATAAGTGCCTGAAAAATTAGTGACATTTTTTTACTCAATTTTTCTATAAAAAAGTGGTATTTTGGCCATAACTTCCGAGCCCATAGTCCGATCTGACCAATTTTTAATAGGAAACAATGGCAGAGTATCCTGCGTCGAATGCAACTTGTTACGAGTAAATCGGTTAAGGATAAGTGCATGAAAATGAGTGACATTTTTTTCAGTAATAAAAGTGGTATTTTGGCCATAACTTCCGAGCCCATTGTCCGATCTGACCAATTTTCAACAGGAAACAATGGTAGAGTGTCCTGCGTCGAATGCATTTTGTTGCGAGTAAATCGGTTAAGGATAAGTACCTAAAAAATGAGTGAAATTTTTTTGGGTGGGTGCGCACAGACGCACACACACACACACACACACACACACACACACACACACACACACACACACACACACATACACACAGACATCACCTCAATTCGTCGAGCTGAGTCGATCGGTATATAACACTATGGGTCTCCGGGCCTTCTATAAAAAGTTTGTTTTTGGAGCGATCATATAGCCTTTACCGTATACTTAGTATACGAGAAAGGCAAAAAGGCGATTTACCCGAACCAGAGTCTTTTATATAGAGTTGCACAAAGAGGATCTTCTTACACTTATTCTGAATGATCTTCTTGTTACACAGGATTTTGTTTTTACACGATTTTTTTTCGCTCGTATTTTTGATCGTGTGACTTCAATTTGCCACCAAACTCATCGCAACATGTTTCAAAAAATCCAGAATAAATCAAAGAAAAATCACATGATAATTATTATACGTTTAACATTTAGGATGAGTGGAAAATTGAGAAAATGTAAATCGTGTAAAAACAAAATCCAGTGTATTCTGTTTGCAACTTTCATTTTTGTTCAACCCTTAAAGTGACTTCACGGGAGTGTTCACTGCTAAAGCTTTTTAATTTGATAACCAAGTCACCCACAAAGTGCAAACACGTGAGTTTCTCGTTGCTACTTTATTGGGGGGTGTATTGAAGTTTTTTGAAGCTGTTTCTAGAACAAATCTAATACATTTCAATTCATGTGTTTTAATTCGCCATAATAATCATAAGACGATAACAATACTCCCGCCTTACCAACAAGCATTTGTTTACTTTGCTCGATAGGTAGACGGTTTGACAGTTCAATAGGTAGATTTGGCTTCACTCTTTGCGTAACTCTATATATAATAGACTCTGACCCGAACTACTGGTAAGTCTACAACCGATACTTGATAATTAGTCGCTAATCTAACTGGAGATGTATGATTGATTCTTTTCACAGTCCTTTAAGTCACGGAATGACGTATAAATAGAGGGTGTCTAAGTACACGATGTGATGTGAGATCGAACACCGATGCTGTTTCAATCGTGACCATCGAATGATGAAAACGAATTTATACTTGTAAATTTAAAGCGTGTACTCATAATCTTTCGATTAAGGTCACTCCTGACGGAATCTAAGTTTAAAAGTACTCGCGTTTTCGGGGGCACACCACTCGATTTGGAAGCAACGCACAACTGTCATTTTTATCATTTCACGCATGCTGCGACGCAGCAAAGCTAAATCAACTAAAATGACAGTTGTGCGCCGCCTCTGAATCGAGTGGTGAGCCTCCGAAAACGCGAGCACTTTTAAACTTGGATTCCGTCAGGAGTGACCTTAAGGGGTTTCTCGTGGAAATAGTGATATTTACCCATACGCTTAAACTGGTTTACGGTCCTGGCCACTTTCTTCACATACGCTTAAAAGATATTACACCAGGGGTGGTATTGCGCATCTCGACTCGAAACGAGCAAACCATGCAAGCTGTCGCAAATTGGCTTTCGAATATCATAATTCTGCCTTTTGGAAATTTGCCACAAGTTTTGGATTTGAAATTCAAAAGGACTCATTATGAAATAAATTTTCATGGTCAATACAAAGCATAACATTTTCTTAAGGCACATTTATGAAATTACAATGATGCATTATGAACGCTGTACGCTTGACATGAATTAAACCATAACTCCACCTTATGAATTACAGAAGTAGCATTTGGAGGCCATAACCACGCCTTATGAATTTCGTAATGTTTAAGAAGCATCTTATTTAATTCATAATGCAGATTTATGAATTTATTATTGCATTTCCCTATATATTAATCGATTCATAATGCTGAATTATGAATTCCTAAATCAAGAATATTGAAATTTTTCTCGAATTTATGACCATGTGCTTAATGGCAGAAAATAATAAACATGTTTTGTTCATTCATGCTTATATGCATACATGCGGTGATTTTCAATTCATTTTTCGGTTGTATCGAGGACATCGAGGGAGTATGAATAAATAAGTGGTGTCGAACGCATTCTAGTAAAATGTCTTCGAATCTATAAAAAAATACTCATCTCATACGAATAAAAACTGTTCATTAAATACAATTAAATTAAATTGTTAGCGCAATAATTAATTTGCGGTTAAACACTTATTATTCCCCGTTGGCACCTGAAAACACTTCAACTGAATCCACACTCCCTCGATGAAAAATTCAACCGCACGACTTGAAAACCTTTACAATGTGTGAGAAGATGATTCTCTCGATTTAAGCCAGTGATCCCCAAAGTGCGGCCCGCGGGCCGCATGCGGCCCTCGAAGCCTTTTCCTGCGGCCCACGAAGGTTTTCTGAGAATATACTGCATGTGGCCCATTGATAAGTTAGGTTTTGGCAAAAGTAAGCTAGAATTTGGTGGATTATCACCTCCAGAAAATAAGTTGAAAATCAACAATGGATACTGTTCAGAATACCAAACGAATTCTTTTCAGAATCACAAACAGATTATGCTCAGAACCTTCAAACGGATTCTGTTCAGAATCTCAAACAAAATCATAAACAGACTACATATATTTGAAATTCCAAACAAAATCCGAAAAGATTCTGCCCCGAGTCTCGACCGGAATTTCGTTCAGAATCCCGAATGGATTCTCTTTAGAATTTCAAACGGATTCTGTTTAAAATCATAATCCGATTCTGTTCAGATTTCCAAACGAACACTTTTCAGAATCTCGAACGAATTCTATTTCGAATCACAAACGGAATCTGTTCAGAGCTCCAGAGGGATTCTATTAGAAGCTCTAACGAATTTTGCTCAAAATCTCGAGCGGATGCTTCTCAAAATCCCAATAGACTTTTTGGTAACCCCTTCGTTATTTGCTACAACAAGTTATAGTGAACAATAAACCTCGAGCATGAAGCAGTAGCGGAAGCGGTTGCCACATGATCATTTGGGAAAACAGTATAGAATATTTTCTGCCAACTAAGCCGAAAAGATGCTATGGCGAAAAAACAATTTCTCAAATGAAGTCCGCTACAGCAAAAAACGGTACTATAGACTAAAAGTCAACCACGGCGATAAAATCTTTACAATGTATTGTCCTTACAAGTATACGCTTTATTTAAAAAATATTCACAGGAATAAAATAATTTGTTCAAATATTCAATATTCCGTAATATGCAATATAAACTGAAAAACAAATCTTACAAAATGACTGCGGCCCGCTTCAACAGCTCAAAACTTCTGTGCGGTCCTTGATAGTAAGTATGCTGGGGACCACTGATTTAAGCTCTTTCCTTCCAATTAGGTTAACTTAAAATGGGCATTATGTATTTCATAAAATATCTTATGATTTCCTTCAAATCAACTTTGAACAAAATACCAAAAGGTGTCTTATGAAATTCGTTAATGCAACGAATGAACAACGTAAGTCACAATAATGAAATGTGAAGAGCTCAGTATGAAAAGCATGAGAGACTTATGTTTCAAAGAATTTCAACAATCTCGTAGATTCATAATTTCTGCCTTATGTATTTCGTATGTTCATTTGCCTGAGCTGAAAGAGCTGTCGAGAGCAGATGCGCAATGAAGCCCCAGAATCACACTTACGTTTCAATGCTCTTTTGAACATAAGTTGATGCGCAGTATCGTTCGTCCGCAAAAAATAATATTTGTTTCTCTCAATTTTAGGTCGAACTGACGGAGAAACACATGCAGTCGCTGACCGTACCACAACACTTCACCGCCACAGACCTCAAGCGAGGTCTCCAGCAAATTCACGAGAGCTTCATCGCCCTTGCGGGTCGGTTACACGAAACCCATCAGAAAGTTGAATCGCAGAAGGAACGATACATGAACCTTCGGCGCTATCTGCTGCGTGACAACACGGACGTGTTCGATGGTCAATCATCCGGGCAGTCTGCCAGTCAGGTTCGATTCTCCAGCGCGATTTCCACCGGACCGACTCCATTTTCGCCGCTCATGGGCCCCGTCAATCCCGGACTTGTCCCGAAAACAACCCAGGACTCGACCTTGTGGCCTCGTGGTTCCGGTTTCGGATCGGCTTCCGGTTCGATGATGGGAATTGCCGGTCCCAGCGGTATGACAACAGGAGCATTCGGATCGACCATGGGTAACATGGGAACAGCTAATACCAGTAGTCTCGGAAAGACCTTCGGCGACGGAAGTGGGGCTCCCGCGACGACGGCCACATTCGGATCGGGTGGATTCAATCTGCAGACGCCGCCGCTGGGGAGCAAGCGAAATAAACACTAGAATAATGAGAAAAAAAATCTTCGCTAATTGTGTGTTTAGTTATTTATGTATGATTCGTTAAACTCGAAAATATAAGTGACAAACGGAATGTAAGGAGTTTAAATTTATGTCGAAAACCAAGCTGATACAGCTAAAACAAGTTCTGATTGTTTATTAACATGTGTGTCACTTCCACAATTGTATCAGATTATAAATATAATTCACAATCACAGGGAAAGCAGAATAATGCTTTTAACCTACAGCGTCTGAATTAAAGTCGAGTAAGTGAACAGTTACAAGTGCAACAGTTGCTTGCACTGGAGGGTCACTTTCGCCCCCAACGACCTCACCTCGGCGTCGTCACCCAAGACCTCTTGGAATGGTGAGTGTGGGAGGTTACATCAGTAAGAATCGTTTTGGTAGAACGTGAAACACAAAAAGAACTAAGATAGAAATACAAAGTAGGAAAGCGAAAGCGACTCGCGACATGTTGGTTGCCAGGGCGAACAAGGTGTTCAAAGTATCACAGGTCTTTACTGCAGCTGCCAATTTTGTTTAAAAAGCAACCATCGCTGCAGCTTCGACATAATCTGTTGAGCTGCTGTGTTCACCGCATTCCAAATATCCTTGTCCCGGCACATCCTCTCGATAAGATTTCCCGGGGTCAAATCCATGCCTCTGACGAGCAGCATGTCGTTTCGCTCAATATTGAATCGCGGGCATGCAAACATCACATGTACCGCCGACTCCACCTCATCTACGCATTCCGGGAAATCCGCAGATTCTGCGAACCCGAACCTATGCAAAAACTTCTTGAAACAGCCATGATCACGCGGTATGCGCTTGCGACCCGTAGACACATCAGCCGGTGTACTCTGATCAATTTCATTGTACTTAGCCTCGAGTGCCTTGGACCACGCTGGTGCGCCGTATCGGACAATAGACAACGCTACTCCCGATATAAGCATACGCACCGCCGATCTGTTGGACATAATTCGTGATAATGATTTTATCGCTAGTGACGCCATTTGCCATGCTACGGATGGCAACTAAGGCCGATGACATAGTCACGCATGTGCGTGCGCGAACGCGTCCAAGACAAAAGAGTTTCTCTTGCTGATATTCTGCTTTACGAGTGCTTGGACGCGCTCCGCATCGCTCGATGCGTCAGTATGTCATCGCCCTAACTGCCGTCATCAAGTGAATAATATGCACTTTGAACAAAACTCGTCTCGACTCAATCTTTCCTTCTATAGTGCTTTACGAATCAATAACAATTCTTATCAATAATTGTGGCTTGAGAGCAGCTTACACTGATGATGGCCAATCGATGGCACTTTAGCTGCCACCGTTGCAGATGTATACTCCGCTGCGCTGCTGTCACGACCGCAACAAACAACCGAGAGTCCGAATGTTGCGAGAAAATTTCGCTTGAGTGATGCTGATGCTAACGGTGACACACGACCAATCCCGTCTCTTTGTTAATCGATATGAGTGCGAATATTATGCAACGTACACACCAGTCAAGCAGTTTGACGAACATTGACTCTGCCCCCAAGAAAACGCTTCGGTTGCTGCTTTGTTTGAACGTGTGTGAAGTTGTTCGAACAACCATTTGACAGTTGGCGGCTCGGTTGGAAAAATTTAAAACGGTTTGATTTTGGTTTGAGTTGTCGGAGGTGGAGTCAAGGTTCGCCGAACATGTTTGAGCATTTGTAGTGAAGTTGCACAAACCCCATATATGTATTTTTTTATGGTTGGTGTTCAAGTTGGGGCTTCGGTCGTTCGTGTGTGATATTGTTGGTCGTGCCGCTGTTGGTAAAATTTGATGGATGTTTGAATAAACGCGAAGTGGAGTCAATGTTGGTCAAACTGCTTGACCGTGTGTACGTTCCATAACATTCACCAAAGGGGCGGGGCTAGAGGGTTTACTTTTGTGCTTATTCTGCGTCTCGTATGACTCGACAATTTTTGATTTCAACACGTCTCACGTGAGACGACCGTGTAATTCAAATGGAAGGTATCGACAATTGTCACTTCACTCGAAACGCCTTACCTCATACGACACGCAGAATATGCACATTTATTTTCTACTAGCAGGCCCGACGAACTTCGTTTCGCCTAAAATTGATTTATTGTTTAGTTAGTTCACGAAATATGCAGAAATTTCTGTTCCATTTGTATGGGAGCCCCCCTTTCAAGAAGGGGGAGGGGGTTAAACCATCTTAAGAACCTCCCCGACCCCAAAAACCTCTGCATACAAATTTTCTCGCCGATCGGTTTAGTGGTCGGAGTCTATAAGGTTCAAAAATTAATTTTTATGTATATAGATAACAAAGTTGCTTTACCGGGCGCGCGAGCCATTTCGTTCGAGATGTCGTGGAGAGCGGCGAGCATGGATGGCATTCGTAGCAGTCAAGTGAATCTTTCTTTCAAGATTCTTATTAGGTTTTGTTGCTATTTGTGATTAGGAAGGCTCATTGTTTAAAATAAATCTGTTCTTTGCAAGACTAACTTTCTATACAAAAGAAAGCTGATCCGAGAAGAAATTTCTTCGATGCACAAAACACAATCGCTAAGTTACAGCATCAGAAAAATCAATCGCAACGATGACCTGCATTTTTGCCTTTCTCGTATACTAAGTATACGTAAAGGCTATATGATCGCTCCAAAAACAAACTTTTTATAGAAGGTCTGGAGACCCATAGTGTTATATATATATGTTTGGAGCTTTAGTGAAAGATGTGTTTGCTGTTCAAGTTGAGGTAAAACTATCTTCAATGTTCTATTGTACAGGGCTTATATACTATCTGTGGATGGTCAAACTCTAGGGGCTATACAATTTGAATTGAATTCAATTTGAATACATCGTGCAGTAACCCAGAAGGGTTATACAATTTAAATGTATTGTTACAGCTGTCGTGTGCTGCTGATAACGACGATAATGACGATGATGATGCTACAGTACTCCCCTGCTAGACTAGGTGTCCTAGCGATAGCGGTCTGGGATGACCACGCGTCGGCCAGAGCGAGTGAACCTAGTCGGTGGTAGTGCGGCGGTAATAGTAGCATCTGGGTGTGTGGCAATGGGCTCATCATTCGTTGTGTAGGCTGGCTTCAATCGGTCGATCGAAACGTTAACAATCCGCCCATTAACAGCAACAGTGTAGTGCTTATTGCTTCGCTTCACCACCTCGTAGGGACCATCGTATGGAGGTGACAACGACGGGCGCACCGAGTCGTTGCGGATGAATACCTGCTTACATCTGTTGAGATCCCGATGTACGAAAACATTTTGATTGCTGTGCCACGCAGTATCAGTTGGGCGCTGTTGACGCATGGCTTCTCGCAGGTTGACGACGAATTCATTTTCGTTAATGTTGACGGGACTGTCGGCAAAAAATTCTGACGGTATGCGAAGTGTCGACCCGTAGACCTGTTGAAATCGCGGCGGAACAGGCACAGTGGAATGTCCACACAGACCGGAAAATACGAAACAGGGACTTGCGCTACGGCAGAAGAAAAGAAAAACGTCAACAAACGATGTTTATTGGGAAACGGTTCGATGCGGAATAATACATTATTAACAGTACACAGTACAGATAGCAGCACAACTCAGACGGCAATGAACATTGGCGGCGGGTGAAAATATTGCCCCCACCAACACTCCTCCTCAATGTTTGAACCCAGCTACTCATCAGCCACAGCAATCCCAAAAATCCTCACGTTCCGGTGGTTCCTCCTCCTGGATCTTATCGTCCTTGAATAGCGTCACTTCCGTCATCAACTCCTCCTGGCTTCGATATCGATGATTTTTGTTACGAACTTCTGGCATCATATGATTTTTCGGATGACGAATCATCTCGTTCCGAACAAACTTGCCAATCGATGGACACTTAGCTTCAATTTTCAGTGCTCTTGGAATCTTCAACTCGAACAAATTCTCACGTAATTCACTAACGGCTACTACCTTCTTTCTCTGGTCGACAATGTTGCAACTGGATGCTCCGAACTCCACCTTAAAACCTTTTGCCAGTAGTTTACGAACAGATACCATACCGTTGTATAGGCTCGGAATGTACAACACCTCCTTGATCCAAATGGTTTTCACATTTCCATCTCCATCAATACACTCGACTGTTCCTTCACCAATACCTGCAGACTTCGCAATAGATCCATCAGCTAGCAACACTTCGCCCTTCACAGTCTCATCCAACGTTGTAAAGAACTGCTTGTCATTCGTCATATGACATGAACAGCCACTGTCAATGAGCCATCGCCCAAAACGCCGACACTCCCTGACTGTAAAACACACCGGTCTTTCCCTTTCGCTCGCTTGCTTCGCTTCACTGGTAACTCCGTCGTCCTCGCTTTGCTTCTTCTGTAACAGACGACAATTCCGTCGAAAATGTCCTGGCTTCCGACAATAATAACAAACCTTCTCGTCTTGTCGCTTTGTAACTGACTTCAAAGCACTTTCACCACTGCCGAAACAGGAACTCGTTGAACGATCCGTCTTTCTTTCCCTTCTTCTCTGCCACTCATCAAGTAGCTTTTGCTTTACTATCTCCATAGTCAGATCTTCGTCCTTCCGGCTTTCTAGCGCAGTCACCAAACCATCGTAAGAGTCGGGAAGACTTCGAAGAACCATTGCTATCTTCAATGACGGCTCTAACTGCAGACCTGCACACTGTAGGCGATCAAAAAGTTCCTCCAACTCGAAAAGATGTTTCTCCATTTCTCCATCAGTACGTTCTTCTTCCAAATTGAGATTACAGATGCGTTTTAGAAGGGATACACGTGACGTCACACTAGCCTTCTCGTGGTACGCCTTCAACATGTTCCACGCCTCCTGCGCCGTTACTGCGTCCCTCACCAAGTTCATCTGGCTGTCCTCTATAAACAACACGATCGTTGCCAGCGCCTTCTGGCTTGCCTTCCTCCACGATGTTGTGACCGGATCCGGCTTCGGATCCACTACCGCAAACCAGAAGTCGTCCCGTATCAGCAGCATCTGCATCCGCACTTTGCAAGTGGAATAATTTGCATTGTTGAGTAGGGGAAACGAATATTTCTCAGTCATTTCACTTGACGCTCGAAAATACTTGCACTGATTATTTCACTTTGTGTTCGTTTTGTACCGCTTTCCCTCTAGTACCGAGAACAATAAAAGCGATCAAAGTCTTTTCACTGCTTTTCGGCTTTCAGTCAGCCAACTCTTCCGCTCTCACGATTACTGTACCTACTGCACAGCCAAATCCACGCTCCGAACGGGCATCAAATGAAACCACACCAACCAAACCTCGCGCCAACAAACGAATCAACGCCAGCAAAACGAAGCACAAACTTTACACTTTTTGTTTCGTTTTTCGCGGGTACGAATTTTCACTTTTCTTCAGCACAATCCGGGACCATAACCTGTTGGAATCGCGGCGGAACAGGCACAGTGGAATGTCCACACAGACCGGAGAATACAAAACAGGGACTTGCGCTACGGCGGAAGAAAAGAAAAAACGTCAACAAACGATGTTTATTGGGAAACGGTTCGATGCGGAATAATACATTATAACAGTACACAGTACAGATAGCAGCACAACTCAGACGGGAATGAACATTGGCGGCGGGTGAAAATATTGCCCCCACCAACAAGACCATCTCTGCTGGCGACGCTCCGATGTCTTCTTTGTATGTGGTACGCAAACCAAGCAGGATCGTTGGAAGATACTCAGTCCAGCGTTCGGTTTCGTGACACATGATCGATGCTTTAAGGGTCCTGTGCCACCGTTCTATCAGGCCGTTTGACTGGGGATGGTACGCCGTTGTACGTAGATGTTTGGTACCCAGCAAGTGAACCAACTGAGAGAAGAGAGACGACTCAAACTGCCTCCCTTGGTCGGTGGTGATGTAGGTAGGTACTCCAAAACGAGCAATCCACCCAGCAACGAGAGCTTCGGCAATGGTTTGAGCAGTCATCTCAGGAACTGGAATAGCTTCTGGCCAGCGAGAGAAGCGGTCGATGATCGTTAGGCAGTATCGGTTTCCCTTGGTGGTTCCCTGGTGATTTGGTGTGTCGAGTTACTTTGGACCGTTGACACTGCACACAATTCTTGGCGAAGGCGATGCTGTCTCTCCTGATGTTCGGCCAAACGAATCGCTCTGTCATCAATTTGGTCGTACCACGCGTGCCAGGATGCGAGAGTGAGTGTGTTACTTGCAGAGCAGCCTTGCGAAATCTCTCCGTAACGAACGGGCGAATGCGATCACCAGAGCAATCACAAAAAAGTTGTTTTGAATTGCCTGGCATAGCGAAGAGTTTTAGATTCAAACTTGTTTTCGATTTTCCTTGGAGTATATTTTGTAGCTCTTCGTCGGTTTGTTGATCGTCGCCGAGATCGTCGAAATTCATCGCTGGGATGGCTCTGACGGCAGCAATGCGGGAGAGCAGATCTGCTACAATATTCTCTCTGCCAACGATGTGACGAATGTCCGTCGTGATTTGCCCAATGTAGTCCAACTGGCGCGCTTGTCGGTCGGTAGCTTTCTCGGGCTTTTGACGGAATGCAAAGATGATCGGCTTGTGGTCGGTGTAAATGTGGCAACTTCTGCCTTCCATCATAAATTTGAAGTGGCGTACGGCAAGATATATCGCTGTCAGCTCTCGATCGTATGTGCTGTAACGGAGCTGAGCAGATTCGAATTTTTTGGAGAAGAATCCAAGCGGTTGAGCTGATCCATCGACTATTTGATGTAGCACGGCACCTGCTGCAATGTCGGAGGCGTCGACCCAGAGAGATAGTTCTGCATGTTTGGAAGGATGTGCTAGCAGTGCAGCTTGGGCCAGCTGCTGTTTGCATTGATTGAACGCTGCTGTGTTGTCGTCGTTCCAAACTATGGGTGAGCGATCGTTTCTTTTATTCCCCGGGGTCATCGCCAGTAATGGTATTTGTGCGTTAGGAATGAATCTGCGATAGAAGTTTATCATTGCGATGAAACTTTGTAACTCCTTAACCGTCGATGGTTTCTTGAAATTTTGGATCGCTTCCACACGCTCCGGTAGGAACGTTATTTCAGCTCGACCAAATTCGCATTTGGCAACGTTGATTGCCAGATTGTGCTGCTTGAGCCTTTCAAACAGCAGACGTAGGTGCACACGATGTTCCTCTGGCGAAGACGAGGCAATGAACAGATCATCGATGTAAGGGAAAACAAAATCTAATCCACGGACGACTTCATGAATGAGCCTTTGGAAGGTTTGCGCTGCGTTTCTCAATCCGAATGTCATGAATGAAAATTCGAACAGCCCGAACGGTGTGGTGATGGCTGTTTTAGGGATATCGTCGGGATGGATTGGAACTTGATGAAATGCCTTCTGCAAGTCAACCTTGGAAAAAATGGTTTTTCCTTGCAGCATGGCCGTGAAATCTTGGAGATATGGTAAAGGGTAACGGTCGGGTACCGTCTGGGCATTCAGCGCTCGATAATCTCCACACGGGCGCCAAGATGCGTCGGCTTTTTTTACCATGTGAAGCGGGCTAGACCAATTGCTGCTAGACGGCTTGCAAATACCAAGCTTCATTGGGTGCTCGAATTCAGTGCGCGCTGCTTCCAGCTTGTCGGGCGACAGTCGTCTCGGTCTAGCGTACACAGGTTGGCCGGTGGTCTCGATGCGGTGTACAATTGTTGTTTTGCTCACTGTACCAGGCGGCGCGAGTCGGGTAATCGACGGATATTCGGCCAGTATTTCCGCATACGGCGATACGGAATCAAACGTTCGGATGGAATACTCACTGGTTTGCGTGAGAAATCCGACTGATTCGAGTCGCATCGTATTATCGATGAGGCGGTTTCGCTTCAAATCGATCAGCAGATCGTAATTGCAAATGAAGTCGGCGCCAATGATTCCCGTGGAAACGTCGGCAATCAGGAATGTCCACAGAAACTCGCGACGTAGGCCAAGATTCACCTTCAACAATGATTCTCCGTACACTTTTATCGCCGTGCCATTGGCGGCGAACAATTTTATCGCCGACGGCTTCATTCTGCTACAGCTGGAACCTCGTGGAACAACAGAGACATCGGCTCCGGTATCGATCAAAAATTGCATGTTAGCAGTCGTGTCGGTGATTTTTAGGCGATAGATGGTGCCTGTATTTGAAAGCTCGCCAACTTCCAACACAGGTTCGATCGTTTGGCGTCATTGATTATTCCCTGCGCCCGATGACGACGCTTTGCCAAAGCAGCACGGTTTACGGCAGCGGCGTGCATCTTTACCGTAAATGCGATGGTACCAGCAAACCTCATCAGCTGGAGTTTCTTTTCTGCGAGAGAATGCTGATTTGCTTCGACTGCGTGAGCGGGCGCGTCCACGAAATCCGTCACAGGAAGAGAATGCTTTTTCGAACTATTACGTCGGGGTCACCACTTTGGAGCTTTAGTGAATTTACTAGCTAGTTGTGCGATTTCTCGTTGAAGAGCCTTGATAGTGACGGGTGCTGGTTTTTCCTGGATGTGAGATGATGATCGTGGCACTTGCAAATCGACGGAGTTTATATTGCGGAGCCCCATGGAGTCCACTATTGCATCGTGGTTCAATCGGCGGCGTCGCCCTTCGATGCTATCACAGCGGCCTGTGCGTGTGGTGGCAGTCTCGATGCCCACAGATCAAGTAGCACAGCATCACCGAGTGAATTCCCAGCGACGCGCTTCATTTCGTTGAATAATTGGCTAGGTTTCATGTCACCAAGCGGCATATCCAAGAGAACTCGTTGCAGGCGTCTCTGCTGGCTATCGGCGAAGTGTTCGGTGAGCTTCGTTTTGATGTACATGTATTTGTCGTTGGCCGGTACACTTGGCCGGTACACTGTCGGGGCTGCAAACTGGTGAGTTGACATCCGGGAAGGGGCGCCTAACATAGCTCTGGTCCTCACAAGTTCCAATACTCACGCTTCCACGGGTCTTCATATGACAATTGACCGCCAGCTAAGGGTTGCGTACTTAGCTGGTAGTGCAGCCTGGGCACTGTTGTCCTTCTGACATCAGCTAGAGTGAGAGGGTGCGTCCTGTGGGGTCTGCCTAGGATGTGGTGGGGTTCGACAGTGGGCTCTGTTGAACTTCTATAAAAAGCTGCATGTGTCCCCAAGCAGGCCCTATCAAAGCGACCGTGTGCCGTTCAAAGCGCACTAGCCTAGTCCTGGTGTTGGGTGGGACTTTAAACAAATTTGACCCGACTGATCGAGCGTCTGTCCACCAAGGAGGTGCGGCTCCAACAGCGTCTGTTCTGGCATCCAGCGGCTGAGTATGAAATGCTATTCCCCGGAAGCTATACCTAAGATGGCAGCCCCATCCCGGTGGATAGGGAACCTTGGGCCAACAACCTACTGTTCCCGAAACATCAATTTGTTCGAGAATCCGATAATGAAAGAATACGGACTGATTTTACGGCGACGACTCTTAGCGCGAAACAACGGACACGAATAGGAACATGGAACGTTTTAACCCTAGCCCAGCAGGGTAAATTGGCACAACTTGCCAATGAGGCACGCCGCATGAAGCTTGAGATCCTGGGACTGAGTGAAGTCCGTTGGCCAAACTTTGGAGAACACAGAACGCCGTCGGGACAAGTTCTGCTATACTCTGGTTTACGAGGTGAACACGCTCCCCGGCATCGCGGAGTTGGCTTCCTACTAAGCGCTCAGGCACACTCTGCGCTTATGAAGTGGGAACCTATAAGTGAAAGGATAATCGTTGCCAGATTTAGAACACGGGTCCGAAACCTTACTATAATCCAATGTTATGCGCCAACCGATGCTGCCGATCTGCAAGACAAAGAGAACTTCTACAGTCAACTCAATGCCGTCGTAGATAGAATTCCGAAGGGTGATATCAAGATCTGTTTGGGCGACTTCAATGCGAAGATCGGATCCGACAACTCGAACCATGAGCGCATTATGGGACGCCATGGTGTCGGAGAAATGAGCGAAAACGGAGAGCTGTTCGCAGAATTTTGTGGTAATAACGACATGGTGATCGGGGGATCGCTCTTCCCTCATCGACCGGTTCACAAGGTCACGTGGGACTACGGCTTTACAGCTTTACAGAAAATCAAATCGACCACATCTGCATCAGCCGAAAATGGAAACGGAGCCTTCTTGATGTACGGAATAAACGTAGTGCCGATATCGCGTCTGATCATCACCTCCTCATCGGCGAAATACGCCTGCGCATTGCGCGGATTCGTCGGCAGGAGGAAAGAGTTGGACGACGATTCAACACACGCCGACTGGAAGATGCCACGGTGAAACGGTCCTTCGTTGAAGAACTGGAGACGCGTGCTGCAGATATTCCGGAAGGTGGCAGCGTGGAAGACCAATGGACCGCCATCAAGAATGCCTTCATCGCCACCAGCGAGAACAATCTGGGTGAACTACGCACCCAGAGAAAACAATGGATCACCGATGAGACCTGGAGGAAGATAGAGGAGCGAAGAGAAGCCAAAGCCGCGATAGAGCGATCGAAAACCAGAGGAGCCAAAGTCTTAGCCCGTCAACGATACACGGCTCTTGAGAAGGAAGTAAAACGCTCATGTCGACGGGACAAGCGAGCGTGGGCAGACTCTCTGGCCGACGAAGGAGAGAGAGCCGCCGCAACCGGGGACATTCGCCTCCTCTACGATATCTCACGACGCTTAAGCGGGGCGAAGATGAATGCAACGATGCCTGTGAAAGACGCGAATGATCAGTTATTGACCGACCCAACTGACCAGCTGAAACGCTGGTTCGAGCACTTCGAACAACTTGATCAAGTGCCAGCCGGGCCATTACCACCTCGGCATGATCTGCCTAGGATCCGACGTATAACACGCGTCAATACCGAAGCTCCATCACTGCTAGAGATTCAAACAGCCATCCAAAGCATGAAATCGAATAAAGCCCCAGGGGTCGACCGCATATCAGCCGAGATGCTCAAAGCTGACCCCATGACATCCGCTCAACTACGTCATCGTTTATTTCGTAATATCTGGGACACCGCAACTTTCCCGGTCGACTGGATGCAAGGTATCTTAGTGAAGGTGCCCAAAAGGGTGACTTGTATGCGATAACTGGCGAGGCATTATGTTGCTGTGTACCGTTCTCAAAGTTCTGTGCAAAATTATCCTAGCCCGGATTCAGGAGAAGATCGATGCGACTCTCCGGCGGCAGCAAGCCGGATTCCGTGCCGGAAGATCCTGTGTGGACCATATTGTCACGCTCCGCATCATTTTGGAGCAGGTCAACGAATTCCAAGAGTCCCTTTACTTGGTATTCATTGACTACGAAAAAGCTTTCGACCGTCTCAATCACGAGAATATGTGGGGCGCCCTGAGACGCAAGGGGTTCCTGAGAAAATCATCAGCCTCATCGAAGCACAGTACGAGGCCTTTTCGTGTAGAGTGCTGCACAATGGGGTCCTGTCCGACCCTATCCGGGTCGTAGCTGGTGTGAGGCAAGGATGTATTCTATCACCGTTACTGTTCCTCATCGTAATCGATGAGATTCTGGTAGATGCGATTGACCGTGAACCAAACCGCGGGCTGTTATGGCAGCCTATAACCATGGAGCACCTAAACGACTTCGAATTGGCGGATGACGTTGCACTACTCGCGCAACGGCGCTCTGATATGCAGAGTAAGCTCAACGACCTTGCCGATCGCTCCTCCTCGGCAGGTTTAGTCATCAACGTCAACAAAACCAAATCGTTGGATGTAAACACGGTGACTCCTTCCAGTTTCACAGTAGCCGGGCAACCAGTGGAGAATGTTGAAAGCTTCCAATATCTTGGTAGCCAAATGGCGTCAGACGGCGGTACCAAGATCGACATAGGCGCACGGATCAAGAAAGCAAGGGCTGCCTTTGCGAGTTTAAGAAATATCTGGAAAAACAGGCAGATAAGTGAACGCACCAAAATACGAATTTTCAACTCTAACGTGAAATCTGTGCTGTTATACGCTAGCGAAACATGGTGTGTATCAGTGGAGAACACTCAACGGCTGCAGGTGTTCATTAACAGATGCCTGCGGTATATAATTCGGGCCTGGTGGCCTCACAACTGGATCTCAAACAACGAGCTCCATCGTCGTTGTCACCAGAGGCCGATAGCAACAGAAATTCGGGATCGGAAGTGGGGCTGGGTCGGCCACACTCTACGTAGGGGCGGAAACGAAATCTGTAAGCAAGCATTAGACTGGAACCCAGCGGGACATCGCAGCAGAGGCAGACCCAGAGGCTCATGGCGGCGAAGCCTCAATAAAGAAATAAAAGAAGTCGACCGAAATCTAACCTGGCAACAGGTTAAAGCGATAGCCGGGCATCGCTCAGGATGGAGATCTTTCAAGTCGGCCCTTTGCACCACCGGAGGTGTACAGGATCCATAAGTAAGTAAGGTACACTGTCGATAATTGCTTGCAGCTCCGAGAGCTTATTGGGTGGAACTTGTGCCATCACAATGTTATATTTGCGCGCGTCGTGAACGTTTGCACTGATGCCCGAAGCAGCGAACCAAAATTCCAACGAGAGGAAATACGACTCGATATTTGATTCGCTCATACTCGGCGGTTGGAGGCGCGGTGCAGTGATCGATTCCAATTGCACATTATCACCACTGCTGCCGGTAATGTTCTTCTCGTCAGGCATCGTCACTTATACGACCGTTTACTTTTCGAGCGCGAATAACTGTTGCAAATGAAAAAATAAATTTCCCCATACTAATTTGCATGAAAACTTGAAACGGCTTGTGCTAAATTTCATCCAAATCAGCTCAAATTTTCAGAGGACACTCAGAACATGATACAGAATCAGATGAGTGCTGTGGAGCAAAATCGATTTTTTGAACCACCCTAGTGTGGTACCTAACTGTCAAATCGTATATATTTTTCCTTCATTGACATTTAGATCCCCTATCCTGGCCAGCAGGAAATGTTCCGGACAGCGAGGACAGCGACAATGTTTATCTGGTAACTAAAATATCTTTTAGCCTAGCCATTAGCCCACTTACCGTTTCAGGTCGGTGTCACCAATAGAGGTAATAAACTATAGAGGACGATTGTCGCTGCGGTTCCCTTTGATATCGTTCCCAAACATGTTGGGTACCTATATGTCAAAACGTACTGATTTTCCTTCGTTGACATTTAGTGCCTTATCTTCACCAGCAAAAGATGTTTCGCCAGTGACGACAGCGACAATCTTCCTCTATAGCTTATTACCTCTATTGTGTCACCCGCCCTTACTAAGAGAGAAGAATGTCTCGACTGCAAGCCTTCGCATCCAAAATATAGCAATAACCAAAGCAAAGTCCATTAACGCGCGCTGCCAAAACCATAATTTAGACTTAACTGGCATCAGTCTCAATGCGCTTTTCAGCGCTTCCGTGGTGGGACGTCATATGTCTGCTTCACTATTAAACCGAGCCTGACGATATGACCAGATTTACACCGTCACACACTACTACAACAAGAGTGTCTAAGATATCCCA
Source organism: Armigeres subalbatus (assembly GCF_024139115.2). Lineage (NCBI taxonomy): Eukaryota > Metazoa > Arthropoda > Insecta > Diptera > Culicidae > Armigeres > Armigeres subalbatus. The sequence goes on from NC_085141.1 coordinate 34,361,114, forward strand.
ACGGCTGAAGGAGGTGAGATTGATAAAATGCACGTAGTAAACGGCAAACAGTTAAGTCAAGAGTAATTCCGACAAAGGCAATAATAAATGTCTACATTTATCTAAACACAACAATGAAAATTGAGGGTTCTAACTTGTAGTGAAAGCTTTCTTTCTTCCCATTTCCTCAGAAAACTATTTTTTTCGCATTAAATATTTTACTATTGGACTAACTGTTTTACATGACAATTTGATGAGTGCATAATCGTATTTCGGATAGGAAAAACAGATCAAAAATTTAAGTAGAGATTTTTTTTCACATTAGGAAAAAAAGATAGAATAATATGCCAAGGAAAAACATTGAATGCATAATAAAGGTTTATCATCTATACACAAAACTGCAACTACCGAAGATCTCAAAAAATAGTACCAAAAACATACACATCCATACCGTTAAGTTGCACGGCTAATAACTTCACTTTAAACGTCTGGTTGCCATTCGAATTGGCCTTCTTCCTGGGGGCATATTCGAACCACCACCGGTGCCGATGCTAAACATGGGGGCACCTCCGGGTGCTGCTCCGTTTGGCATAGCGAATGGACCTCCTGATACTGCTGTTGCAGCAGCGCCACCGGTGAATGAGAATGCAGTTGGAACGGCGGCACTAGGAGCGTTGCCAGCAGGGTTCGATCCGGCGGAAAAGTTAAACGCAGGCGCCGATCCTCCGCCAGGCCCTCCAAATATTCCGGCACCACCAACTGACGGGGTTGATGTGGTTTGACTAGGCGTACCGAACGCAAACGGCTTAACGGTCGCCTGATTATTATTATTAGTTGCGCTGGTATTGAAGGAGAATGGAGTGTTGCCAGTGTTACTATCGAATGCTGGCGGAGGCATAACAGAGTTGGTTGCGTTCGAAGCGACACCAAAATTGAACGCAGATGCACTGGCAGCAACTGGTGCTGCCGTTGAATTCGATCCCGCGGTAAAACTGAAACTGTTAGATTTATTAACACTGCCAGCCGGAGTAGAGGAGCTTACACCAGAGCTGTTGTTACTGCTGACAGTGGCATTACCGCCAAATGCAAAAGGTTTATTGGTCGTTGGTGGCACTGTCGCTGCGGAAGCACCGAAAGAGAATGGAGCGGATGCTGGGGAAGTAACACTGGATTGATTGTTGTTGGAAGTGCCGCCCCCGAACAGGCTTGTTGTTGACGCTGCCGGTGTTGAATTGGTCCCACCAAAAGGCGATGTAACCGTGGAGGATCTACCAAATACGGCGCTGGTATAGAGGAAAAAAAAAATAGAATTAAAACATGTGTACATGTGGAAAGCAATTCTAGTTGAAATAAGCACAAAATATGAAACAAAAATTGTCTATATGAAAAACATACCTTGAATTAGCGGCTGTGGCTGACGATCCGGGCCCGGCACCAAACATTGGGGATGCTCCAAAGCCAGTAGCCGTCGATGTCGCGCTGGCAACGGAAGCACCGAACGCAGGTGAGCTGGTGGCGGCACCAAATACCGGAGCCGGGCTGGTACCAAACGAAGGTACCGAAGCGAAACTCGGCACAGAGCTCGCGTTTCCACTGTTAATCCCGCTTCCAAAGACGTTACTGCTGTTGGCCGCCACTGGGGCTGCTGTCGTGACTGTGACCGGTGCTGATGTGGCGGCATTTCCGAACGAAAACGCCGCGGTGTTATTTCCAGAACCGAACGAAAAACTGGAACTCGCAGATGGCACCTGACCAAATGTGATTGGTGTATTAGTATCAACGGCTCCTCCAAAAATGCCCGTAGAATGTGGCTTTACCGAGGAAATGCTTGAAGTGGATACGCTTCCGAAAGGTGGAGGCGCCGTTGTTGGTGGAGCGTTCGGTGCTACGAAGGATGAGGCTGCCGTAGTGGTCGTTGCGGTTCCAAACAAGGGAACAGTAGAAGTCGTCGTTACGGTTCCAAACGAGGGAGCGATAGAAGCCGTGGTAGCAGTAGGGACTGAACCAAACCCGAATTTCGGTGCCGCGGAAGACGCACCAAAAATAGGTGCTGCCGTCGCCGGTGTGGCAGCAACAGATGACGCTCCTCCGAAAGAGAATGCACTTGTGGTTGTCGTCGTGGATGCCGCTGCAGTTGTAGCTTTCAGAATGCTACTTGTTCCGAAAGAGAAACCACCAGGAGTTGGAATGTTGGTGATTGTTACTGATGTTGAAGCGGGTGGTGTCGCAGCAATGGTTCCAAACGATGAAACTGCAGCGGATTCAGTCGTTGTTCCCGCTGTAGGCGATAGTGGTTTAAAAGCACTAAATCCAGAACCACTGCCGAAGGTAGGAATAGAGGACTGGGCGATGCTCAACGTGTTTTGAGGACTGCCTGACGATGCGTTTGTAGAAATAGCAGGGAGAAGCGAAAAACCACTTTTGGAACGTCCTGTTTGGATGTCGGAGCCGGTGAGAAGTTAATTAAACTTGGAGTAACGGAAGCCGTATTTGTTGTGGTGATCGTTGATTTCGGGGAAGTTGAGAAACCAAATCCGGAAGGTGTCGCCGGAATTGGAACTGATGTAGAGTTAGCTGCCGGTAAAGTGTATGCAGGAGGAGCATCGGACTTCGGGGCGTTAATACCTGGAGCAGCTGTGGTTCCAAACGAAAAAGTAGCTTTCTCTAGAGGTTTGGTGTCCGCTGAGGTTGATGCAGGTTTGGTCGGTGTTTGGAAGCTAAAAGTAGCATTGATGTCCGTCGGCTTGGTTGGTGTTCCAAAACTGAATTGTCCCGTTGATTTTGATGGTTCGCTTGATTTAACGATTACCGGCTTGGGAGGTTCAATTTTACCTAAGCCGGCATCCTTGATGGGTTCACTGATCAAAGCTGCAATCCCGCTCGGTTTCGGGACAGTCACTTCCGATCTCTTATCCTCTACCTTACCCAGTGACGGTTTCAAAGCATCAACTGTATCTTTCGCCACAATTGGAACATTAGTTATAGGTTCTGGCGGTTCCTCTTCATCATCATAGTCCTCGCTGAGGCAACTAAGAATCAATGATAGTTTTGACTTCTCAACCTGCCGTAAAGCTGCCTTATCGCTGTTCAAAATCGGCGACTTTTGCTTCGGCTTTATAAAACTAATCCGGCCTCCCAATTCTTCGTCATCATCCTGCTCCTCATTATCGCTCACCACTTGCCTGACCAATGTATCGTCATACTTCTTGTTGAATAGAGTAATCTTCGGCTGAGAAGGTTTAGGTTTAATCGGCGGCATAATTTCTGGCACACTCCTAACTATCTGCGGCAACGATGTGGATTCTAAACTACTCAAAACTACCGACTCTCGTAATTCGGCTCTTTTATCGGCCACCACTGTGGCATTCGAGCCAAAGGGCGTTCCTACATTGGTTGCAAAAGTCTGATCCATGTTCAGCTCACGTGGCTTCGAAGAAACGGGCTCTACCCTTTTCGGCGTGCTCATAACCAAACTGGAACTCAATGAACTTAAAATATCATTATTTTTGCTGCACAATCGTTTCTTCTGAAGCTGCTGATCTCCAGATCCTTTTGAAGGTGGCGACGCCGATGAAGGGAGTTCTCTGGCACGTTTTGTTCCACCTCCACCTCCAGAATCTACCTCTGACAGTTCCTTGCATTGCTTTTTAATTCGGTCCGCATCCAGCTCTTCGTTGTTGATTCTCTTTCGTGAAATTTCCTTTAAAGCATCCAGCACGCTCTTGGTCGGAGCTACATCCAGTTCAGCCGTCGGAGCTATAACTCGATTCTCTGCGTCGATTTCATCATCCGGTTGGGAACCTCTGGCCAGTTTCATATGTGGCTCCGCTGGAATCAACAGCGAACCGGCTCTCAAAATGTTGGATCGAGTGTTGGCTTGAAAGACGGACTTTTCCGGTGGAGCGATACGAACCGACGTCACGGAATTGTTCCGCCGAGGCGAATACTTGATTTCGGTTTTCTTCAAGTGCACTACAGGGAATTGACCCGGTTTGTTGTATAAGCTAGTCATAGATTGACTTTTATTCAACGGAGATTGTGTCCTGTCATGATACTTCACCAATCGATTGACCAACCCTCGACTTTGAGCATCGGTGTAAACTCTGAAACGGTAAAATAATTATTAAAAAAATTACAAACACTCATTGCAGAAAATGTTTTTTGGTTCTGGCAAATGTAATTTTTGAAATAACTCTAAATTTTTTTTATATATTTTGCTGATGTATAACAAACTAACCAATGTTTGCATAACCCGCTGCCATCCCTGTCACAATTCGATAGTTAAAAATATTCATTTAAAAAACTCACTGAGGATCAATCCGCCCAAATCCGGTCGAATTTAGATTTCCGCTGCTTCTGAAGGTAGTCTTGCTATTAAACAGCGGCGAAGTTGGTTTCCGCTTCACGCTGGCCATTCCTTTTGCCGGACTGGTAAACAACCCACTTCTGTTGTTGCTTGGGCCTTCTAGATGTGTCGATTCCGCCACCGGACTGCTAAGCGTTCGGCTCAAATTAACCCCGCTTAGATCGCTGAACGATGTGAACTTGCTGCGATTGTGATTCATTGCCTCGAGTGAAAATCCGAACTAGAAAATATTCATATTTTACTTATCGCATATCAAAAACGTCTTCAAAAACAAACATCAACTATTCCTAACCTCAAATTCTCCTATAGTAACAGACTCACCTCAAGGAATGCTATTGCAACATCAGCTTTTCACCTTGACCCCTCACAGCGACCGTCGGCTGCTGAAAACAAAGTTTCAATCACAGCTTCCCAGTGTTTTCCTTTCGAGTTTTACCACACTACACTAGAACGGCACTTCCGCTAACGGAGTTCACGGATTTGTCACTGCTTATTACCAATTGACAGTTAATTTCGAGATATTTTATTTTACTAACAAAAGTAACACAGAGAAACAAAGTCCGCTCCCGAGTTAAACTCCTTCGGCTCAGATCGCGGTTTGTCGCGGTTTGTCAAAAAAGCTAAAAAAAATATGTCATTTTTGTGCAATGATGACAGTCATTGACGAGCGTCATTGATATGGTTTGTGGCTAGGATAGGATGTGCCAAGTAGTCATTAAAAATCGTACCGATTTTCTGTCACAATCGTACCGGTTGCTGATTGGTTGAAAATGACAATCGATTACTTCGATTGGTGGCGGAACGTTTGTCGTAAGGCAGCATGTTGTTAGTTTAGCCGTGTTGCTGGTTTGTAAAGTTGATATTAAGCAAAACACGTAAATGTTTGAGTTCTCGTTTTTTGGGACAAAATTAATTTATATTGAACTGCAAAGGCCTCATAAATTTATCTAAAGCGTTGTAAAGGTTTGAAACTGTTTATTTTAAGCACCTTTCTGCCATTTTCGATCTCAAAGTCATATTTTCATTAGCAAAAACTTCACTCTGTTAGTCTTCCGGTTCTCTTACCTAAATAATGGATGGAACGGAAAGAAAAACATCAAGTTTTGATACATGATATTAGAAGATTCTCTACCAAATTAATTTGGATGCACTGGCGACCACCTCGTCAGAGCAATCGACTAAAAAACAACAAGGCAGTCTCAATTGAGTTGTCACATCCTATCCTAGGTTTGTGGAGACCCTTAAGGTGATACGGGAAGCACAAACATTAAATCGTCATTAGTTCATCATTGAATGTTTATTTTTTTCTACAACAAATATGATTTTGAAAAAGTATCACCGTGCGTGACATTTGGCGTGACAGATAGATTTGACGGTAGAAGTTTTGCGGCAAATTACCGCTTGTCGTGTGCATTCCCAGCCTGATTCAACGCCGAGTAACGCTGCGTCAACGCAGCTTGAAAAACCGCTACGTGGACATCGGCCCTTACACCTCGGGAAAATTTTCCGCCGGATTTTGGTCCCCGTGTATTTTAAAGGGGGCCGGGATTTTGATTTTCCGTGCCCAAATCCCAAAAACATCGCATATGCAAAAATGCATGGGGAAAAAATCCTTAAAAAGGGAAATGAAAATAAAAATTATTTTCTCCGTTTCGCATGGGCACTATGGAATATTACATGGTTAAAAATAAATTGAATTCATTATTGTCTGTTTCCTTGGTAACAAAACGCGCCGACCATTTTTTAGGCACTATCAAAATCGTCGCCAACATCTTTATTCTAAAATTATGTTAGTTTTATTAGAATATAATGTCAATCTGCATTAAAAACAGGGCTCAATTTTGGGAAATAATGTGATTATTGAGTATATAAAATTTTGTTCACAGTTGATTTGACAGATCTTATGGCCATTTCTGCTGGCGACGATTTTGGCGTCAATTTGTTTTATGACGATTTCAAATCGTCGCGGCCGATAAGGTGGGAAATTGATAATACCTCATTTAAAATGTAAATGACATAAAAATCATTAAAATCAATAAATATACTTTTGAAAATATTGTTTTGCCTACTTTTTTATATTTATCTAATTATGTTTAATATCCTATTCAGATTACGACTTACAAGATTAATTACGTGCTAAAGTGGTGAAAGAAAATTGAATGTATGAGTATTGGTATCAAGTTACTTTTTGTTATACAGTCGACTCTCCACATCTCGATGTTCTATATCTCGGTATCTCTCCCTATAGTCGATAGTCTCCATATATGTCGATGGTTTCCTCGGTCCCTTCAATTTACATACATTTGGGCATTCTACATCTCGATAACCTCCCTATCTCAATTACTCTCTATCTCGATGTGCTCTGATCAGATTATGCTCTGGGTTCACTCTCCTTATGTCGATATGTTCAAATTTTTAGGCTACTAGACCATCTTTGGATAATAACAAACACATCAACAACAAGAAATGACTTTTGTTGTCGTTTTTCATAGCAACGAGCTTTTATAGATCTTCCTTCCATTATTCGATCTCTCCCTATCTCGATGGTCCCTTCAATATCGAGATGTGGAGAGGCGACTGTATAATTAATGGCGTAATCTGCACTTAACTCATTTCACAGTATTCGGTAAATTTTACCGAAATCCCAACAGCAGAACTGTTCGGTAATTATTTTACAGATTTTTTGTAATTTTTTCCATTGTTCAACTGTCAAAATCACCGAAAATCAGTAAAATTATTTACCGAACAGTTCTGCTGTTGAGATTTCGGTAAAATTTTACCGAATTCGGTGATTTATTTTAAGTGTGCACTGTATCAAACATTTCAAAACTTTTTTGCCAAATAATTCAGAAAAATACCCATAGTGCCTCAAACTTTGCACTTTGGTGCTATCTATCGCTGTCGACGTCTCTCCCTTGGAGTCACAACAGCGTATACGACAGCAAAACAGAAAAGTTTTTTTTTTGTCCGAATGGCCTCCAGAACTATATTCTCTGATTAAAGAGCGGTGTCGTTGCCGACGGAATCGGTGTCTAGGCAGTGGCAATTGGCACTGTTCATCCCGGAATACACATCAGGTAAGTCATATTGTTAAAATCAAATAATATAAAAATTGCCAGTACTGGAGGATTTTGTATTTTTATAGATAACCGCCAGGAGAATTATACTGCAATGCCTACCCGAATAAAAAATACAGTAGAATAACAATACAATTTATTGTAACACTACTATTAATAACATTAAATTGGCAATAGATTATATTGTAAATGAAACCATAGAAATACATTAGAATGCATTGTTATGAACCATTTACTCAAATGTAAATGAAGTTTTCGCAATAGAATGTACGGGTTGTTAAGTACACAGAAAAAATAAAGAACCTAAAAAAAAAGTTTAAAGAACTCAACTTTGAGTACGAAGTTCAAATTTTTAACTCAATATTAGGTAGTTTTCTCACTCCCTCTCATGAATGATATTATAAACAAAGAGAGCTGCATCGACCCAACGTATGCTGTTCCGTGGAAGAAGCCAAATTTGAGTTGTTTTCACCATAGTCTCGAGTGAGTGAAAATAACATAAATTTGAGTTGGTGAAACATCATAGTGGGTGGAAATTCAACACGGGAGTAAAGGCAAAGTACTCACCGGATTTTTTCGCATTTTACTTATTTTTGGCTTCTTCCACGCAAGGGCGGATTTGAGTGAAAGGAACCGTAAAGTGAGTTGTTTCGCGGTTCCGTGTATCGTAACTATACAAAATCTGAGATTTTCCCATACATTTTTTTCGTCACACAATAGAGTGTATGGTTAATATATTGTTGAAATATCCGAACAAAACTGTTCAAAATAAAATGGATTGTATTGTATTTGTATAGTAAAACAATACGAATTTAATTTCTCAGTTGTGACAGCTTTACTGTTCAACAATGCAATTTAGAGGGAAAACATGCATATTTGGCGTTGAGGCAAATATTGTTATATAGTTTATATGCAATGTAAAGAAACGTTTCAAAAGTTATCAATGTATGAAACTTATGTACGAAAACGTTTCAAAAACAATTGCAAGTATAGTTACATTAGAGAAATATGTTGATGTACTGTATCCTCAGTGTTGTTACAATCTGTGCAACCATCAAGAAACAATGTATCCTATTGTATACCGTACATTTTATGGTAATTCAATTGTTTACACTATTGAACCAATAGTACTTTTTTTATCCGGGTACAGATAGCTACGAGGCACACCCTTATCCTCACCACGGGTTGGATCTTGAGCTGAAATACGCAAAATCGTGTGGCGGTAGGTGCTGCAGCTGACATCTTATGCGTGATAAAAATACTAGAGAAGGACCTAATAAAATGAAAAATTTAAGCTAATCATTGCGATATGTGTATATTAATTTATAATGGAAACGATATAAAGGGATCTTAGCATGTTTTATTGTCTGAATACTGACTAATACTTCAAATCTATTGATTGTTTTGAGATTTTGTGGACGTATGAATATTGTTGCACTCCTCAATTTAAAAAGTGTTGATACAGCTTGTTATGGAACCTGAATTTTTTTCTAACGATACTCTGCTTACATATTTAATCCATACTTAAATAACAAAGAACTTCATAAATTAATTATTTTTGCATATAATGTTGAAGATTACCTTTTATAGGGGCTACTCTAGTCGATATATCAACATCAACAAATACGAGGCTACTCAGCTGCCAATCAGAAGGTGGCTAAATTTGAATCCAGGATGAAGTCAGTCAGTAACTTTGGAAGTACTTAGTGAATAATAAGCTGTGATGTGTCAATGTCCCTGTTAGGGATGTGTTAACAGTAAAAATCGTTAAACAGTTAACCATGGCTCACAAAAATATAGATTCCTGATTGGTTACTTATATAAGGATGTATGATTACTATCCTGAAACTGCTTGTATTGGTTGTTCCAACATGATGATGACTACACCATACATTCGATACGATTTATTCCATTTCCTTCCGATTACTACCGATATATCGAAAAATCACATAGGTATGTGGTTCTGCATGACTTTCTTTGGAAGTACAAGATATATTCGGGCGTTTTTCAGAAATATCTCCGTAATCCATTACCTACATATAGGCTGCTATTGAGATTCGATTTTAATTCGTTCAATTGCAATGTTGTTGCGTTTGTTGCTTAGTCAATCATTAGTTGTTTAATTTTCTCAAATAGCGACAACAAGTAACACGCTAGGGCATGGAAAACATGTAAGACAAAAATTGAGTCATAGCGAAGCGAGTATTAGACAAATATCTCAGGGCAATCGAAATAAGTCGCAAATTAGTCGAAATCGCACACTGAAACTAACTTGCCTCTCCTAGGAGTAGTATCCAATGCGTAATTGACGTTAGGAACTGGTCAGGTTTAGCGCCCACTTATTATTTGTCGAAACTGGTGGCATCAACGTCCCTTGGATTGGTAATTTAAAAATACCACTACGGATGAGATAAAAAAGGTCGGATAATTGCAGCGTATGTCAGTGACTAGCAAATCCACAGAACTCAAATTCGCTGAAGGGTAAACACGGATGCCCTTTTCTGAAGGAAAGGACCAGGTGGGTAGAGATTGGCGATTTCAAGCTCGTTTATTTATCTAATACGTATGGTTTTTGCCTACGGACAAGACGAATTGTTTGTAAGTTTGTTCGTAGCAAGTTGTGAACGACCAAAATACCCGATTATTTAGAAACAGGAATAGTCGAGCCTTATCACTGTTACGGTTAACGTTCGTCACAAGGTGGATACAACTCCGATTGGTTTAGATAATAAGATACACATATATTGTAATTGATTAACTAGGTATTAACATTTTTAGCTATTATCAATTCAGTGCAAATCCGAATTATAGCCGCTAACAAAGTTGGATTTTTCTAAGGATTTTTCTCACAATTCGTACGTTAAACCTAACTTCGGAAGTAGTGCGCTGTTTTCATTTGGTGATGTGCTATACAGCGCACTACTTCCGAAATTAGGTTTAACGTATGGATTGTGAGAAAAATCCAATTTCAATAGCGGCCATAATTCGATTTTCTACTGAATTTATAATAATATTCTTCATCAATTGGAAAAAAAATTTTGTATTATAAAGTGAGATACGACAACACGGAAGCCTTAAGCAATGGAAGGATAATAATTACTGTCAAAGTATGCAGAGAACTGGGGATGCGGAAAAAAGACAATACCCGGGAGTCGGAATTAGTCCATTCACCAAGCTACTGGTGTCCGTTGAAGACAACAATTGCCGTAACAAATTTCGTGTTGTTACCGCGTGAAAAATGAAGTTCGCTGACACCCTCGTAGCCGGGAGTGGAGTGTTGTTCCAGTTTGAGAATTACTGCACACGATTCGCCAGTGACCAGCGAGTACCATTCGCCAATTTCGCTAGGTCACACGTCACATGACCGCTGGACGCCCGTTTTCTAGGTTAGGACCCAGTCAGGTTGTGTGGTTTTGGGCCCGCTGGCTGGAATCCGAACTGATGCGTTAAGCGTTCGTCGTCGGGCAATAGCAACCCCTGACTACCTTTCGGCATACATAACGGGCACCATGTGACGGACAAAGGATATCCGTGCTGGTGACTAGCGAGACCTAGAAATCAATTCGCTGGATCAGACGCGGTGGGTGGGCAAGCACGCGTGTTACTGAGGAGAAGGTAAGGTTATGTGATTTCGCGCCCGCTTACCGGGAACCCTACACGCCAGCGGGCACGTAAACCGACTGATAAACCGAGGCAAAAGAACCTGCCACGAATGCCAAGCGGAACAACCAACGTCAGCCCTGTAGTATACTGGTCTGTGAGTGGTCTTCTATTTCGTGACGTTTCACTTCGCACATATGAGTGTTGTTAAGTCCTTTTCCAGCAAGTCGCCGACCCTGAGAGGGTATAGCCACGGGGCTAGTCGAGCATAACATCACTAGATTTTTTTTTGTATTTTTTGATTCTTCGAATTATCCCCGATTATTACCTAAAATGAGAGAATAATTAGTGAATACAAGAAACTTATATTCGGATGAATGATATTTGTCGACATCACCCAATTCCACAGGAAAATCATAAACAAACAAACACGATGATACCCATGGCGACGGCGAACAATTAGAACAAATTCAAATTTTCATCAAAGGATTGCTTAGTCATACCGGGTACCGCTGGGTACCGAAATCTTAGTACACTGGAACCACAAAATGAGTACTAATTTGCTCTGACCCCAACATCTTGATTATTATATCTATGGTACGAGGGGAGCGGGGAGGTTTCTTTAATTAGAAAATTAGCTTTGTTTTGAATGAAAATAAATCACTATTTTTCACGGTGTGAACATTTTCATTTGACAGTTCTACAATTTAGATTTGAATGTTCAAACTTTTAATTTTAGAGTGGCATGCCACTTTTGAATCATGATTGTTGCAAAAGTTGGCGTACTTTTATTTTGAACTTATGCAACTCTCTACGAAAAAGAACCAACGCAACTTAAAAAAAAAATTATTAATGATTTTTCTTTTTGTGTAACTGTAAATCAAGACAAAATTTTCAAAACGACTTATCTGCTTTTGTAAACAAAGATTAAAACGTTGATTTGACGAATATGATAGCATCCCCACGCAAATGAACACCACCAACAGGTAGCGGAAACCTTCAGCTACCTATTGATGGTGTTGGTTTGCGTGGGAGTGCAATCAGATTCATCAAATCGACGTTTGAATCTTTGTTTACAAAAGCAGATAAGTCGTTTTGAAATTTTTGTCTTGAAATGTATCAGCATGTAGATTGCGAGTAAGCACGCACTGGTGATACCTTTTCAAAATCATATTTTTGTAGAAAAAAAATTAAGCATTCAATGATGAACTGATGACGATTTGATGATTGTTTGTGCTTCCCGTGTCACCTTAAGGTCCATCTATTCTCATTGCCGGGCCACCCTGGAATGTGGAGACTTTTTGTGTTTGTCAAAATTTTCAAATGAGATCAAAACCTGCATGCGAGAATCAAAACAAATGTCGTGTCGTCATTTTTTAAGATTTTTAACAGTACGAAGCAAATCGAATTCACTAATCATCAGGAATAAAAGAAACATTTTCAATGCTTAAAAATTGAACGATTTGCATAAAACTTGTTAAGTTTCATGTTTTTGATGCAATTACAAATATTGGAAAAATGAATGTAATTCGTGCTGTACAGCTGTACCTGGAGAAAATGGTGGCAGATGCTGGTCCCGGAATGAAAATGCTGATGATGGATCGCGAAACCGTAAGTGCTTTGAGGGAGAAGTGAAGTGAACGACCTATTACTGTTGTTTTTGCCATATGGTGCAGCCAGATCGTATGTAAAATATTCATGTCATGTTAAATTTCCAGACCAGCGTAGTTTCGATGGCTTTCTCGCAGTCGGAGATGCTTCAGAAGGAAGTGTTCCTGTTCGAAAGGATCGATTCCGGGCGCTCGAATGAGCGGCTCAAATATTTGAAATGTATTGTTTTTATACGACCAACAAGGGACAACATTCTGCGCCTGCAAAGTGAACTCAAGAGTCCGAAATATGGCTGTTATTATATTAGTAAGTAGTATTTTGGCATTTTGATTTCAACTTATTTACCTAATCGTTCGTTGATTTAAACATAAGACTAAAAAACCATATTGGGAATTAGAGGGAAATAGTCATTGATTGATTTCCAATACACCAATCTAAACACTGGGTTATTTAAAAAGTTAATTATTGACCATTATCACTTAAAATTACTTCTCTGAGGTTAAGCTGAAGTTTTAATGCACCTGGTACCTACTAACTCGAATTATATAGATTTCAGCAATATTATTCCTCGTACCGATATCAAAACCCTCGCAGAAAGTGACGAAAGCGAGTCCGTTCGTGAAGTGAAAGAGATCTATGCTGACTATCTGCCGGTGAATCCCAATCTTTTCTCTCTCAACATTCCAACATGCCTACAGTCTCTCTCCTGGAATCCGGAAGCCCTTGAACGTACTGTTCAAGGCGTGATCAGTGTGTTACTGTCGTTCAAGTTTCGACCTGCCATCCGCTACAAATCAAGCTCCAGTGTGGCGCAAACTCTTGCCAAAAAGATACACGATACGATTAACAAGGAAACAGCTCTGTTCAGTTTCCGACCACCCGAAGATGGGTCTCCGCCTCCGATGCTGTTGATTCTGGATCGCCGAGACGATCCCATTACACCGTTGCTTAACCAGTGGACCTATCAAGCGATGGTACATGAGCTACTGACCATCAACAAACAGCGAGTAGATCTTTCTGGCGTCCAAAGCGTACCCAAAGATTTGAAAGAGATCGTTTTGTCCACCGAGCAGGATGAGTTCTACGCCGCTAATCTATACTCCAATTTTGGCGAAATTGCCACTACTATCAAGGGGCTGATGGACGAGTTCCAGAAGAAGGTGCACGATCAGAAAAAGATCGAGAGTATAAGTGATATGAAGAACTTTGTGGAAACATATCCACAGTTCAAGAAGATGTCCGGTACGGTATCGAAGCATTTAGTGCTCATTAGCGAGCTGTCGCTGCAGGTCAGCAAGCAGCAGCTGTTTGAAATATCCGAGCTTGAGCAAGAGATTGCGTGCCGAGCGGATCACTCGACACAGTTGCAACGGGTAAAGAGAGACTCCGTTAGCGACGAAAAATAAATTTACAAAACGCTCTTCGTCTTATTTTGCTTTATTCTATGCGTTACGAGCGGCATGCTAATTGCGGAACATCTGGATTGCTGAAGATGTTACAAGACCGTGGAGGGCGGGCGTATATCGCCCCTCGAATGTTAGAGTACATCAGTACCAGCGCTCGACAGGAGCTATTCAACACTGTGAAGATCACGGATGCCGTCAAATTGACCCGTAATCTAATAAAGGGTCTTAAGGGAGTTGAGAATGTTTACACCCAGCATAACTGCGTCCTTAAGGAGGTACTGGAGGAGGTAACAAGGGGTCGGCCGTTGGACGCAGCTTACCCGATAATGGGCAACGAGCTGCCCTTCCGGAGGCCTCCACAGGAAATTGTGGTGTTCGTGGTCGGAGGGACAACCTACGAGGAAGCGTTGGCAGTTCATCGGTACAACCAGGACGGATACAAAATCATTCTAGGTGGGACAACTGTTCACAATGGGGACAGTTTTATCGAGGAGATTATGGCGGCAACCGCAGGGGTGCCGCTCAAGCATTCCCGTTCGCTACAGCAATTCCATCATGCACCACCTGGAGACGCTTAAAAGGATGCCGATTCAGGTAGCGGGTGATGTCGCTTTGTTCCAACAGAATAAACGTAAGTATGCATGTTTGTATTAAACATTTAACGTAAAACAAAAACGTATTATATTAATCATTCTGAACAGCTTAATATGTATGTATTTATAAACCAAACGAATAGATGTGCAAGAAATTATAATGCATTATGAAATTGAGTCGCACACGTAGAAGATTTGTATTGGTCGATTGATGACTGCATTGTTTTATTATTCGACCTTATCAAACATTATTTTGTGTTCTTTTTATCGTAAATTTTGGCTTAGTCACACCTGAGATAGGGATTTATGATGCTTGTATACTTCGTGTTGCTCGGAGCAAAACCGAATGTAACGTCATTACTCCCGCTCGTCGCTTTTACTTGGGTCACCAATCGCATGCCCAACTTCCTTGATTGCATAGGTATAGCCAGCAAGTGCAGAGTATACTTCGGAGCCGATATCATCTTCCGGGTGCACTACTAAACATCACTTTTGCTGGTTTGTTTTCTGTCTGTATTTTGCCGTATTTTATCAGCCTGATTTTTTGTATACGAGTTGTAACGTGACTCATGTGTCTACGCCATTTACCATTTTCCACCACGCCGCCAGGTATTGAACGCAGTATTTTCCGCTCACAGTCCGAGAATTCGGTAGTCTGCATGTTTTAACGTCCAGCCTTCATGTCCGTATAATAGGGCGACTGGACACTGTTACGAATGTACCGTTCTTTTTGCCGTAGACTACGTCTAAGGGGAAGGCTTGGATACAGGGTGGTAAATGAAAATATCAAAACGGAGGATTGTAACGAAATCATGTAAGACTTTGAACGTTAGTAGCGCATTCATCTTCTGATGTATTTTTGAGATTTCGATATCAATCGACTCGGAAACTCTCCACCAATTTGCTAGTTTTATTGCAACTTTATATTACCGTGATGTACCCTAATTTCGCGCACTTGAGATCTGACAAAGTTGAAACGTTTATAGAAAAACATGTAGTGCCCGTTTGGGAACATTTGCTACTGCATCACGTAGTAGAATGATTCTGGGTTAAAATGTTACTTGCAAATTTTGCTGCTAAATAAAAAATCGGAATGAATCTTAGACCATTGTATGTTTCTTGTTTCGCGCTTGAAAATAGGATGATTCCTAATTTCGCGCAAAAGTGGCCCTAATTTCGCTCATGTTTGGAATTGAATATACCTAGTAATTGGCTTGATGAAATATAATCAGTTGTCCAATAGAAGTATGCATCCATTGTTAAAAACATGCAGATAACGATATCAGACACCTCTCAGTATTCACTCTTTAGTCGGAATGGTATGCCCCTATATTTTGACCCTGGAACTTTACTTAGATTTTGCTTTATGATTTTTTGTTCACACAAGTCATAATTCATAATATATCGTTGCTTTATGTAATATGAACCTTTTTTGAAGAAAACAAAGCATTGTATGAGTTTATTCAAGGTTTTTTGGTGAAAACTCAAGTATCAATTTTGTTGCTACCTAGATTCGAACTCCTGATCTCCTGATTCAATGGCCGCTGCTCTGTCATCACCGTCACTTTGACATATGTAAATGAAAACGAAGTAGGCGGCGACTTGTTTAAATCGATCGCCTCGCTATGTGATAGTTTTGAATTTGAAATCGCAGTAGGCGACGACTTTCATTGAACGCCTGAAACACGTGTTGAGAAAAACTTTAGTATTAAGCAACTGCTTGACGTGAACGGTCACCTTGTTAACAACTAGTTAAATAAATCAAAGTTTAGTTTAGCTCCGTGACCATTTTCAAGTTCCGGCTGAAAGAAATCTTTCAGTAAATAACAAAGAAAATTATGGATGTGCTTCTTCGCATACCCTATAGGTTGTTTTACTAACGACTACAAATTTGGGAATGCAACCCTGAGGAAGAAATTCCGCAGAAAAAATCAGCAAGAAGGTAGTGAACGACCAAAGCATAGGGATGAAAATGACTCTCATATGACACGAGAAGGAACTGGAGATGACAAGATGATCGTCTATCAATCTGTCCATATCCCGGGACCGAGTGGAATAGAGAGGACAAAAACAAACCATAATGCTTCTGGCCACACTACAAGCACCGACGTTCATAAGCAGAATGAGCCTCGAACGTCAAACAAACGGATTAAGTCGATGTACCGAGACATTAAAGTCCAAGTAGACAAACATCCAATTAAAGGAGGCCGCGAAACCAAAGACAGGGAGATACTAAATCCCCATGCAAGCGGTAAACAAAAAAAGGACCTTCAATAAAATATCAAGTTCATTCAAGTGAACCTCCATCACGCAAAGGGAGCATCAGCCGTACTTTGCAAAAGGTTCACGGAGAGCAAACTAGATGTCGCATTAATCCAGGACCCATGGGCAATAAATAGTAGGATACTTGGAATAACTATAAATTTCAATAAGCTAATTTACTATGAAGGGCAACTTGCACCAAGAGCTGCCATTTTAGTGAACGGAAGAATAAACATAATTCCAATTACAGAATTCATCAAAAGAGATATTGTTGCGGTCATGATGGAGGTGCCAACTATCCATGGGACAACGGTATATATGTTGCTTTAGCATACTTTCCCGGCGACGTGAGCGATGTACCTCCAGCAGAAGTAGCAGCTTTCGTTTCTTATTGTAAAAAACAAAACAAGTCGTTCATAATTGGCTGTGATGCCAATGCTCATCATACCGTATGGGCCAGCACGGACATCAACAACAGAGGTGAGTACCTTTTGGATTACATTTCTAAAAATGAAATAGATATATGTAATAGAGGAGATGCTCCAACATTCATGAACGCAGTAAGGCAGGAAGTTCTTGACTTAACGCTGTGTAGTCCATTCATTTCGGACAATATAAATAACTGGCATGTTTCAAGTGAAGAATCCTTGTCAGATCATAAACATATCATTTTGAGTATGAGGCTGGAAAACAACTCACACAATATTTCAAAGATCCCAGAAAAACTGATTGGGAGCTATATAATTCTAAGTTAGATGCCGAAAAAATATATTTGTATCTAACTTAAACTCTTGGGATGAACTTGAGGAAAGCTCAAATCAGATTTCTAGGCTTATCCAAAACTAAGGGTTGTACCCCTTAGTTACGCTCTATAAATAGAGACACACCATGGTGGAACAACAGACTACAAAACTTGCGCAAAAGAACCCGAAAACTTTTCAACCGGGCTAAGCGAACACAACAGTGGGAACAATACAAACAATCCCTCACCGATTACAACCGAGAGATTAGGCGATCTAAAAGGATACATTGAAGGCATACATGTGAATACATAGAAATTACTCCAGCAGCTGCTAGGTTGCAAATATCCTAACCAAAGATCATTCTAATGGACTCGGTACTTTGAAGAAAGATAACGGCTTATTCACTACATCTGTGAGTGAAACTTTAGAATTGATGATGAACACTCATTTTCCGGGGTCTATTATCAGTTCAAATGAAGACCTAAATGCGAATGCAATAGGAACTGAAATCATTGAAATCAGCCATCAGATTCATGGAACAGTGAACGAAATGACTGAGCTAGAAAGATCCAGGAACGATGCACGTATTCTGGCCACACAAATTTTTACTGAAAGAAAGGTTGAATGGGCAATAGATTCCTTTGAACCTTTCAAATCACCGGGTAGTGATGGAATTTTTCCTGTACTACTGCAAAAAGGTAAGGCAATTTTAATACCTATCCTCACAAAGCTGTTTCAAGCAAGTTTATCGTTGAGCTACATTCCATCAGTTTGGCGACAAGTACGGGTGACATTTATCCCCAAGGCAAATAAAAAGGATAAAACCTCACCAAAATCCTTTAGGCCTATAAGCTTGTCCTCCGTTCTACTGAAAACAATGGAAAAAATAATAGATGAACATATCAAGTCATCATATTTAACCCAACTACCGTTAAGCAAACACCAATTCGCTTATCAGGAAGGTAAGTCATCAGTAACCGCATTACATGCAGTTGTTACAAAATTAGAAAATCTTTTGAAGCAAAAGAAATTTCTCTTGCTGCTTTCTTAGATATAGAGGGAGCTTTTGACAACATTTCTCATAATTCCATAAAAAGGCAATGTCAAATCGTGGCTTCGATAAATGCATTGTAGATTGGATTAAAGAAATGTTAACAAAGAGAAATATCAGCTAACCTTGGAAACTCTCACATTAGTGTTAGAGCAATCAAAGGGTGCCCACAAGGAGGCGTATTATCACCTTTATTGTGGTCTTTAATAGTAGATGATCTTCTCAAATACCTTATAGCCCAGGGCTTCGAAGTAATTGGTTTCGCTGACGATATTGTCATAATAGTACGAGGCAAATACAATGACATTATCGCCAACAGAATGCAAACTGCTTTAAACTATGTCTCCACATGGTGCGATAGAGAAGGATTGAGTGTAAATCCGTCCAAAACCACTATTGTGCCCTTCACGCGTAGGAGGAAATTCTCACTAAACAACATGATATTGAAAGGTACACGATTGGAACTTTCAAATACAGTCAAATTCCTTGGCGTAGTTCTTGATAGCAAACTTAACTGGAACATGCATTTAGAACACGCCATTAATAAAGCGACAAATGCTCTATGGATTAGTAAACGAACTTTTGGTAGACAGACTTAAGCCGAAAATGATCCATTGGATATATTCAGCTATAGTAAAACCAAGAATTACCTATGGTTCGTTGGTCTGGTGGCCAAAGACGAAAGAGAAGAGTGCTCAGATGAAGCTCGAAAAACTTCAACGATTAGCGACTATCTCAATTACAGGTGCAATGAGCAGTACACCATCGAGTGCACTAAATGCTTTACTGTACATGCTTCCTCTGCATCAAATTGTACAATTAGAAGCTGAAAAGATTGCCTTGAGGATCAGAAGATCCGAAAACCTCTTAGGAGGTGACCTTAAGGGTCATCTTAGCATTCTAAAAACTTCAGTATAAACTCCCTAGTAATAAACAATGAGGACTGGATGGAGAAAAATACAATTTCAATAGACTATTCAAAGTAATTGATCCTGGGCGCAATACATGGTTGAATGGAGGACCAACACTTCGTTCAGGATCAATTACGTTTTATACTGACGGTTCAAAATTGAACAACCATGTGGGAGCAGGAGTTACTGGCCCTGGGATAGACATATCGATTCCCATGGGAAGTTGGCCATCCGTATTCCAAGCGGAAGTTCACGCAATTCTAGAGTGTTCTGTAATATGTTTGCGTAGGAACTACAGACACTCAAATATATGCATAATGTCCGACAGCCAAGCAGCTTTGAATGCTCTGAAGTCGGCAACATGCACTTCAAAACAAGTTTGGGAATGCATTCAGTCCCTCCAAAAATTGTCTTGTCGGAACCAAGTTAATCTATATTGGGTTCCAGGACACTGTGGAATAGATGGTAACGAAAAGCCGATATGCCGGCGAGACTCGGAGCATCAAGTCGGTTTACATTTGGCATCTTACCAACTTCCTCTCTACGTATGCAGCTGAAGGTATGGGAAACTATGAAAATAGAAACCAATATTAGAAACGCAACAAATCCCCGGCAAACGAAACGTTTTATCACTCCGAATGCTGCCATGACTCGCAACATCTTAGAATTATCTAAAAGAGACCTAAGCACTTATTCGTGTCTCATTACAGGTCATTGTCCGAGTCGATATCATTTGAAGCTTATAGGAAACTTCAGAATGATCTATGTCGCTTCTGCGACATAGAAAAGAAGATTCGAGCATCTGTTATGCCGTTGTCCGGCAATTTTTCGAACTAGACAAAAGTTCTTTACCAAGGGCTTATAGAACCACTTGAGCTTGGTAGAACAAATCCCAATTCGGTGGTGCATTTCATTCGAAAAGCTGAGCCGTGTTGGGGAGAAGCTGTTAGTCAAACAATGACGATCACTTCCAATAGCGATACGCCATAATGACATAGCAAGAAAAAAAAGGGGAATATATTACAATAGATCAAAAAAATGGTCGCAGTAATAAAATATACCCGACAAGGGGAAAAAAAAACGCTATTTTCAGATTCATGCTGTATAAACGTTAAAAAAAAGGCCTACATGCTGCTTTCAGCACATAAGCCTAAAAATTATGCTTTCAGCATTATTTCAACCATTATTCAAACATCTATCAGCATGTTCTATTGGCTTACTTTTATCCATCATCTATCGCTGAAATTGTTTTTAGGCAACATTTTCTCGATCTGTATAGATGCTACTTTGCTGCTAATCGTTTAACAGTAGCCGCCAACAGAAATATCGCTTCTAAATGGCTTGTTTTCTTACGCTATCTGCTATCATTAATGACAGCGCTTTGTCAGTTGCTATAAGAGCAGGTGAATACCTTTGTAGCTGCATTACAGAAATCAATAGCTCATGCACAGCTCCGGCAACAAAAATCAAATGTAAACATAGCGGTTTTGACGTACCATACTGATATGCTATTAAAAGAAGCAATATAAGGTTTACTTAAACGTTGAGTAATCTTTAAAAATACAGAAGTTGCCTAAAAGCTTCGTTAGTTCATTTATAGCGCCATTACGCTATATTGTTAGTGTTATAACAACAGCAAAAACGTTTTCATTGTGAATGCTACTCACCGTAATATGGGAAATTGCTAATAAGCAACTCAGTTACATACATGAGCTCTTAACCGATAAGCTTTGTTGCTAGCTCAGACAGTGCTGTTTTATGACTATATGAAAGCTGCATAAACGATAAAAGATTAAATATATTCGGCACACTGACTAGCTGATAGATATTTGGGTAATAGTCGAGTTGAAGTTTAAGGGATTATTTGCGGAGGCTTTTCTTTTATTCAAATATTATACAGCCAAAGGCTAGAAGTTGAAGCTTTTAGCACCAAAATTGTTAGTTGGGTGAAGACGACCCTACTGTTGAGGTCGAAATACGTATCTGTCAAGGTACAATTAAGTGGTGGAATTAAATGGGATTGTACGAACTCGTCTTATGACAAGTTCAAAATTGCTATGTTTCCATGAATTCTGGAGAAAACCTCCAAGCTCAAACTGAAATCGATCTACAGGGCTACGCTGCCATCATCCACTAAACGATTTACAGTAAGGTCGAAAAAGCAACCTGAGCAAGATCGGGCAGGTTTGACTACACTTGTCATAAGACGAGCTTTTTGTACCATCCCATTTAATTCCACCACTTGATTGTACTTTGACAGATACGTATTTAAACCTTAACAGTAAGGTCGTCTTCAGTGTCTCGTACTTGACTCGACTAGGTTTGACTAGTTTTGGATATTTTCAAGACAATAACGGGAGAATCTTTTGAATTTCACCTCAATTTTGACGAAAGATTTCCAGTTTTTCCAGAATATTCATTTCAAAATTATTTTCAGATTTTCCATGAGAACTACTTTCAAGTTTCAAAGACTCTTTGGAATTACCAATTACGTGGATTTACCAAAGAAAATTGTTTGGAGATTTACATTGTTGTTGTTCTAAATTTCTACAGGAAAATATTCGGAATATCTACGGAAAGTTCCTTTTGAGTTTCTGTTGAGTATTCTTTGAAATTCATACAGAAAATTTTGACTGGTGAAATAGATGATTTAACGTTGACTTCCCCAATCTAGATTAATTAAGACGGTTAGTTTCTTTTATCCTTTATTAGAGTGATTTTTTCGCAGGGAGAAATTCATCACTAAACGGCTAGTTTGGCATAGCCAATTTTAAAACAACGTAAACTTCGATTAGAAATTCTTGGTAAGTAAGTCGTTTGCCCTAACATGTTGTCCGGCCAAATTGTTGGCCAAAAATGACATTTAGCAGAAATAGTTTTTTGACAGAATGGGCTATTTGATCCAACAGGGTCATACGGCCAAATTTCAATGACTGAACTGCGTACTGAACGGGTAATATGGTCAGAAATGGCGATTTGTTTGGCGAAATGGACATTTTGTCAATTGACCATTGAACAAAATTCCGTGGCCTCTCTATTAAGTCGATACTGACTCGACGCTTTTAGGCCAAATAACATTAAACCAGGTATTATTTGGCAAAACTAAACATTAAACGGAAGCTGTTATCAGGTCAAAACTGGTTTGACCAAAAATGTAGTTTGACCGAAAGCAATGGATAGCCAAAGGAAAATTTGGCCGAATTTGTAAAAAGTTGTGAACCCTAAACAGGTCATTTGGCTGAATATGCCGTTCGGATGAAAAAGTCGTTTAATCGAATATAGATCATTTGACCAAAAATGCCGTTTGGTAAGAAATGTAATTTGGCAGAAAGAGCCATTCGGTCCATAAATGTACTTTTTGCAAACATCTTTGAAAAGTGTCGTTCGGCATCGGCTGAATAGATCATTTTGCTAAAAAGACGTTTATCCAAATATTCGGATAAACGTTAAATTCGGCTTAATGGGATTTGGTTAGATGACGTTTGGCTTAATGGCCAGTACCGGCTTAAAAAGTAGAGAAGTTACGAAATTTCGTTCAACGGTCGTTTGACAGTAGGATTTTTCAACGTAAATGTCATTAGGCCAAACGGATGAATATGTTTGATTAAATTACCCGTTCAGTTATTGACATTTCGACACGGTTGTTTCATAAGGGCCAATGTCGCAAACGTAAACAATGCCTTCTCCTGCAAATTCCTCGACAACTAGGACCGCTTCCACCTAACAACCACTTGAAACTGGTGGCGCTCCGCCATAAGTCTCTAATCTCCCTGAAATCAGCAGAAGAAGTCAATGTTTACGTTTGCGACTTTCGCCCTTTTGAAACAACAATGTCGATTTGGCCGTATAAGCTGTTGGCCTAAACGATATTTTCGGACAAACGTTCCATTCTGTCAAACGACCATTTCGGCCAAACAGCATTTTTGGGCCGATGACCTATTCGGCCAAACGACCTGTTAGAGAAAACGACTTTTTCGGCCAAATTACCAGTTCGGCCAATGGAACACCATCTGTTGGTTCTCTGTGTAATAACAGCTGACCTGGCAATAACGGAGTAGCAACCGTAGGCGGTCAATCATGCTCATGCTCAAATTACCAGTTCGGCCAATGGAATTTTCCAAGAATTCATTATGGACAATACACTAGTCGTTCGATAACTGCAACATGTTTTCGTTTCAGCTAGCTAATGGCGTTCGATAATTGCGACGCATTATAGACGGCAAACAATTGTCAGACGACGTCAGAATAGAAGGGCACCTGATTATTCAGTGCTATGCAGCTATCATCGACTTTGACATCGTTTTGAAGCTCAGCTATCCGATAACTGCAAAACTGATGTAATTATCGAAATGCAGTTAAAAGCATTTAAGGAAAATGACATTCAGTTATCGGACGTCTACTGTACAAAGCATTTCCCGTAGAAATCCAATAATTTCAAACAGTTTTTCGTTGAGCAGAAATTCTGAAAAAGTTTCTGTTAAACTTAAACTTACGGAGAATTTCTCGTTAACATTCCAGAGAGTGTTTCTTGAAAACTTCTTAGAGTCTCCCTGTTTTATCATTGACCATGCCAAACTAGCCTACAATTATCAAGAATTTTTTGTGCAAATTTCGAAGTATACTCAACAGAAACTCAACAGGAACTTTTCGTAAATTTCATAAGTTTTTCCTGTAGAAGTAAAGAACTTTTTTTTTGTGAAAATTCTGAAGTTTCTCGTGTAAATTGCGACCACGTAAACAATTGCTCAAATAAAATTTTAAGAATTTGTATGAACCGTGAACATTTGCAGTATCCCCCCTCCACCCTTAACTGTCCACGTGGTATATGGATAGCCTCTTATAATTTTTTCTGGAGAAGTTCATTAGATTTTTCATGCGAAATTCAAAAGATTCTTTTTTTAATGTCTTGAAAATATCCCAAAAAAATGCAAAAAAAAATCTTAAAAAAACGTAATGAAAAAATAGCCACGCCGATTGACGCCGCCGCCGGCTAAAATGGCTTTCGGCGTGACGCCGAAAACGCCGCCGCCGCCGACCAAATTTCTGACAAACGCCGCCGCCGACGAATATCGGACCGGCGCACACCTCTACTCATAGCTACCGTTGTTAGTTACTGAATGCAACAAATTTTCACAATGGAAAATCCAAGAGAAGGGAATTCTGGATTGCCGGATGGACCTCAAGTTGGAAGGTCAAGAGGAAATCCTCGTTTTACAAGTAGCGTTTCACTGCCCATTACGGAGAGACTCCGAGGACGCGAGAATTATAGTTCCTGGGCGTTCGGTATGAAGATGGTTCTAATTAGGGAAGGAACCTGGGGTGTTGTGGACGTCGCGGACAATGTAGCGATCGACGTGGATTTTTCGTTGCGTGCTCTAGCTACGATTTGTTTAAGTGAGCGTGAAGCATGGAAGAATCTCAAGAGCGTTTTCCAGGACAGTGGAATGACTCGACGGATGGGTCTGTTGCGGAAGCTCACGAGTATTCGGTTGGCAGAATGCAAGTCGGTTGAAGAGTACGTGAAGGAAGTCATGTCTACAAGCCACAAATTAGCCGAGGTAGGGTTCAAGGTCGATGAGGTCGGTTCAAGGTCGTTGGCCTTGAGTCTACTTTTGATGGGATTATCTGAAAATTATGAGCCGATGATCATGGACTTAGAAGCGTCGGGAACCAGGATAACAGCAGATTCGGTGAAATCAAAAATCTTACAAGATGTGAAAGTTTCAAGTGTTCTTAAATCATGTGGATCCGATGGAGCGTTTGCAAGTAATTTTCAGAAGAAACCGCCAAAAAAAGGATAAATCAAGCGTCAAATGCTTCAAGTGCAAACGAATTGGACATTTTGCTTCGGAATGCAGTCAGAGAAACACGAATGAAGATTCTGGTATTGGACTACATCGCAAAAAGAATTCCAGAAACGCCGCTTTTAGTGCCGATGTGAAACATTTAAAGAATGAAGAACGCTGGATTTTCGATTCTAGTGCTACCGTTCACATGTGTCGTGATAGGATACGCATCGTTGATGGTAAAGAAATGCCCCAAACTATCAATGTAGCCAATAACGCAGAAGTTCCGGTGGTTGCTGTTGGGAACGTTTTTCTAGAAGCTGCAGTTCAAGGAGGTTGGTGTGAAGTTTCTCTTTCGGATGTTCTTTGTGTTCCAGAATTAGCCATAAATTTGCTATCGGTAAGCCAGATTTGCAAGAAGGGTTACAAGGTTGTCTTTACAAGTAATGCGTGCAAGGTTTTCAACGTTCAAACGAATGAGTTGGTAGCAATAGGATCACAGACGGATGGTCAGTACAAGCTGGAGATGGTGAATTATTTTTGAAGACGGAGATTATTGAAGACGATGACAGTGATGATGAAAGTATGGATGGCTATGAATCAACCGTCGATGAATTTGATGCAACTATTGTAGTGGAGCCTGTTATCAACAATGCGCTTCCTCCGCAAATTTCAGTTCCACCCATAGAACGTGTGGTAAAGTGCAGCGCGAGGGAGCGCCGCCCCCAGGCAAGTATTTTTGGGCTTATTCTACGAGTCGAGTGACGTGAGGTGAGCCGATTTTAACAAATGGGACTATACGGCTCTTCTCACGTCATTCGAGCAATCTCACGTCACTCCACTCGTATAAATAAGCCCTTTTGATTATAAGGTAACATACAGTGCCTTCTCTCAGAAACTTGCTACTTCACAGAACAATTCTAAATTTTGTCGTCGCACAGAAGGTTGGCAGAGTGATCAACGCATTAATGGCAGCAGATCTGGGCGCGCACACGAGGTTCCTACCGAATTGGTAACACCCAGCACTTATTGTGAAGCGATGGCACAAGGTTGCAAAGAGCAATGAATAGATGCAATGACAGTCGAGTATGAAGCACTAATGCAGAATCAAACGTGGATTATGACAGAATTACCAGCAGGAAGAAAAGCGTTACGAAATAAATGGGTGTACAAAGTCAAGATAAATTCGGATGGTTCCATTGAACGGTTTAAAGCAAGGCTGGTAATTAAGGGCTGCTCTCAGATGGAAGGTGTGGATTATACCGAGATATACTCACCTGTCGTACGATATTCAACAATTCGGTATCTTATGGCCAAGGATGTGGAGTTGAACATGTCAATTCATCAAATGGACGCAGTTTCCTCGTTTTTGCAAGGTAATTTAAGAGATGAAGAGATTTACTTGCGACAGCCCGAAGGTTTTGAGGATGGTACGAACCGAGTGTGCATGTTGAAAAAGGGACTTTATGGACTGAAGCAAGCCAGCCGGGTTTGGAATCTTAAATTAGACAAAGAATTGAAGCGAATAGGTCTTAAAAGATCACAGTTCGACCCTTGTGTTTACTATTTAATCGATGGGGATCAAATACTGATAGTGACGATATATGTTGACGATTTTCTATTTTTTTCGAACAATGCTGGAATGATTGAACTAGTGAAACGAAAACTTGCGAAGAAATTCAGAATGAAAGACTTACACACTTAGTTTTTATTTCTGCAGCTCGGCAAAAATCCGCACAGCCGTGCGCCAGCAAAATAAAAAAAACGGATATTCCGGCAAAAATGACGTTTGTTAGCTGATTTTCGCTGATTTTCGGCAAATTATTTGCTGATTTCCAGAAATTTTGACAGAAATCTCGGCAAAAACACGCCGGCTGTGCGAATTTCGGTAAAAGTTGACCATTTCGCTGAGATCTCGGTAAAAAAAATTAAGTGTGTAGGAGACGCAGAACAAGTCTTAGGAATAAAAATAACTAAAGGAGAAGGTATTATACTGCCGTCGGACGCATAAATGTCACATGTTACAAACGATGGAAATGAGAAAAACGAATTTGAAGTTTCAAAATGCATTTATGCTATTATCGCCCAATTTCGCTTTTTAATTGAGTTTAACGCAATAAACTATAAAAGTATATTCATATTCATTGGGCCTTACTCAAACATTGCCAGAAATAACTATTTTTTCCACTTTTTTTCAATCAAAACCCGAATGTGACACTTATGCCGCGAAATTCACTAGCCAAGCGAAAAATGTACGCATATTTGTCACACCGTTTACTGAGACGTGGTTGTTTTTAGTATTTGTTTTGACACTACGAGCGACGATTGTATTTCTTGGATGTGATTATTCGCTGACGGCAGAAGTGGAACCGGAAATGGAATATTTGAAACAATACGGACAATCTAGTGGCGAAGAATCGGAAGAGGACTTCCTCGGGTTCGATTTAGAAAATGAGGCAAATGAGCGTTTACCGTCTGCGGAGCCGGCAAACGTACTATTACCGGTCCCAGAGCTCAACCAATCGGTTTTCAGTTACAGTGGCGTAGTTTCCTTCCCCGGGACAAGTTTCCAAGGAAGAAACTCCGACGAAGAAACGGAAGCGAACTGGGAGCCAATGGAATGCAGTGCTGCTGCTCAAAGCTGTGATACGGATAGCTGTGGCAGTTTTTCGAAGTGCGAACCAAGCGGAAATCCGGAAAAAACCAAAAAGAAATGAAACGTGAAGATTCAGCTAAAAACGGCACATGTCGCATACGGTCCGTCTGGATAATTGCGGATGCCTCAAAAGTGCAACGATAAACTTACGCGTGATGACAGACTACAGTTCCATAAAGCGTATTGGGATCTGGATAATGTTCGTCAAGCAAATTTGATCCGGCGGTATGCACATCCAAAACTTGTCGGACGACGCCGGAGCCGTAAAGTGTCCACGGATTTTGTGAAACAACTTGCGGTAAATTGCACTCTTCCAAGCTCGAACGGTGACCCAGTGACTGTTTGCAGAAAGTTTTTTCTAAACACGATTGGTTTTCGCGAAAATTGTGGGTAAGTTGTTGAAAGCATTACCTGTTGTTACATAATTTATTTATATGAAAAGTAGTAATGTAATTTACAGATGCATCCGGGCAGCTCGGGACGGACCTCCAGTAGATCGACGTGGGAAATACAAGAGAGATAAGAAAGTACGCGAGGCCATAAGGGACCATTTATTTGGATATGGCCCAAGTATTTCCCCCTATCGACGAGCTCATGCTTTCAACCGTCTTTATTTGCCATCGGATTTGACCGAAAAGTCCTTGCACGAGGTCGTTAAAGGTCGTTAAAGAAAACAACATCTCGTTTGTGAAGCTCGGGCACGAAGAGTGTGAGGCGTATACTGCTGCAGAGCTCCGTAACAAGGTGAATGGACACTCCGAAATTAAGGATTGTAGCTGCACCGACTGCTCTGGACATGCACTACATCTCCAACGTGCAAAGGAATCGCGAATGTCTTATCGAGATGATGGTGACAAAGTGCTGCCAGGAGTAGCAGTTTTTTCTGTGGATTTGCAAAAGGTAAGATCTTGGAAATGCCTAACTCAATCATTTATAAGTTTTGAATTTATTTTCTAGGTCATACAGCTCCCACGGTTGGATTGCTTCAAGAGCATTATTTTTTCGCAAAGGCTGCTGGTATTTAATGAGAGCTTTGCGCCTGTTGGCGCCTACACACGAGCCTTTCCAGTGTCTGCGTGCATTTGGTCCGAGTCGGTTGGTGGTCGCACAGCTAACCAAATCCTTAGCTGCTTTTTCAAAGTCATTAACCCTTTCCTTCCCATGGTAGCTGTAGAGCTCCATCAAATTTTGCACCTTCCAACATTCATAGAATTATTTCAATCACAAAAAGCAGTATTTGGCAAAACTTTATGGTTCCATTAGACTGCAAATATATTCAATTTTGAGTATAAATTGTGCAACTATTGAAAACAATCAAGCAACTATTGATTAAACTTTTTTTCGTTTTCCACTATTTTTTGCCATGCCAAATAACTTTTGTTCTGGCTTTTTTTTAAAGGTGTTTCCTTCCTATTAAAATCTTTGAAAAAAGTCGTGGGAAAGAGAGGGTTAAGAAGTACGCTGACCTGAAGACAATTATCTTTTGGTTGGATAATTGAAGTTCGCAAAATAAGAACTGGAATTTATTCCAACACATTATCCTACTGATAAACAGTAATGAAATTCAGGTCGAGCGCATACTGTTTGAGTACTTCGAATCAGGACATACGTTTATGGTCGCTGACTCTTTCCATGCGGCAGTTGAATCAAAATGCGTCATGAACGTGTCGTCAGTTTCGAAAACTTCAAGTCTGTTGTTGGCAATGCGAAGAACAATGTTGACGTACTAGATATGCAAGCAACTGACTTCTTCAAAGCTAAGCTCACCGTTTCGCAGTACACGATAAACCAGTGCAAGCCCTGCCCGTACGTGGACTCCATGCGGAAAGTGGTGTTTGAAAAAGGCCGTTATGAACTTGGATACGCAGACAACATCAACAGCGAAGACCTTAAATACTGCAAGTTGTTTTCCAAGAAGCAATTTAAGTTGGTTGTAAAGGATTCGTTCTCTATTGCGACAAATGTACTTTGGCAAAATGCTCCTCGAGGAATTGAAGAAGAAAAGAAAACTTCCTTCCTGAAAGTGGTTTTACCTGTTATTACCGAAGAGGAAAAATCGTTTTTTGTTGATCTTCCGACGAAGCAAGTAGCTTCTGATTAATCTCTATGCTTGTTTCTTACATTAAATAAATATTATCGCTATAACATTTCACAATAATTATGAGTTTTATTCAGGAAAAAAATGGGTTTGTTTAAGGGTTCCTTTTTATCAGTTTTTACGGGCCTTAAATATTTTAAGTATGTCACAGTTTCACATCGCCTTCTCCTAAGAGACCGTTCGCATTATAGGAGGAGCGATGTTAGACAATATAATACCTCCACTCCTCCTTTTTGGACAACCGTCCATATGAATTCTAAAAGTTAGGAAAGGACCGTGCATACCTACCCGTCACCATTTTAAACTATCCACGTAGATTGTAGATGGCCCCTAAAAGCATGGCATATTTTATGGACGGTCCTCACGGTGTGTTATGTGTCTCTTTGTGTAATCGTTATATCTCTATTTTTAGTGTGACAAATATGCGTCCATTTATCCCAGTGTGACAAACATGCGTCCATTTGTTCAAATGTGACAAATTGACTTCGGATTTTTTTCGAGTTTTCTAGAATAAAACCTCTGTTTTGACAAAATATTTCAAAAATACGTATCAAATTATGACGTTAGACATCAAAACCTCAAAAATGTTAAAATGTAACATGTGACATTTATGCGTCCAACGGCAGTATACCAATTGACCAAGAACGTTATATAAATGAATTATTGGAAAAGTTCAAGATGGTGGGATCGTGGGATGTAATTCTGTACAAACTCCTTTGGATCCCAATCAAAAATTAACAAATGAAATGAAACCAAAGACGGAAGCTGAACGTAATACGATGAAGAAGAATCCCTTTCGTCACTTGGTCGGAAGTTTGCAGTTCCTTGCTCAGTGTTCAAGACCTGATATTTGTCATGCTGTAAATTTGGTGAGTGGTTTTGTGAAGATCCTGGGGAAGCGCACTGGACTGCTGCAAAACGTATTTTGAGATATCTGGAAGGAACTAAAAGTGGAAGCTCACTTACTCGAAAAATGCTGCGAATCAACTACAAGCTTTCACTGATGCTGACTGGGGAAACGATGTGGATACAAGGCGCTCTACTAGTGCATATGTATTTCTAAAAAACGGAGAAGCTGTGGCTTGGAGTTCGCGTAAACAACCCACTGTGGCGCTTTCTACCACTGAAACTGAGTATATGGCACTTTCGGCTGCAACTCAAGAGGCCATTTGGTGGAGAGGCTTTATTGCTGAAATGGAAGGTAACTTATCGCCAATCTAAGGCAATTGTGAAAATCAAAGTGCCATCAGTCTAGCGGAAAAGGAAATGGGATATTCCCCTAGAAGTAAGCATATAGACATTAGGCACCACTTTGTACGAGAGCAAGTAGAACAGAAAATTATCGAATTGATGCACGTTGCATCGAGTGATCAGTTAGCTGATATCCTCGCAAAAGCTGTACCCGCCCCCAAGTTAATGGAAGCAAGGACATCTCTAGGAGTTATTAAATTATAGCTTAAGGGAGGATGTTAAGTTATAGTAAGCCATGAATTTGTAAACGCCAATAAATCATTACCTATTCAAACCTGTTCACAATCAGACGTATCTTTACTAACAATTCCTGTGCATCATATTGCTTTTGTTTCGTCAGAATGTTGCACATGAAACTACGAAACAACAATAAACGAAATTGTGCACCGTAATTACTCTTACTGGGCCCTCCTTAGCCGTGCGGTAAGACGCGCGGCTACAAAGCAAGACCATGCTGAGGGTGGCTGGGTTCGGTTCCCGGTACCGGTCTAGGCAATTTTCGGATTGGAAATTGTCTCGACTTCCCTGGGCATAAAAGTATCATCGTGTTAGCCTCATGATATAAGAAATGCAAAAATGGTAACTTGGCTTAGAAACATCGCAGTAATAACTGTGGAAGTGCTCAATGAACACTAAGCTGCGAGGCGGCTCTGTCCCAGTGTGGGGATGTAATGCCAATAAGAAGAAGTAGTGAAATGGTGTTGGATGGTGAAACATTTGAAGTTGTAGAAGGATTTGTGTACCCTGGAACCCTAGTGACGTGCGATAATGACGTTACCCGCGAAGTGAAAAACGTATTGCAGCTTCGAATAGGGCTTATTACGGACTTCGTGACCAGCTTTATCCTGTAGTCTGCGAACGAAAAAGAAATTTGTGCTGAATACTACTCTTATTCTTTCGGCGGGTTTATACGACCATGGAGCATGGACGTTTAAGGAGGCTGATCGAGGAGCTTTCGAAGGATAGGAGCGTGAGGTGTCAGGTGTAATATATAATACTCTGCGGTAAACAGGAGAGTGACATCTGACAGCGTGGCATGGATCATAATTTATACCAGGTGTATAAAGAGCTGGAAATTATTAAACACAACAATTATTAAATACAACACAGCAGTCTACGGTGGGCTGAGCACATTGTTCGTATACCGAGAGTGCATCAAGTGAAGATAATATTCAGTAGAGAGCCGGAAGAGGTTGTTGGCATTGTGAAAGGCCGCGTACATACTTGCTTTCTGGAGTAGAAGTGGGCACTGAACGTTCAGGGCGACTGGTAGCGATTGGCCCAAGATCGAATCCAAGGGAGAAGTATAGTTCATTCGGCGTAGGCTCACCGAGAAGGAACCTATCAAGTAAGTAAGTAGCAAGATAATTAGACACTGCCTCACAACCACGGACTTCGGACAGTTTCGTTATCAAAATCTTTTTCAATTGAATTAATCTAGCTGACAGTCCAAGAGTCAACTCATCTTTTAATGTTTATCTTGCATTCCAAAAAATTCCACATAATCAGCACTCCTAATCTTCATCGTCATACTCAGGCTCATCATACGAAATGAAGTTGCTTCCCCCATGATCGTTGTGCGTTATCTATGCAAAAAAAAATAAAAGAAATAGGTACTTGAAAATAAGAAAATTCATTCGGACATATTCAACATGAAATCCTACCGTCAAAATCCCGGATAATAAAGCATAGCCAACCATCGCAATGGTAGCAAAAATGCCAGACACTACATAGCGTTTCCTGCGCTCGTACGGCGTATCATCGGCATCCTTTTGCGTTCCGTCGCTGAACTTTGGCTCCGCTCCACCGTTCGCCTTCGACGATCCATTCGAAGAGGACGACGACGACGACGAACCATTTCCGTTGCTACCGGCACTGGTGAAACCTTCACGAGCGAAGTAAATCTTCGTAATCCTTTCAACGAACTTGACTAGATTGCTGCATTGCTTGACGTGGTTCTGCAGGACGCCGTTGGGAAGGCTCAGCTTCAGCAACACCGACAGGTATCCGTATAGGACTGCATCGATTTCGCTTGGAGTGTCTCCGAAGAAGAAACGATTCTCACCAAGCTTTTCCGATATCCAGTTGATACATTTCTTCGCGTTGAGCATCATGTCCTTGACGTCGTGCAGTTCGACTGAGTCCTCCAGGGCAAACCCAGCCAACGAAACAGTCAGCTCGTTCGTCTTCAGAACATACTTACGTGGGCAGTAGAAGTTGAATGGAATAGGAATCCGCTTAGCGTACAGCGCCCTGGTGGTGTCTAGGTTTTGTGGGTCACCCCAAAGATTGTACATGAAGTATGGGTATAGGTTCTCGAAGACATACTGAATGCACCCGTTTATCACAATGTAGTTCTGTCCTTCAAGTTGAGCGTTGGCGTCGAAACCCCGGGACTGCAAAAACTCGGTGATTTTATTGTATCCGCCGATCTTCTTACCGTCGTCTGTGACAAGATACGGGAGCATTCCGTCCGGTGAGCTGAACGGATTGCCGTTGAAATTGAGGGTGATTTTAGCATCGGAAAACTTCAGGTACGCCTAAACAACGAAAAGCATGTGTGTATATTGGATCATGGGATGAGATTTTCATATTTTTGTTCGACTCACCAGTAGCCGTGCACAATCGTAATCGATTGTGGGCAGACCCCACTCGCCTTTGTACAGGAATAGTTCCATTATTTCATTTATTCGGAATGATGTAAATGGCTGGATATCAATAAATTGCTGTGCGGTTCATCAGTTTCAAATTCAGCGCTATGGAACTGGGCGAGTTGCAATGTTTATGTCGGTTGTGCAACATCGGTTTTGTTCTGCATGTTCTCCCGTCTGCGTTGACGTTGACGATGGGGTTGGCGCACAGTAGTCGATAGTGTATAAAAAAATGTATTTAATAGTCACATGACTCGAGTATTTTTTGGTACTGTCTTAATAAAGTTTTAATTTTATTTTTAGATATTTGTTATTTTGTCAAAAATAACTGTATAAGAATAAAAAAACAGCAAAGCCGCGACAAAATTTTAAAATTTTGGAAACAACGAATTTGACCTATCCCGTCAAAAAATGTATCTCGTTTCATTGTCTCAGACGATTCTTTGGCTTATTTAACGTCAACTTTCCCAAAACAATCAGCCAAACAATCGAGTGAGCGAAAAAAAGTATAAGGTTGTATCAGAAACACGACCGCAAAATCAACGTAGAATAACGTATTAGAGTGCAGTGACTCAAAACAGTAATTATAGGTTTCTTGCCTTAAATCATTTTTCGAATTTGATTTTTACCATTCATCAATTCACGCGCCAAATGACTAATAGCCGAAATGGAGGCAATTAACTGTGTATAACAAGTTTTCAACAGTGCCTGATGAAATTCAATTTCTCAATAGTTTATTACCCTTTATTTAATTGTTTCTATTTGTTGTGCAGAATCTTAAAGAGTTTGTCGATTGATTGATACAAAAATAATCTAAATCGGTTGGAAGATGGCTGAGTTATTAGCTTATACTTCCTGACCACTTTCCGTGACGGTCTCAAATTTGATTCTGCAGAATGACCCCCCTATATTTTTTCGTAAGACGTATACTAAGTCAAAAATTTGTGGCGAGTAAGCTCAATTGGAGTGGTACAGGTACCCTACATGTATTCTACCAAACGCAGTCAGCATTCAGGCGCTAACATAATTACATGTCTTTAATCGCGAAAAGCAGCATAAAGCTAACAAGTTGACTATAATATTATAGTATATTATATATTTTTATATTATATTTATGTATTTTTCGTATTCTTCTGATGTTGAAATTCTGGCCAGTTTTATATTATATTATTAACTGTGCGCACGAATCCTGATGCGCTGTCAAATATACTGTCGGCTAACATCTCCATTTTTGTGGGACGCCAGACGCGGAAAAGAAAACAAGACGTCGCAAAAGTTGTGTGGAAATTTTTCTAATTTTCTGAAAGAAATAAGCATTTCTAGCTTTGGTTTTGTGCATTTCCGAACAGTGAACAATGAACGTATCGATTGAAAGGAAACGTTCGGATTGTGCCGCTCTTCCCAAAGGTTGGCAGCGGGAGGAAGTACTGCGAAAATCTGGTCTCTCTGCGGGAAAAGTGGATGTTTATTACTACAGGTACGCACATTTTAAGATGAACGACTGCAGATTATTCATCTTATGTATCGGATTTATGTAAAAATAAGAATGGGGTAAATTGGCCAAGTGATCATTGAATTGACAAAAGATAAGTAGTTCCGTAACTCGCAGTTTTTTTTCACTAAAAATACAATGTTTCTCTAAAATAGTATACCTGTTGGGCAGTTTTATCAACAGGTAAATAGGAATACCAATGAATGAGGTAAAAACAGATTGGTGTTAAAATAATAGCCTGTTTAGATTACAAGATTCATCAAATAAATACTCCTAGCGCATTATAAAAATAAGAGCAACATATGAGAGGTCGAATTTGCACTTTAGGGAAATAGATTTAACTTTTTTCTTCAATTTAAGTCTTTTTGCGGTCATTTGAGTGCATTGCATCGGTCTCTGTAAAAAAAAATCGATTTTATTTTTTTTTGTCCTTGACAAAAACAATGTTTTTTTTAATAATTCTGGAACGCAATGCCCGACCGAACCAATAGGAAACAACTAGACCGCAATCCGCGTCGATTGCAACTTGTTCCGATGATGCTAAGTACCTAAGCTAAGTGTCTCACATTTTTGTACACACACATATACAGACATCACCTCAATTCGTCGAGCTGAGTCGATTGGTATATAACACTATGGGTCTCCGAGCCTTCTATCAAAAGTTCGATTTTGAAGTGATCCTATAGCCTTTACGTATACTTTGTATACGAAAAAGGCAAAAATAAAATGTGTGAACTTTGACATTAGGCTTCTAACAATTTTCTTCGACGGGTTTTATTGAAATGTATTGGACGTAAGCAGTGCACTGCCCATGATTTCATAGTTGACGTAACAACCATTGCACTTTCGCATGTATTTTGAATTTTTTAAGTTTAAATCTTTTCAACCCGCAAGCACTAAAATGAGATTTGGAACAAGCAACGTAACAATGTTGTAGCGGTTAAAATTTTTAACGTTCAGTCCGGCTGCTCAATTCCCGGAAAGAAGAAAACAGAAGTGCTGAGTGAACACTGCAAGGCTGCAATGTCCCAGTGAGGGATGTAATACCAATTAGAAGATGATGTCAAGCGAATTGTTGAATTCAATTGGCCTCTGATCTAAACTTATTTATATACTTTAATTATTCTTGTCACTGCTCTACGTGCTATTTATATCACCATTTTGTCTCGATTATATTTTGATCATACATTTTCATCATGGGTTAATACGATATCTGGATGATATGCAAGCGACACACGTAGCAATAAACAGATTTAATTATCGTTACATTGGTATAATCATCGTTACATTTGGCAGAATCGAAAAATCTAGCATCCATAAAATATACTTTTGAGCATATGCATGTCCATAAATAAATCCTCACTATCTCTAGTCCTACGGGGAAAAAAATAGAAAGCAAACCGCAGTTGGCCCGTGCCCTCGGGGACACTATTGATTTGTCCACGTTCGACTATCAGGCCGGTCGAGTCGTTCCCAGTGCAACCCATATGATGTTGCAACATAATGCACTGAAGCGGAAACTGAGCGTCACATCGATAGGGGGCGGAGCATCATCGTCATCCAGCATTGGCATTGTGGCTGGGCCAACTGGACCCAATCTGCCTCCCCCTGTACCCATCTACAACCAGCTTCCACCGACCGGTAGACCGCATCATTATCAGCATCAACAGCAGCAGCAGCAGCAGTCACCGCAGTACGATTACAGGTACCGGTCTCGTGTGGGACCGGAAATCGTTGATACTCAGATTCTTTCTTTCATTACTTTGTTTCTTTGTAAAAAAAATGATCTCGATTGGCTGGACATTTAGGACATACAGAATGAGAATATTTCGCTGATTTGTGAATTCGTGGATAAAAATTGAAAATTTTCAATTGGCGTTTTAAGACATGCAATAAAAACCAATACAAAAAAAGGCCAACCACATAGTGTACGTTCGTGTTCTGGCGAACAGAAGGCAAACGTATCCTAAATATTTGTGTCAGACCTTGAAGATTATTGGTTCTTTTTTGCTTTGATACACATACTCTTGGTCTTAGTTAACATATTTTGACCGTAGTTCATATTTCTGCTAACGATTTTACGTGCTGGTCAATTTTCAGTCGCGGCATGCGAGCGGATACTTCTCTCATTCCACCGATCCGGCAGACGGCTTCAATTTTCAAGCAACCTGTAACCGTGGTACGATCGCAAGAAGGTGACAGCAAGGTGAAACGTGAGCTGCAGCATGGTTCGCAGGTTAAACCGAAGCAGCTTTTCTGGGAAAAGCGTTTAGAGGTTGGTCTCTATTGGTCAAATACAATGGGTAGTAATCTGAAACCACGTTTGTCGGTTGCAGAATCTTCGCGCCAACAATACGCACAACGAGGAAATCGGCACGCTGGAACTGCCCAAACGGTTGAAATCAGTGGGCCCGGGTGTGGACGAGGCCACGGTTCTGCAATCGCTGGCCACCGCACTGCATCACAACACGCACCCGGTGACAGGGCAAACGGCTTCCAAAACGTCCCTCAACACCAACGCCGGGGTTTTTCTCAATCCCGATCAGCCGTTGATGCACGTGGCAACGGTAACCGAAGATGACATCAAGCGACAGGAGGAGCGCGTGCAGTTCGCCAGACTGAGGCTGCAGGAGGCACTGCGGACATAGGTAATGTTTATAATAAATTATTCTCTAGGATTAAGATAATTTTCTATCGGTGTGAGATCAATGATTTAACAATTTCGTCTTATATGATAATACTAGGCCGTGTGTATTGGAATTATTCATGAAACTGCATAGCGTTAATGCAGTAATGACGCATGCGAAATGGTAGCGTTGCTCTCATTTAAATATAATGATAAGAAATTACTACCTTTTCGTTTATCGTGATGTCATGAGATATCACATCCTTGCATCTATACTATTTGATTTGATCCATTTGAATTTGTGAATATATTCAATAATATTTAAGAGTGTAGTACGTGTTACATATAATTTTATCGAATGTAAACTTTGCAAATAGCACATATTCCGTCGTTAGGGGCATCTACAACACCTACAAATTTAGTTAAGTTTCCATAAATTGATAATAGCACATCATAAGTCTAATAAAAGCTATAGTAGAATTGATGATATTTTACAATTTCGTAATGCTTCGGTTTTTAAAACAATTCCATCTTACCAGTGGCACAATCAGGATGTCCATTGAAGACAAGTCCTCGGATTGACTGGTTCATCGTATTTAAACTTTGGAGGGAGTAATACGAAGGGCAGGGATTGTAACGAGTAGTACTATTTTCACGAAGTCCGTTCAGCTATTTGGATTCGCTGACGACATTGATATTACGGTGCGTAACTAAGGGAAGGTAAGCGGATTGGACTAGTCATCAACAAGTCGAAGACGAAGTACATGATAGGAAGAGGCTCAAGAGGGGACAATGTAAGCCACCCAACAAGAGCTGATTGTATGTCATACCCCAGAAACCCATTACCCAGAAAGTGATTCCCCAGAAATTAATTCCCCTGAATGCACTACTCCCCAGAAAACCATTCCCCAGAATACCACAATCCCCAGAAAGACATTCCCCAGAATGCCCCTATCCCCCAAAAGACATTTCCCAGAATGCCTCCATCCCCCGAAAGACATTCCCCAGAATGTCCTAATCCCCAGAAAACCATACCCCAGAATGCACCATTTCCTAGCTTAGACTAAATACTTCGTAATTGCTTCATCCCGGGCAAATGCGTACTTTTAAAGAAGGAGTCATCTACTATTTTGCCTTATTCCGGGCAAATGCATACTTTTAAAGAAGGAGTCATCTACTCTTTTGCTTCATCCCGGGCAAATGCGTACTTTTAAAGAAGGAGTCATCTACTCTTCTGCCTTTTTCCTGGCAAATGCGTACTTTTGAAGAAGTAGTTATCTACTCGTTTGCCTTTTCCGGGCAAACGCATACTTTTAAAGAAGAAGTCATCTGCTCTTTTGCATTATCCCGGGCAAATGCGTACTTTTAAAGAAGGAGTCATCTACTCTTTTGCATTATCCCGGGCAAATGCGTACTTTTAAAAAATGAGTCATTTACTCTTTTGCCTTTTTACCTCTTTTGGATTATCCCGAGCAAATGCGTACTTGAAAAAAATTGAGTGATTTACTCTTTTACCTTTTCCGGGCAAATGCATACTTTTGAAGAAGTACCCGAGCAAAGATGGAGAGCAAATCGATAACTAATTTTGTTGTTGTGAAATCGCCTAATTTTGATAACTCAGCATGATATCCTTTTGGTCGTTTCAACGGTTAAAATAAC
This sequence comes from Armigeres subalbatus, assembly GCF_024139115.2. Taxonomy (NCBI): domain Eukaryota; kingdom Metazoa; phylum Arthropoda; class Insecta; order Diptera; family Culicidae; genus Armigeres; species Armigeres subalbatus. The sequence goes on from NC_085141.1 coordinate 34,400,932, forward strand.
AAAATGTATAGCAGAAAAATCATACTGGGACATCAAATTGAAAACTATGTCTGCTGTCGATGAGAGCAAATCAAAAACTGATTTTGATATTGGTTTTGGATAACGAAATAAGTAATCAGTTTAATATCAGTTCATATTATTCAGAAATCAACATCAAATTGATACCTAAATAAGTTATCAATCATGAATATCAAAGTTTATGTTTATGTTTATGATATGATGTTTATGTTTATGGATTATATGCTCCTTCGTATTATATGTGAGCCCTAACGAACATATCAAATGGGCTCTATTCCGGGCAAATGCGTGCTTTAAAATAAGGCAGCATATGTCGTTTTACCTTATTCCGGGCAAATGCGTACTTCAATATAAGTATTTTTGCAAAGAAATATAGTATCTAGTATTTTTAATTTATAGAAATGACAGCGAAAATCATAGTTTCTTAGACTGATACCTTTTTCTGGGGAACGGGTTATTCTGGGTTTTTGGTTTCTGGGGAATGGGTCATTCGGGTTTTTTTTTCTGGGGAATGGGTCATTCTGGGGATTTATTTTCCGGGAAATGGTGCATTCTGGGGAATATCATTCTGGAGAATTGGTCGTTCTGGGAAATGGAATTCTGGGAAATACCATTCTGGGGAACTGATTCTGGGGATTGGTATTCTGGGCATTGACATACAACCACACGAGCTTGTACCGGTGATGAAGAAATCGAGGTGGTTGAAGAATTTGTGTCCTGGGGCTCTCTAGTGACCTCCGAAAACGATATCAGCAGAGAAATCCGGAGACGCATCATGGCAGGAGATCGTACGTACTTTAAGATCCGCAAAACGCTCCGATCGAATAGAGTTTGCCGCCATACTAAACTGACAATCTACAAAACGCTCATTAGACCGGTAGTCATCTACTGACCCGAGACCTGGACAAGATTATTATTTTACCTCTTGAAACAAGCTGTGCAGACGCTTATGGACGATGAGTTGGAAAACAAACTGAACCTCTCTGGACAGCGGCTCCCATTGCGCCTCAAGTGGACTGGTGGCCTGCATCGCGTGTATGATAATTCAAGGAGCATAAATATTGAGATCTCAGGACTGAACGAAAAATGCTTTGAATTACGGCATATTCGAACGGTATGCAAGATCTTCTGTCGAAGTTCTCACATTTGAAAGGTGTTCCTGCTCAATCCTGTCGAAGTCATCGAGGTGTCCGACAGGACAACTGAAATATTAACATAGTGCACTACACGTACCACGTTACGTTTGATGCTGTAAACACGACAACGACGACGAAGCGCAGTTGCCTTCGCTTCGGAAGCGTTTCGATGAAAACATATCCTATCCCCTCCGTGCGCGTGCAAGAGAAAAATGATTAACGTCAGCAAGCCTTATGCAAGGTACGGAAACTGGCCCAAGGTTTGGAATGCAGCTGCCGTGACCAACGGAGTTTCGTTGAATACTGCAATACTGGCTGGTCTCGATTTGCTAACGCCGCTTATAAATGTAGGACTAAGGAGGGGAGAAGAGGTGGGAGATTTTTCATAGGCCGATGACATACTGACGCGTGTGTGAACGCGTTAAAGACAAAAGGAATCCTATAGACGAATCCAAGTAAAAATAAGAAGAAGACATACGACGGTGTTAACTTTGACAGATCCTACAGCACAGCATAGGAAGATCATTTAAAAATTTTACTTACTCATAAGTAAGTAAGTACACCTCCGATGGTGCAAAGAGCCGACTTGAAAGATCTCCACCCTGAGCGTTGCCCAGCTATCGCTATAACCTGTTGCCATGATTGATTTCGGTCAATTTCTTTTATTTCTTTATAAAGGCTTCGCCGCCATGAGCCTCTGGGTCTGCCTTTGCTGCGATGTCCCGCTGGGTTCCAGTCTAATGCTTGTTTACAGATTTCGTTTCCGCCCCTACCTAAAGTGTGGCCGACCCAGCCACACCTCCGATCCCGAATTTCTGTTGCTATCGGCCTCTGGTGACAACGACGATGGAGCTCGTTGTTTGAGATCCAGTTGTGAGGCCACCAGGCCCGAATTATATATCGCAGGCATCTGCTAATGAACACCTGCAGCCGTTGCGTGTTCTCCACTGATACACACCATGTTTCGCTAGCGTATAACAGCACAGATTTCACGTTAGAGTTGAAAATTCGTATTTTGGTGCGTTCACTTATCTGCCTGTTTTCCAGATATTTCTTAAACTCGCAAAGGCAGCCCTTGCTTTCTTGATCCGTGCGCCTATGTCGATCTTGGTACCGCCGTCTGACGCCATTTGGCTACCAAGATATTGGAAGCTTTTAACATTCTCCACTGGTTGTCCGGCTATTGTGAAACTGGAAGGAGTCACCGTGTTTACATCCAACGATTTGGTTTTGTTGACGTTGATAACTAAACCTGCCGAAGAGGAGCGCTCGGCAAGGTCGTTGAGCTTTCTCTGCATATCAGAGCGCCGTTGCATAGAACTTTAAGAACGGTGCACAGCAACATAATGCCTCGCCAGTTATCGCATACAGTCAGGTCACCCTTTTTGGGCACCTTCACTAAGATACCTTGCATCCAGTCGACCGGGAAAGTTGCGGTGTCCCAGATATTACGAAATAAACGATGCAGAAGTTGAGCGGATATCATGGGGTCAGCTTTGAGCATCTCGGCTAATATGCGATCGACCCCTGGGGCTTTATTCGATTTCATGCTTTGGATGGCTGTTTGAATCTCGTGATGGAGCTTCGGTATTGACGCGTGTTATACGTCGGATCCTAGGCAGATCATGCCGAGGTGGTGATGGCCTGGCTGGCACTTGAAAAAGTTGTTCGAAGTGCTCAAACCAGCGTTTCAGCTGGTCAGTTGGGTCGGTCAATAACTGATCATTCGCGTCTTTCACAGGCATTGTTGCATTCATCTTCGCCCCGCTTAAGCGTCGTGAGATATCGTAGAGGAAGCGAATGTCCCCGGTTGCGGCGGCTCTCTCTCTTTCGTCTGCCCACGCTCGCTTGTCCCGTCGGCATGAGCGTTTTACTTCCTTCTCAAGAGCCGCGTGTCGTTGACGGGCTAAGACTTTGGCTCCTCTGGTTTTTGATCGCTCTATCGCGGCTTTGGCTTCTCTTCGCTCCTCTATCTTCCTCCAGGTCTCATCAGTGATTCATTGTTTTCTCTGGGTGCGCAGTTCGCCCAGATTGTTCTCGCTGGTGGCGATGAAGGCATTCTTGATGGCGGTCCATTGGTCTTCCACGCTTCCACCTTCCGGAATATCTGCAGCACGCGTCTCCAGTTCTTCAACGAAGGACCGTTTCATCGTGGCATCTTCCAGTCGGCGTGTGTTTAATCGTCGTCGAACACTTTCCTCCTGCCGATGAATCCGCGCGATGCGCAGGCGTATTTCGCCGATGAGGAGGTGATGATCAGAGGCGATATCGGCACTACGTTTATTCTGTACATCAAGAAGGCTCCGTTTCCATTTTCGGCTGATGCAGATGTGGTCGATTTGACTTTCTGTATAGCCGTCACGGGAGACCCACGTGACCTTGTGAACCGGTCGATGAGGGAAGAGCGATCCCCTGATCACCATGTCGTTATTACCACAAAATTCTGCGAGCAGCTCTCCGTTTTCGCTCATTTCTCCGAGACCATGGCGTCCCATAATGCGCTCATGGTTCGAGTTGTCGAATCCAATCTTCGCATTGAAGTCGTCCAAACAGATCTTGACATCATCCTTCGGAATTCCTATCTACGACGGCATTGAGTTGACTGTAGAAGTTCTCTTTGTCTTGCAGATCGGCAGCATCGGTTGGCGCATAACATTGGATTATAGTAAGGTTTCGGACCCGTGTTCTAAATCTGGCAACGATTATTCTTTCACTTATAGGTTCCCACTTCATAAGCGCAGAGTGTGCCTGAGCGCTTCGTAGGAAGCCAACTACGCGATGCCGGGGAGCGTGTTCACCTCGTAAACCAGAGTATAGCAGAACTTCTCCCGACGACGTTCTGTGTTCTCCAAAGTTTGGCCAACGAACTTCACTCAGTCCCAGGATCTCAAGCTTCATGCGGCGTGCCTCATTGACAAGTTGTGCCCAGCAGGGTAAGGCTAGGGTTAAAACGCTCCATGTTCCAGTTCGTGTCCGTTGTTTCGCGCTAAGAGTCGTCGCCGTAAAACGTCCGTATTCTTTCATTATCGGATTCTCGAACAAATTGATGTTTCGGGAACAGTAGGTTGTTGGCCCAAGGTTCCCTATCCACCGGGATGGGGCTGCCATCTTAGGTATAGCTTCCGGGGAATAGCAATTCATACTCAGCCGCTGGATGCCAGAACAGACGCTGTTTGAGCCGCACCTCCTTGGTGAACAGACGCTCGATCAGTCGGGTCAAATTTGTTTAAAGTCCCACCCAACACCAGGACTAGGCGAGTGCGCTTTGAGCGGCACACGGTCGCTTTGATAGGGCCTGCTTGGGGACACATGCAGCTTTTTATAGAAGTTCAACAGAGCCCACTGTCGAACCCCATCATATCCTAGGCAGACCCCACAGGACGCACCCTCTCACTCTAGCTAATGTCAGAAGGACAACAGTGCCCAGGCTACACTACCAGCTAAGTACGCAACCCTTAGCTGGCGGTCAATTGTCATAGGAAGACCCGTGGAAGCGTGAGTATTGGAACTTGTGAGGACCAGAGCTATGTTAGGCGCCGCTTCCCGGATGTCAACTCACCATTTCGTAGCCCATTTTTAAAATGCTTATAATACATTCTAGACAAAATGTAATTAAAATCTGATTTATGTATGATACGGAAAAAGTTCCGAAGTGTATGCTAGATACATTTTTGGAAAATATACAAAAAATTGAGGTAAGCTTATAAATATGTAATTCAGAACTTTTTCCGTCGGAGGTGAGCCAGCCAAAGGCTGAAAGCCTCCTTAATAAAGATACCGTGAGCGTGCCTTATTCTGCGCGGCTCCTAATTCTGCGCACTTTGACACTATAACATTTTTTTAAATTTTGTTTGCTGTTATTATTATATTTACTTACATGTCATCAAAAAGTTGGGAATTTATTGTTGTCATGGGTACATAATAAAGCAATAAGTTAGCATTGATAACGGGAATACCTATGAGGAAAAACAAAATCGGTAAAATCGAAAATGTCAAAAAATGGCCGCCATAAGGCAATCCATGAGACAGCTGCGATCAGCTGACGATTTTTGTTTACCTTGATTTTTTGACAGATTCTGACCGGACTGACAGAACAATCCAAAGAAAATTGTTAAGCGCGGTTTACACCAGAAGTGGATTGCCTTCAACTGCATACACACTTTGTTTTGATTTCGATTGTCAGTCCCATCGCTGAATGTCCTCATGGATAGCCTATAATTAGCAGCAGCGCTAAAACGCACATAAACAATTTTTTCTCGAATTTGAGCAAAAAAAAAAGATTTGGACTCATTTTTTTTTAAAGCGAAGTGCAAAAGCAGATCATTTGTTGCTTTAATATGATGAAAATCGGCTTTCAGAGTGTAATCTCTATCTTATAGAAAGCATTTTATGTTGCGCAGAATATGGCACAAAATTTAATTTCGGTTCCTAATAGTGCGCGCGGAATGCATAGGTACAATAACCCTGGCTTGTCAACTCAAATTGAAAGTAGCAACTGTTTGGGCATGCAAACATATTTCAAAATGCTAGAATAAAACAAGAAGAGCAAAAAAAAATGCGAAGATAGATTATCCGGAAAGAGACAAGGGATATCTAATTTTTGGCCTACGCACCACATCTCCACTGAGCGTTTTTTAAACATCGAGGTATCTAATCTTAATGTGTATATCACGTGACTAGTACGTATAATTTTCCCTGAAAAATCGACATAATTTCCCACTCGAATATTTCCTAGGTCGGACTGGCATTTCGACATTTGAGAAAATAGCACTTTGGGCAACATTAGCATTTATGTAAGACTGGCAGCCTTAGGCTGGTCTTTAGGGCAGTTCAAATTTCAAAAATGTTCGAAAATTGCAACTCCCATATGTCCATTAGTATCATTTTGATAATATAGGAGTCCTGGCAAAATTTCAGGCCATTCGGTGTCCATTTAGGGGTGGCGCGAAGTCAATTTATGTTTATATGGAAATTTGTATGGGAAAAACTCAAAATTTATTCAAGTCTCCCTACAACTGTCAAATCGTGATGAATTCAAATAAACATCCCCAACCTCCCTTTTTGGAATCTATATAAATGAGACCCCCGGATAACACATTAGTTATGAGTGGATTTAGTGGTTCTATTGACAGTGTGAATATGAGATAAATGGCAAAAAAAGGTGTAATTAGCCTTAACGTAGCAGTGGAAATATAAATCAAAATTAATGAGTTACCCACTGGTTGAGCTCGAATGAATTCCAAAAATGGAGGTTAGGGATATTTATTTAAATTCATCACGATTTGACAGTTGTAGGGAGACTTGAATGAATTTTAAGTTTTTCCCATACAAATTTCCATATAAACATAAATTGACTTCGCGCCACCCCTAAATGGCCACCGAATTGCCTGAAATTTTGCCAGCACTCCTATATTATCAAAATGATGCTAATAGACATATGGGAGTTGGAATTTTCGAACATTTTTGAAATTTGAACTGCCCTACTGGTCTTATTATTCACGTTGGATTACATTTATTTCCATTCCATATAAATATCGAATTTGATCGGAATAAAAAATTGCCTTTTCATCAATGGCGAACTTTAGTAAACAAGGCAAAACAGTGACTTGACCATTGGCATGAACACAATAACCGATCTGGAAAGTGGCCTAAACGGAAAAAATGGACCGTCGAAAGAGACTTATGACGTTGGCAAGCAATCGGATAATGGACTTGAAAAATGAATAAGATCTTTGTGCACATACATCATACACACATACACGCACACACAGGCATCATCTCAATTAATCACAGCTGAGTCAACTGGGTTTGGGTCTAATTTGCCAGGTCTTATATAAAAATTTTGGAGTAGACGTTTTTTTCGTATACTTAGCGTACAAGAACGGTAAAACGTTGTAGTCAGATAGACTTTAGGAAACATGCATGGTACTAAAAACGTGCAAAAGTAATGATATATTTGTATAAATATTCAAAACCATTTAATGAGACAAAAGATACTCAAACTGAGTGTTTATTGTTGTGCGCAGAATTAGGAACATTGCGCGCAGAATATGGAACATTTCAAAATGTGTGCGCAGAATTAGGAACCATATGGCAATCCACAAATCGATTAATAATATATGCTCTTAGTCAATATAATCAAAATTTTAATGATTCATAGTCTTCCGTGGATTATAGTTACACATCTACTACATAAAGGTATTCATAAATCATTATGGTTTCTCGATAACAACGATTTTATTTCAAAATTTTCTTAAATGCGCAGAATATGGTATCTCCAGAAAAAAAACTTTTTTCCGTATCGTACATCAATCATATTTTAATTACATTTTGTCTAGAATTTATTATAAGCATTTTAAAATGATCTTCCTATGCTGTGCTGTAGGATTTGTCAAAGTTAACACCGTCGTGTGTCTTCTTCTTATTTTTACTTGGATTCGTCTATTGGTGATATTCCGCTTCATGAGTGCTTAGACGCGTACGCGCACGCACACGCGTCAATATGTCATCGACCTTACCACGTGTCTTACAGCTAATAACGCGGATATACGTGTGCATGGTGCATGAGGCCGATGACATAGTGACGCGTGTGCGTGCGCGAACGCGTCTAAGCACTCGTGAAGCAGAATATCAGCAAGAGGATTTCTTTTGTCTTGGACGCGTTCGCGCACGCACACGCGTCACTATGTCATCGGCCTGAGTCTATTTGCTATCGCACTTGCGTGGAAGTTTGGTCGCAAAGTGTTTCTGTCAGGGGGAGATAGCGGAGCACTGAATCCCTACCCCGACATGTGCTGATTCTAAAATGTAAACAACAGTGTTAATTCTCTACCACCTTTTTGAATGGCGAGGGAATTTTTATGCACAGTTTTGTTTTTCGATATTTTATCAAAATTAAACACTTAATCCTGCAGCAATATAACGATGTGCTATGCTTGAGATACCAGCTTGTTTGAAGGGACTCGAAAAAGAATTTATTTGCAGTAACTAACCAAATATAAAAATGTTCGCATTAATGATTGCGCCCTAACACTGGTTCTAAGCTTCGATGCAAAGTACACCAGCTTTGTTCGCCAGTGACTTGGTTTCTGTGACAACCTGGTCAAGATTGTGGAGAAACATATGCACCTGTTCGAAGATTTAGTTATTTGTACTGCACTGTAACAGTTCTTGCCGTTGTTGTCGAGACGACGGTTAGTTAACTTCATTTACTCGATGTCAGATAGAACGGGAGGATGCGTATGTAGGTATATGGCAATTCCAGATGGTAAATAAGTGCGAAATCAAATCAAGTATAGGAAAAACTCTATGGTTTGCAGCAAAGTAATAGACGTGGAAACAAAGCTTACAAACTGAAAAAGAAAAAAAAAAGAATTTAAAATACAACTGTGGTTGAATTATTTAATCGGTACTATTTTAATCATATTATTGCTCTTAAGTTGTCTACTCTTATATCTTGAAATGATTCCTACGATTTAATGGAAATACTATAGTAAATGCAGGCATAGCAGGCAAAAGACTTTTTTTTCCCTAATTTTAGTGCACACAACATCGATGAACATTAAATTTATTTTGTGCGATTTAAAAGTCATCCATCGTCTACGATGACCAAATTATGCCTCCCTATTCTCCTTCTCTTTGGCACAGTTCCTGATAATGCGCTGGAAGTTCCACTGAATCACCAGCCCAATAAGCCGCAACGGTCCGAGCAGGTAGAATTGAAGCACGCACAGCACCGGGCTCTTCCATGGTGACATTCCAACGCACAGAGTGCTCAAAACCCAACTCTCCAGTCCCAAGATCGAGAAGAACGAGCCCTTCAACGCATCGTGCACAATCCGCTTGCCAACGTCCTCCGGTTTGGCCAACCCTCCGGAACCGGAAATGATCTTCGTTTCCATCGGTTTGGATTCATTCTCCCGTTCGAATCCCGGTGTGTCGGTGTCTGCCGGAAGGGCCAAGGTCACGCTTACTCCGCAGTGCTTCGCTTCCATGGCAATAGTCTCAGCCAAACCGCGAAGGGCAAATTTGGACGCCGCGTAGGATCCGTAACCGTACAGTCCAATCAGTGCTGCTTGCGACGCGGTTATGACAATGATACCTTCCTTAGCCAGTTTCATCTTCGGTAGAAGGTAGCGCGTAGGGTAAAAAGTGGCGAAATAGTTAACATCCATCATCAACCTGGCGTCTTCAATGGAGGTATCCTCGACAGTACCGCAAATTGCCATTCCTGCACAATTTATCAACATAAATACAGGACCAATGGATCCTTCCACATCTTGGAGACCCTTTTCTACTGCGTCATAACTTTTCGCCAGGTCGATGGAACGGTATTCGATCTTCTGATCCTCGCGTACCTTATTGGACAAGAGTTGAGCTTTAGCTTTTTCTAAAATGGAAAAAAAAGTGAGATAAGCTTGTTGTTTAGGAATTATCCTCTAATTCGGCTCCCTTACCAAGAAGCTTGACATTGCGTGCCACAATCGTTACGTTCGCACCCAAGCGAACACACTCAGTTGCGGCCCACAATCCGATTCCGCTGGATCCCCCGGTTACGACTACATGCTTGCCGCGAATGTTGGTGCGTGTCTTTCGAGATACCCAATAGAATATGAGACCGTGGACCAGGACGATTCCCAGCACTGTTAGGATGATCTCAGTTTTGTGATCCATTTTGGTGTGATGGATAGGGCGTGATGTGTTTACTCTATGATAAGAATTGGGTACAAATTGAATGATGAATAGCATGGCAGTATGTGATATGATTTTCAGCGCTTACTTTTGTATAAAAATATCCAAGGTTAATGTAAATTTTCGTTGGGATTCACGTTACATCTCGGTGTGCAGTAGGTTACGAACATGGATTGTGGAAAATGCCATTAGGGCGAAAGAAAATTCTCCCATCGGGTGCCACTTATCGGCTTCCAAAATTGATAACAATTTTCTGACAGGTTTCAATGTTTCCATGATATTTAATATTACCACTGTGTTAGTGCAGGTTGTAATTGTGTTTTGCTATAACCGGTTTTTATGGTCCCAAGTGTCCAACTCTTGATTATATTAGGATTTGAATGAACTGTTAAGTTAAACAGTGATTTCTACCTTACTAAGTATTAAAGAGATCATCATTACTTAGTAAAGGTGGACATCAAATTGAAGCCCAGTAAAAGAGAGTTTGCTGTAATTCGTAAACATAGACGATTATTAATATTCTGAATTCTGAAAGCTGAAAACTAAGAAAAATAATATAGATTTCGATTTTGGTTTGTTGAACTACTTTCATATTTATTTCTAAGCTGTTGTAACGTAAAACTAGTTAAATTTTCTATTTAATTTCAATTAGTCAGAAAACTCAAATTCATTAGTATGATAAATCCCATAATTAATTGCAGTTTTCACGAACGTTTCATAATGAATTTTGAAAATCTTTTTGGTTCAGAACACCATCTTCATAACTTTTGAACGCAATTGCTGATTTTGGTGACGATCAACAAGGCCTTACCACCTTTTGAATGGAACTTGTTGCGAGAAAATCGGTTAAGCATTATTATATGAAAAATGAGTTTTTTTAATATGTTGTACACACACACAAGACACACGCACAAACGGATAGTTCTACGAGCCTTCTATAAAAAGACCGTTTTTGGAGTTTGGATGAATGTGGATGAATATCACATTTTAAAAACTCGATGTGCATAGCATACAGAAGATTTAATTCGAAAGGTGGCAAAATTTTGTTGATCGCTATTGAATTTGATTATGATTATGAAGAAAAAAATGTATTGAACCAAAATGATTGAAGTCTTGGCTACATGCGAAAAAGACGGCATCATTACTATGTGAATTCATTTGGTATTTTTGTTATTTATATTTATGATAGTGGGATTTGAGGCTTACCTTATTATACAATTACTGATCGGCTGCAACGGGGCTTGTCCAGTCATAAAATAATTTCGTTCCTCGAATTTCCTTGTCCTTCTATACACGCTATTGTACACATTAAAACTTAGAAAACTATGTTTGTATTCACTTGTCATAAAGACGTGTTCGTACTACCTATACCATTTAATTTTACCACTTGATTGTAACTTTAACAGATTCGATTTCGACCTTAATAGTAAGGCCGTGTGTATTTTAGATTGTGAGTTGGATGGATTTATCAGATTTATATTTCATTGTCTTCTTCTTCTATGGCTCTACATCCCAACTGGAACTTTACCTGCTTTTCAACTAGTATTGTATTACTACTGTTAACACCGCTATCATACCCACCGTGTCCACCAACACTGCTACATACAAACGGAACAAGCCTGCCTGAGTTTCGTTGCCGATTTACATCGTCTGCTTAGAAAGGAGGATAAAGAATGAATTGATAGAAGAAAAGATGAAGAAATGTAAACAAATCTGCCATTAGGATTGAATTAGATGCGTTGAATTTATAAAATCTTATACTGTGAATTATAAGTGCCAGTAAACTATCTTGTGCTTAGGATTGTGGAATATTTGCAGTAAGTAATTGTACAAATTATACTATTCAGGAAAATGGATTATTTATTAATAAGTGCTTTCAAATTCCTTTCAAATAGTCCAACTATTCATCTCGGTGATCGCCTTATATCGTAACTGAAAAGAAAAGAAATCATAATTAATTGCGGCTTGTAAGTTATAGAAAGTGACCTGAAAAGAAATTGACACTGAATTAAAGATTGTTATTTGTACACAGGGAAAGTATCCGATACAAAAAGAAACCAGGATCGAGTAGAAAGGTGTGGTGTGCAAGAGTACAATAAGACCAATTATTGTAAGTAGACACTAAAGATAAAACTGTGAGTTGCTAATTAAATATAAATTCTAGTTTGAGCTGCCGCAAAATCCGGGCTGCTTCGAGAAATTTGGTTCAAATCCGAACATTCTCAAAAATAATTGTAAGAGAGTAGGATAACTCTTATACTGCCATGACCACTACTGCACAACTTCTGGACTTCACGGAAACTCCGTGTGCGGCCTGTGATGAGGTATCTACCGAGAACGAGAAGATGATAGGTTGTGATGGATGTGAACAGTGGTTCCACACCCGCTGCGTCAGGATAACGACCGAAGCAGAGATAGAGAAAAATGGTTCTGTGCGGATGATAAGTGCCAACAGACCAAAAGAAGAGAAGGAGTCGTTCTAAGAAGAACGGCGATGAGTCGGACCGTTCCAGCGTCAAATCAGACGTTGCGCTCTCTCTGGAGCAAAAGCTCAAAGGAATGGAGGAGAATCAAAAGCGGATTGAGCAAGAGCTGGAAGCGGAAATGGCGTTGAAGAAAAAGGAAATGGAGTTTAAGCGATCGATGGAAAGGAAACGTATGCTGTTAGAAAAGCAGATGCGCGAAGAAGAAGAAGAGCAAGAGAAGCTGCTGCAAGAAGAGATTCTACGGGAAAGAATGCTACAGTTAGAACGTATGAAAGTCAGGAAGCAGACATTCGAGAACAATTTGAAGATCCTTGATGAAGAGATGCGCAAGTTGAAAACCTCTTCTGACAAGAGTAAGGTGAAAGCTGACTTCGATGCTGGTGAAGGAGTTTCAGGCATTAATCGGACGCCTTTACGCAATCCGGAAGTGGGAAAAGTTATGGAGCAAAGTCCGGTGAAGCCTAGGAAAACTCACGTAGTGGAATCTGAAGAAGAAGACACCGAAGCCGATGATGATGGAGAATCCGACACCGATGAAGATCAGGAAGATGAAGATGACGACTCCATTGAAGAATCTGAGGGACCGTCTGTGAAGGTTGGGAAGAAAAACATGTCAAGCGGAAGGGTCCAACGTAATTCGAGCCAGTATGAGCTGGGGCAGCGACAATGCGCTCCGACTAAAATTCAGATGGCTGCAAGGAATGGTATCAGCAGGAAATTACCTATTTTCACAGGAAGACCGGAGGAATGGCCTCTATTCTACGGAACGTATCAAGCGTCCAATGAAGCATGCGGCTACACGGACGTGGAAAATCTAGTGCGGCTGCAAGAATGCCTTAAAGGTCCAGCATTTGAAATGGTTCGTGGACAGCTGCTCCTTCCAAAGTCGGTCCCGAAAGTGATCGTGAAGCTGCGGCAACTATACGGACGGCCAGAACAACTGCTGCACAGCCATCTAGAAAAAGTTCGACAATTAGATCCACCCAAAGCAGGTAAGCTTGCTAGCTTCATCCCATTCGGAACGGCTGTAGAGCAACTATGCGAGCATTTGGAGGCAGCTGATCTTAAGCAGCATTTAGTAAACCCGTTGCTTGTTCAAGACCTGGTGGAAAAATTGCCTGACAACGATAAACGTGAATGGGTACGTTACAAAAGAGGCAAGAAGAAGGTGACTCTCCGGACCTTTACAGATTTTCTGTCCGAAATCGTGGTGGACGCATGTGAAGCGAATGTAAGCCTAGACTATAAACCATCGAATAGATCAACTGGCGAAGGACGGTCTGCAACCGGAGGTAGCAAATCTAAAGGGGCTCTATTCAATCACAATGAGGGAGTGCACAACCCAATCAGTTCATCAATCGGCAATGACGATCGAAGAGGCTTCAAGTCGTGCAGAGTGTGTAATAGGACAGATCACCGATTACGTTATTGTCAAGACTTCAGGAACATGGACTACGCGGACCGAATGCGTGTAGTAGAACACTGGAAGCTGTGTCATACCTGTTTGAATGAGCATGGACAGGCGCAATGCAAGTTCAAATTACGGTGCAATGTAGGTGAATGCCGACAAGCACACAACTCACTTTTACACCCAAAGGAAGGATCCGTGGGAACTAGTGCACACACATCCGAACGAACAGCACCACGATGTTCCGAATGATTCCGGTGCGTCTGCATAATGGAGGCAAATCAATAACGGTACTGGCATTCCTGGACGAAGGAGCTTCGGTAACTCTTGTGGAGCGGAGGCTAGCCGATCGGTTGGGAGTAGTCGGTGTCCATGAAAAGCTCACCATTCAATGGACGGCGGACATAGAGCGAGTTGAAAAGGACTCAACGCGGACGAATGTTTGGGTGTCAGACATAGAGACAAAGGGAAAAACACTATTGACCACTGTTCACACGGTCAACAAACTAATGCTGCCAGCACAGTCACTAGATGCCAAGGAGTTGAGCCACCATTACAGCCATCTGCGTGGTTTATCCATTTCGTCCTACAATGGAAGACCAGAAATGCTTATCGGATTGAACAACCTGCATGCCTTCGCTCCACTGGAAGCAAAAATCGGTAGAGTAATGGAACCAATAGCGGTAAGATGCCAACTAGGGTGGACCGTGTACGGACCGAAGAAAACTATGAGTTCGGCAGAAGTGGCCGGATTTGTGAACGTCCACCAGAACGTTTCTAACGAGGACCTTTATGATCTTTTGAAGAATCACTACGCCGTTGAAGAATCGGTAGTTACAATACAGTTGGAGTCTACGGAAAATAAAAGAGCACGCGAAATTCTTGAGCGGACTACCAGAAGAATTGGAGATAGTTTCGAAACCGGATTGCTGTGGAAAAATGATAATCCGTCTTTCCCAGATAGTTACCCAATGGCGGTGCGTCGGTTGAAACAGCTGGAAAAGAAGCTGGAGAGAAATCAAGAGTTGCAACGCAACGTTAGCGAGCAGATTCTAGAGTACCAAAGAAAAGGATATGCACATCTGGCTACGACAGAAGAACTCGATGCAACGGATCCAAAAAATGTATGGTATCTTCCACTAAACGTCGTGCTAAACCCGAAAAAACCAGGGAAGGTCCGTCTTGTGTGGGACGCAGCTGCAACAGTTCAAGGTGTATCTTTAAACGACCAACTGTTGAAGGGACCCGACATGCTGGTTCCTCTAGTAACAGTTATAGCAGGGTTCCGTGAGCATCGAATTGCTATAGGTGGTGATCTGCGTGAGATGTATCACCAAATCAAAATCATACCTCAAGATAAGCAGTTTCAGCGTTTCTTATATCGCCACAACCCTAAAGAGACTCCACGCGTGTACATCATGGACGTCGTCACCTTTGCAGCAACAAGTTCCCCCAGCTCAGCTCAGTACATAAAAAACCGCAACGCACAAGATTACGCTGACCAATTTCCAGAAGCAGCGACTGCAATCATTGAACGACACTATGTTGACGATTACTTCGATAGCGTAGATACTATCGAAGAAGCAATTAGACGTGCGAAGGAAGTCAAATTCGTTCACCAAAAGGGAGGTTTTGAGATCAGGAATTGGGTTTCGAACTCGAATGAAGTCCTGCAAAGTTTAGGCGAACAAAGGCCTATCACGCCCGTTCCATTTCACGAAGACAAAGCGACATCCCAAGAACGAGTGCTCGGGATGGTGTGGGATCCTGTAAGCGATGAGTTTTTGTTCTCCACAAAACACCGAGAGCATCATCTTCCATACTTCAGTGGAGAAAAACGCCCAACAAAGCGTGCTGTTCTTAGCTGTATTATGGGTTTCTTTGATCCGTTGGGTCTCCTTGCTCCGTTTACCATTCATGGTAAGATTATTGTACAAACTTTATGGCGTAGTGGCTGCGATTGGGACGAGGTCATTGGCGATGAATGCTGGGAAATGTGGAAGCGCTGGATTGATCTACTACCGGTGGTGGAAAACATTCGCATACCGCGATGCTATCTTGGAGATTATTCATCATCAGAAATCGAGTCAGCTGAGGCACACATTTTTACAGATGCTAGTGAACACGCGTACGGTTGCGTCGCATACTTGCGAGTGGTTACTGGCGGAGCTATTAGGTGTACGCTGATTATGTCTCGTTCAAAGGTAGCACCATTGAAACTACAATCAATCCCGAGGTTGGAGCTAATGGCGGCCGTTCTAGGCGCTCGAATGAGTCAAACGTTGATAGCTATACATTCGCTGAATATCAATCGATGTGTCTTGTGGACTGATTCGCGGACTGTCTGGAGTTGGATCCGATCAGACCAACATCAATACAAACAATTTGTTGCATATCGCATCGGAGAGATACTTGAGTTCACCAGAGCGACTGATTGGCGATGGGTACCAACCAAACAAAATCAAGCAGATGTCCTGACGAAGTGGCGTCGAGATACCTTTGACAGCGATGGGGGAATGGTTTCGAGGTGCATCGTTCCTCTATCAATCGGAAAACGAATGGCCAACTCTCGAAGTACCTTTCGAGCAAACAGCTGAGGAGGCTAGGGGTCATGTGTCGTATCATAATGTCATTGATGTCGACCGGTGTTCACGCTGGACAAAACTTCTAAGGGTAATGGCGTATGTAGTTAGATTCGTCGATAACTGCAAGCGCAAGATGACTGGACAACTGCTAATCACCGTTAAAGCAACGCATAATATGCAGCAGAGAATCCTAGCACTTCTGAAATCGAATCAAAGGCCGCTTCAGAAGGATGAATTTTATAGAGCTGAGATTGTTCTCTGGAAACAAGCGCAGCAGAATAGTTTTCCCGACGAAAAAAATTTGCTTACTAAGAACCTTAGCCGAAAACCAGGAGAGAAGGAAGAAGCAGTCAAGAAATCTAGTTCCATCTATAAATTAACACCAATACTGGACGAAAATGGTGTACTTCGTATGGGCGGCAGACTGGAGTTGTCAGAGGAGCTATCATTTGATAAGAAATTTCCTATAATCTTGCCACGGAAGCATCCAACGACAGAAAAAGTTATTCATTTCTATCATGAAAAATTCGGCCATGGTAATCGAGAGACGGTGACAAATGAGCTACGTCAAAGGTTCTGGATTCCGAACATCCGCGCCGCTGTGCGCCATGTTATGAATGAGTGTACGTGGTGTAAAGTTCATCGATGTTGTCCTCAAGTTCCTATAATGGCGCCACTCCCAGTACAACGTATTACACCACACCACCGACCTTTCTACTCGGTGGGTATAGACTACTTAGGACCAATTGAAGTAACTGTTGGACGTAGAAAGGAGAAGCGATGGGTGGCCGTATTCACCTATCTTGCAGTTCGTGCAGTACATTTTAGAAGTTGTCGCAAGTCTATCAACACAATCCTGCTTAATGGCCATTCGGAGATTCAGTTGCAGACGTGGGGTTTCGAGAGAGATTTTCTCGGACAACGCGACGTGTTTTAAGGTGCAGACAATGAAATGCGAAAAATTCATCTCGAATGCGCAGAGAACGTTTCTAGTGCAGCGACAGCGTGGCATTTTATCCCTCCGGCTACGCCACACATGGGTGGAATATGGGAAAGGATGGTAAGATCAGTGAAGGAAGCATTGAAGACGTTAAACAATGGGCAAACCCTGTCAGACGAAGTTCTGTCGACGACACTCGCTGAAACTGAAGATATGATCAACACACGACCATTGACATATGTGTCACAAGAGGATGATGTCGAGGCGATCACTCCGAATCATTTTCTACGTGGATCGGTTACCGATGCGGACATGATAACTCAAAGCGAGGTAGAAATGGCCGAGGCTTTGCGTAATGCTTACAAGCGATCTCAACGACTGGCGAATCAAATGTGGGAAAGGTGGTTGAAGGAATATCTACCGACGATCAACAAACGTACCAAATGGTTCGAAGAGCAAAAACCGTTACAAGTAAATGATTTAGTGTTCCTTGTCGATGGAAAACACAGAAAAAGGTTGGGTCAGAGGAATCGTTGAAGAAGTGATACGGGGTTCAGATGGAAGAGTGAGACAAGCGATGGTTCGCACGACTCGCGGGGTGTTTCGTCGCGCAGCTGCTAACATAGCGGTGATGGAGATCAGATAGTAAATCCTGGTGTTGCAGGAACTACAGGATGTTACGGGCAGGGGTATGTTAACACCGCTATCGTACCCACCGTGTCCACCAACACTGCTACATACAAACGGAACAAGCCTGCCTGAGTTTCGTTGCCGATTTACATCGTCTGCTTAGAAAGGAGGATAAAGAATGAATTGATAGAAGAAAAGATGAAGAAATGTAAACAAATCTGCCATTAGGATTGAATTAGATGCGTTGAATTTATAAAATCTTATACTGTGAATTATAAGTGCCAGTAAACTATCTTGTGCTTAGGATTGTGGAATATTTGCAGTAAGTAATTGTACAAATTATACTATTCAGGAAAATGGATTATTTATTAATAAGTGCTTTCAAATTCCTTTCAAATAGTCCAACTATTCATCTCGGTGATCGCCTTATATCGTAACTGAAAAGAAAAGAAATCATAATTAATTGCGGCTTGTAAGTTATAGAAAGTGACCTGAAAAGAAATTGACACTGAATTAAAGATTGCTATTTGTACACAGGAAAGTATCCGATACAAAAGAAACCAGGATCGAGTAGAAAGGTGTGGTGTGCAAGAGTACAATAAGACCAATTATTGTAAGTAGACACTAAAGATAAAACTGTGAGTTGCTAATTAAATATAAATTCTAGTTTGAGCTGCCGCAAAATCCGGGCTGCTTCGAGAAATTTGGTTCAAATCCGAACAATTACTATTATTATTATTAGAATTTCCTCAGGTAATAACTGAAAGGTCTACTACGTATAATAGCGTATTACTTACTTACTTGATACTTGATGGGCTACAGCTCTTCGATGAACCTACGCCGAATGGAGTATCCTTCTCCACTGGACTCGATCCTGGGCCAATCGCTTCCAGTCGTCCTGAACATTGAGCGCCCTCAGGTCCTCTCCAACTGCAAAAAGCCATCGTGTACGCGGCCTTCCACGAAGCCTGCGGCCTCTTCCGGGTTCTCTACTAAATATTATCTTCGCTTGACGTTCTTCCGGCATACGAACAACGTGACCAGCCCACCGTAGTCTGCCGTGTTGTATAAGCTTAATAATATCCAGCCCTTTATATACCTGGTACAATTCGTGATTCATGCGACGCCGCCAGATACCGTTCTCTTGTTTACCGCCGAGTATTGTCCGCAGCACCTTACGCTCAAACACTCCGGAAGCTCTCCGATCAGCCTCCTTTAACGTCCATGTTTCATGGCCGTATAAAGCCACCGGAAGAATCAGAGTAGTATACAGCGCGAGTTTTGTTTTCGTTTGCAGACTACGGAAGCTGGTTACGAAGTCCGTAATAAGCAATTTGCAGCTGCAATACGCCTTTTCACCTCGCGTATTAGTAATAGCGTAATAGCGTATTAATGAATGTTTTATTATAATAATTTATCATGGCTATCTATAGTGCAATTATTCGACAGTAACTATTTCAACAGTTTTTAATTCATCAGTCTCACCGGAGCAAAGAGTGGTTGTCTCTATTATAAACGTAATATGGTTTCGCAGGCCAAATGATAGGAAGTCTTACTCTGTTGAAAGTCAAAATATCTTATATAGAGAGATTTAGTCTTATCTAGATTACTTCTTAGTATCTATAATTCAGAACTCACTGTATAGTGATCGTTTAGCTATATAAAGTGCACTAAATGGTATCAGACACTATTTCAAACATAACAGCCTTTAACATTGTAAAACAATGTCCAAGTCGCGTGGTCTAATATTTCATATTTCTAATTAAAACATCCATATCTTGTGCATATGCAAATAGAGTTTTGACACATTTTATAATGATTTTCAACTATTTTTTTTACAGAAACAAACTTCTTCTCACCGTTCCGTCGTTCTTACATGCTATAACTACAAGTGGCCCAGACGATATTAGTGGTTGCGCCCTTTGGTCCCTGGATTCGACCGGAGGCCGGATCCAACCGGTTCGCATTCCTCAGCAGCTAGCTGTCAATTGCCGTTCAAAAATATATACCATCAGAGAACACTGTCTGATTGCGGTCCAAGTCACACGAACACACCCCGATAGACCTTAAGCGTGAGTGTGTGTTGGTGCAATGCAGTAATGGAATGGGAACCATGCATATTGTGTATAACAACAAACACAATACAGCAAAACATCACGTACGACGGCATAGGAATAGCATCATCATCAATGGAATCACGCTCCGTACTGTGGCCTGGTATGGTGCTGCGTATTTCCATGTAAATCGAACCGTAGTGTATTCTGTTTCTGTATAGAAAATAAAAAAAATCTACGCCAATGTATGCGAGATCGAAAAGGAGTAGCTCGTTCGTTCGTCGTCGTTTGTCAGGTCGGTCGTCAGTCACAAACACGAACTCATATGCATAGAAGAAGAGTCGTTCGAAGAGGAAAAGTGTCGTCGATAAAAATTTCACAGTCCCGAAAAACTGGCCAGGAACAAATGAATTTCGAGCTTGCAAAATAGCCCCAGCTTTATCCGGTCGGTACAGTGCACAAGAATATCGCGTCTTCCGGACGTTGCTCGCGGATTTCGAGTGCGGTCGTGCGAATGTCACGCGCGTCAAGGTGCGTAGGTTCAAGGAATTCCAATCAGAGAAGGTTGGCTGGAAGCTATCTATCTGGAAGCAGAAAAAATATTGTGCAAATTGTATTGTGTGTACTACGGAGCTAGGGTAGTGGCCGCGGTCAATGGGATAGCTGGATAGTGTGAAAAGAAGAGAGCGAGAGTGTCACCGAGAAGGGCTTTGGATGGAACGTGGATTGACCCAGGAATGGTCTGGCTAATCGGAAGGAAATCGTGAAAAAAAAATTATCAAATCAGAAAACAGGTGCAACGTGAAAAAAAGCACTACACAGTTCTAAACAAGTGCTTTGTGGTGGGTTGTTTTTTTTGTGTTGAATGCGGAAGTAATGTGTATTAAAGCGTTATCAAAGGAGTAGGTAACTGGCGAAGAAAGTTGCGATCGAGTCTTGAGTGCGAAAACGAATGTCTGGCAAGGCCCACTAGATAGATCATGTATCATTAAGAGGAAGAAAGTGGTTCCATTTGAGAAGCAATGAAAGTGAATTATGCGTGTATATCGTTGGTGTGTATGTCAGAGTATTGATCCGGTTCCTGTGGTTCCTGTGGATTTTCCTCTATATGGGAGGAGAAACGGAAACTTCCAGACGGATTTGAATTATAGATAGGAACAACTTCAAGTGTTTTCTTCTACATATCTGGATTACAGATATATAAGGTGAGTAAAGTAACTTCCTTTCACACATAATGATTTAAACTTAAAATTTCGTTTTTAGAATACCTTTATTTTGAAAGCACTGGTCGTGATATCAAAACATAATAAGCTCTTGCAGTTAGTAGTTAGTCTGTCTTTATTTTTATGTTGCTTTCTTGTCTATCATTTGGACAATCTGTCAAATATCATCTCGCCTTCTAGCGAAATGCAACGCAATATGTATTTTGATTCATCCCTCAAAATAATTTAATTCACACTTTTCATGGTTTCTTTTAGAGTTCGTGACGGGTTTGAGTACAGTAGTGTTTCGTTTTTGTCAATGCATTTTGTAGTATTACCATCAAGTACAGCTAGCAGAATTTGGGGCAAGTGAGCCACCCGCCATAATTCAGTAAAATATCTAACTAAATGACTTTGCAGGTACATACATAGATTCGATCGTATAACCAAACCGTGTACAGAATTTTATATAGAATAGTCAAATTTGTCAAAAATGTTAAATTCAAATCGTAAGAAATAAGATAAAAGCAAAAATTGATAAACAAAAGAGTAAATAAAAATTGATAAAAGTAGGAAGCAGATACCTATTGATATAACAGGAAGGTTCATAGGAGTTGTAAGGCAAATTTTGACATTTCTATTGTGCACTACTTAAAAAAAGGTATAAGAACTGTATGATGAAACTAAACAGACAACCGACGGCAATACGTTGTCGTTAACAATAACAGATCAAAATTTTGAAGACAAGTTTTGTTATACATTAATTATACAACTCACAATTCTGGACTTATTTTGTAAACAAACATTGGAAGGAAAATTCCTGCTAAAGCAAGGATTTTCTGACAAAACCGCCATATGTATCCGACTGAAGAGGCTTTCCTCTATCAGATAAGGGAATTAGTTTTGGAGCAAAATGCTTGCATAATTCTACTGAATCCCTCTCCTCCCCCTATGTGATCTTGCCGCGATGGGTTGGCTTACGCCATTAGCACTGATATGGCAACCAAAGACATATTCTGTCGTGGTGGAATCACATGTTGACTATTTTTGTTCAATGCCGCGTCACAATTTGGCATTGACGCATTGATTTCCTGGATGTGCATGTGATCCAACGGACATCGTGTCTTGGAGCTTGGAATAGTAATGCAGTGAGGTGTGCCTCTGTCTTCAGTAATAATGAAGTGAGATCTCCTCCTTTTTTGCAATACTTTTTTGATAAGTTCCCTGATGATGATAAGACGTAGCTACGCTTAATTCTAGCTAGAAAGGTATATATACAAATAATTCTGGAGCTGTCTTTAGTTACAAAGCTAATAAATTGCATCAACAAACCAACAATTCTACCTATGCTACATCAAAAGTTTCCACATGCATATTGAACAACAGCTCATCTGAAATCAATCGTCACTGCAGGTGCTACAATAGGAACTGATCGTAATTGGGCTTAAATTCGTAAAAAAAATCTGGCTACTGGAATAGTGGAATATTCCTAGATCACGATGCGAGAGTGCAAAAAATGTCAAACTGACTGCAAGGATGATGAAACCGTTGTTGTGTGTGAGGGTTTTTGCGACGGTATTCAACGCTTTCACGCAAAATATGTTGGCCTTATGGCGCAACGTTATCTGGATGTGTAACGATTGTCGTGATTTGCTCGAAATCATAAAATTGACAGAAAAAAAAATTATGCTCAAAAAGGCAACAAAAAAATCAAAGTGCAATTTTATGTCTACATAAGGCGATATTGCAGCTGGTTTTTACTTTACTTCTTACAAAGTCATCTAGATTTATCTCTCATTCCCATATCCAAATGCTTGTCCAACCAACAG
This sequence comes from Armigeres subalbatus, assembly GCF_024139115.2. Lineage (NCBI taxonomy): Eukaryota > Metazoa > Arthropoda > Insecta > Diptera > Culicidae > Armigeres > Armigeres subalbatus. The sequence continues at coordinate 34,423,911 of NC_085141.1, forward strand.
ACATTACAGATCCTTCAAAAAGTTTAACATAACGCCACTGTTTTCATTCTGTGAATTCAACGTTACATTATTTCAAACTGAATATCAACACCACGTAAAAAAACGCGCAAAACCCTGTGCGTAAAATGTGCGTAGAAAATCGTAAGCGTAAATATTTTCTTTCAGTACTCATAAAGTTATGTACTTTCTTCGAAGTGAACTAAAAAAACAGATTAATCCATATGCTGTCCTTCTCGTGCATTATAAAGAAGGAATTGTTAGGGGGATAGATCTTATTATTCCCATCAATTTACATTTCTTGCTTAACTTTTCAAAAGGACCTGAGTAACATTTTTTCCATGAATTAATATGAATATTGCAATAAATAGACCAATATGAAAGCATTTGATTGCAGTACTCAAATCAATTCACGAAAAACATACTACATAGGTCTTTTTGAAAAGTTAAGCGAGGTTTGTTTCACTTACTTCACTCATGTGTCCTGAACACGGCTAGGCGTACATAAGGCCAACGTGAAAGGGACGGCTGCCTGCATTTACGAACCTGTGTTGATATCGATGTTTGATGGTATTGTCCACCAGGCCTAAATTATAAAACGCTATATCTGCGTCATCTCTTCTTCTGTAACACAAAAAGCCTCACTAGCGTATAACAACATAGATATCATGTTTGAGTTAAATATTCGAAGCTTGGTGCATTGACAAATCTGATTAGATTTCCATATATTTCGGCCACCAGATCAATGAGAAAATGTGCAGGTTGAGAATCAACGACCGGTTCTTAACCCTTAAATGCGCAATGTTGTTTTAAAACAACAAACCGAAAATACGTTCAATGTTAATAATTTCAATGGTTATTTACGTTAAAAATATTTCCGACGATTTCTAAAAAAATCGCCTGCGCCTTTAAGGGTTAAACTTCAGCATAATCAACGTTCATAGCCCACACTCCGGAGGCACTGATGATGATAAGGACGCATTTTACGCGCAGGTGAAAGGTGAGTACGACAGCTGCTCAAGCCACGACGTCAAAATTATCATAGGAAATTTGAACGCTCAGGATGGCCAAGAGGAGAAGTTTAGACCCACTATTGGGAAGTTCAGCACCCACCGGCTGACGAACGAAAACGGCCTACGACTTATTGATTTCGCTACCTCCAAGAATATGGCCATTCGCAGCACCTATCTCCAACACAGCCTTCCGAATCGGTACACCTGGAAATCATCACTGCAGACAGAATCACAAATCACCATGTTCTGATTGATGGACGGCACTTCTCCCAGATTATCGACGTCAGGACATATCGTGGCGCTAACATCGACTCTGACCTGATTTCGCCACTGCATAAGTGCAGTATCTCGAGGCTGCGTTGCCGGAAGAGGATGAGCTCGATGGGACCCCTCTTGAGGAGCGCAGCGGAGAACAACGTCGGGTATGTGGGACGCAGTCGACGGAACGATTGGTTCGACGAAGAGTGCAGACAGATTCTGGAGGAGAAGAACGCAGCGCGCGCTGTCGCGCTGCAGCAAGGTACCCGACAGGAGAAGAAACACCGTCTGGAAAAAGCGGAGTGCGAGGAGATGGAACAGCTGTGCCGTTCTCAAGAAACACGCAAGTTCTATCAGAAGCTCAACGCATTCTAAAACGGCTTTGTGCCGCGAGCCGAAATGTGCAGGGATAAGGATGGGAGCATCTTGACGGACGAACGTGTGGTGATCGAAAGGTGGAACAAGCACTACGATGAACATTTAAATGGCGCTGAGAGTACAGGCAGTGAAAGTCAAGGCAGCGGAGGAAATGACTACGTCAGTTCAGCGGACGATGGAAGCCAACCAGCCCCCACATTGAGGGTAGTTAAGGATGCCATCCAACAGCTGAAGACCAATAAAGCAGCTGGTAAGGATGGTATCGGATCTGAGCTCATCAAGATGGGCCCGGAAAAGCTGGCTGTTTTACATTTATTCAAATTAACTTTATGTTTTTTTTTCGCAATGGTACATGTCGATTATTCAATTTTTTGAAAGCGGAGATTTTGTGGGCTTTTGAAACCGTTTCCATTCAAAGTTCATTTCGGAACGCCGGAGCAAATGTTGCCCTATTCAAGCTTATGTTTACTGACAGTCAAATAGCGGCAAAAATGGAAATGGGTCGCACAAAAGCTGGATATATTGTTACTCATGGACTAGGGCCATTTTTCGAACAAGGCTCATAAAAGTATGGAGCACTCTTCAGAAATCTTGTTAGCCTGTCAACAGTTAGATGTCAACATTATATTTTGGAACGAGGAAATTAACCAAGTGGAGTCCATGTATGTGGGATCAGCCTTTTTATCCTCGTCGTGTTTTTCTTCGAATACTGGATTGTTACAGAAAGTTGGTTAAATCTCAATGGACGTACCGAACGTTAACCTTAAACTCTCAAAGGACTTGAACCTTGATATCAAAAGCATGAGTAATAGCATTTCTTTCGATATGTTAAATCTCATATCGGCAGCTGTGGTCTTCACGTTGTGCATAATGCTTTCAAGAATGGGCAGAAAAAAACGGGTGGTGTATTGATGAGTTTTTGCAGTCTTTGTACTACTTGTTCAAAGATGTTCCGTTGGGACGTGCAGATTACGTGGCGGTTACTGGTAGTGAAGATTTTCCTCTAAAATTTTGTTCTGTTCGCTGGGTTGAAAACCGGGGCGATCAAAATGCTCCCTAATTTTCGGGTATACGTTAGCGCAGTTCACTCGCAACAAGATAAGAAGGCCAAGGTAACGTCTGCCGGATTTAAAAGAAGCTTTCCTTCGGTCTTTAAGTCGAAAAGGTTTTGAGACGTAGCTGAGGCTGACCGAATGATTGGACCCAAATTGATTTTTTTAATGTCTGCTGCAGCATCATTGGAACCATTCCTGAAGAAGCTCCAGACTGAAGCTCCAATGGTACCATTTTTGTTTAATGATCTGATCGGGCTGATCAAACCTGTGTTAAGCCGGAATGCTTGCAGGTGCTTGATTGATTTACAAATCAATGAACAAAATACGCTAATTACTGCACAAGGTGATATTGGTTTTACTGCGAAGGCCGCCATTAAGTCCGAAAGTGAACTCGGAAAGATCCAGGAGCAAAAGATCATCTTGTTCCGTCAGGGCTGTAAACAGTATTATATGGGGTTCCTAGAAAAAATGCAGGTTCTGTCCATGTCAAGGTTCAAAGATTTGTCGTCGGCTTATAAGAGATGTACCCGTTTGGACAAATTATTGACGAGTGCAGTTGAAGAAAGTGTTTTACGGTTTATTTTATCTTACCTGTAAGTGACAAATGTTTAAGTGGATTTGTGTATGTTCCTGGGAGGGAGCTCTCGATACTACACATCAAATTAATTATATACTGTCGTCATGTAACAAGTAAATTTTCAACAAGAAAGAACAATCAATTTTCAGGTGGGGCCTACCACCTGAAAAGACTAAATTCATTTTTGCGTGTTATTGTTGTTATATTGCCTTCAAAAATTTGCTTGCCGAGAGTTTCGTTTTCGGCTCACACTGACAGCTAGATTTCGGCTCGGCTTGACACACACATTTTTCGTATCTGTTTCTCCCTCCCAGGTATGTTCCATTCCTGAATGTTCTGTGTTTGGGCCTGAAGATAGGCAATTAAAATTATAAATAGAGAAATTCCCAGACATTAGATTTTATATTGCCGGTACCACATGGCACAAATTAATTCAAGGTGCCCAAATAGGATCTGAATCCTAATACAAATCCAGCTATGAATACAGCAGTTGGTTGCTGACGACAAAGAACACAAAACGGGATGAAAATATATTTTGCGGGATTTGACTGATGGACCAAAATATTATAAAGAAACCTCGTCATATCTCGCAATAGGCAACACATTGGACGTTTCTCTCGGGGCACAGGGAGATCGTCAGTTATTTTAATTTGTTGAATGTGTTGTTAACTGTTTATTTTTGTATGTTTGTAAAATAATTTTATTCTAATAAGTGGAAAGAGCTTTGCACACCTGCTATCAGTGGTGAAAAAGGTTTTGATTCTTTCCCACGGTAATGCAACTGTTGAAAGAGGATTCTCTGTAAACAAGGAGTGTCTCGTTGCGAATTTAACAGGAGAAAGTCTTGTTGCACAACGGTTGGTGTATGATGCAGTTTTGCGCGCGGGTGGTGTAAGTAAGATTGAAATTAACAAATCTTTGATCCATTACCTACGTTATAAATCCCCATTCTCGTTACATCGAAGCAATGCAAAGAAAGAAATTGGAGGAAAATGAAGCTGTAAAAGCAAAACAACGAAAGCGGGAGGCGGAAAAGAAACGGAACGAGTTAGAAGTCAAAAGAGCTAAGTTGCTAGCAGACACGCAACGTTAGGTTGTAATTTTGGATAAGCAAATGAAAGAACTCAGATGAATATTACATTGTAATAATGTTCTTGTGCATTTTGTTATTATATTACTAAATAAACTTTTGAAAGAATACTATCAAGTGTTTTTTCTTAACTTCATTTAGGTGAACTACCATCAAGTGTGGTTTTCATATCATTCTCTCTATGGTTTTTCAGAGTAAACAAAAATTAGAATTGAAATCCGGGAAAGAATATTTTATAACCAGGAAAATCGGTAAAAATCCGGGAATTTTTTGTAGCACGGCAAATGCTGGGTAAAGCGTACCATTGGTACTTCGCGTACCTGAAGGAATAAAATAGACCCCATCTCGCGGTCCTTAGCCTCTTACCCAGCAACTCCTATCCCTACCTCCCCGCGGTGCTGGCAGGGATACGAGCAACCTTAGGGAAGATCGGGTAACCAACCCCGGTGGGAACTATGGTCGTATGCTGACAGGGAAGGGGGGTTTGCTCCTCTCCGGAGGTGCAAATCTTATTGAGCGTCTGTTCTCCATGTCAGGATCGGCTCACAACAGCGTCTGTTTTCCATGTTAGGGGCGGCTGATCATCGTCCGAGTGCCAGCGAGGGACTCTAAGTGAAACTGTGCACCATGGTCCACCGGAAATTTAGGGGGTTTGGTGTCAGACCCTGCAAGCCAGCCTTTAAAAAATCATAAGCAACGAACAATCAACAAGAGAATACGGACCGGAATCATCGGCGAAGAACACTGCGACGAAAAGGGACTAGCGATTGGAAACTCGGTTCGTGGAACTGCAAATCTCTCAACTTCATCGGGAGCACACGCATACTCGCCGATGTGCTCAAGGACCGTGGATTCGGCATCGTAGCGCTGCAGGAGGTGTGTTGGAAGGGATCAATGGTGCGAACGTTTAGAGGTAATCATACCATCTACCAGAGCTGCGGCAACACACATGAGCTGGGAACAGCTTTCATAGTGATGGGCGATATGCAAAGGCGCGTGATCGGGTGGTGGCCGATCAATGAAAGAATGTGCAGGTTGAAGATCAAAGGACGGTTCTTCAACTTCAGCATAATCAACGTCCATAGCCCACACTCCGGAAGCACTGATGATGATAGGGACGCATTCTACGCGCAGCTGGAACGTGAGTACGACAGCTGCCCAAGCCACGACGTCAAAATCATCATAGGAGATTTGAACGCTCAGGTTGGCCAAGAAGAGGAGTTTAGACCGACTATTGGAAAGTTCAGCGCTCACCGGCTGACGAACGAAAACGGCCTACGACTAATTGATTTCGCCGCCATTCGCAGCACCTACTTCCAACACAGCCTCCCGTATCGGTACACCTGGAGATCACCACTGCAGACAGAATCACAAATCGACCACGTTCTGATTGATGGACGGCACTTCTCCGACATTATCGACGTCAGGACATATCGTGGTGCTAACATCGACTCTGACCACTATCTGGTGATGGTTAAATTGCGTTCAAAACTATCCGTCATCAACAATGTTCGGTACCGACGACCGCCGCGGTACGACCTAGAGCGACTGAAGCAACCTGATTTCGCCGCTGCATACGCGCAGTATCTCGAGGCAGCGTTGCCGGAAGAGGGTGAGCTCGATGGGGCCCCTCTTGAGGACTGCTGGAATACAGTCAAAGCAGCCATTAACGACGCAGCGGAGAACAACGTCGGGTATATGGGTCGAAGTCGACGGAACGATTGGTTCGACGAAGAGTGCAGACAGATTCTGGAGAAGATTCTGTGAAGATTTCGGGCGAACACTCCAGTTCGTTCGAATCGCACCGGGGACTAAGACAAGGTGATGGACTTTTGTGCCTGTTGTTCAACATTGCGCTAGAAGGTGTCATGCGGAGAGCCGGGTGTAACAGCCGGGGTACGATTTTCAACAGATCCAGTCAATTTATTTGCTTCGCGGATGACATGGACATTGTCGGCCGAACATTTGCAAAGGTGGCAGAACTGTACACCCGCCTGAAACGTGAAGCAACAAAAGTTGGACTGGTGGTGAATGCGTCAAAGACATAGTACATGCTTGTGGGCGGAACCGAGCGCGACAGGGCCCGCCTGGGAAGCAGTGTTACGATAGACGGGGATACCTTCGAGGTGGTCGAGGAATTCATCTACCTCAGATCCTTGCTAACGGCTGACAACAACGTTAGTCGTGAAATACGAAGGCGCATCATCTGTGGAAGTCGGGCCTACTACGGGCTCCAGAAGAAACTGCGGTCGAAAAAGATTCGCCACCGCACCAAATGTGTCATGTACAAGACGCTCATAAGACCGGTTGTCCTCTACGGACATGAAACATGGACAATGCTCGAGGAGGACTTGCAAGCACTCGGAGTATTCGAGAGACGGGTGCTTAGGACCATCTTTGGCGGTGTGCAAGAAGACGGTGTGTGGCGGCGTAGAATGAACCATGAGCTCGTCTAACTCTACGGCGAACCCAGTATCCAGAAGGTAGCTAAAGCCGGAAGGGTACGATGGGCAGGACATGTTGCAAGAATGCCGGACAGCAACTCTGCAAAGATGGTGTTCGCTTCCGATCCGGCAAGTACGAGACGGCGTGGAGCGCAGCGAGCGAGATGGGCAGACCAGGTGCAAAACGACTTGGCGAGCGTGGGGCGTATCCGAGGATGGAGAGATGCGGCCTCGAACCGTGCATTGTGGCGTCAAATTGTTGATTCAGTGTTATCTGTTTAGATGTTAACTAAATAAATGAAATAAATGAATTGTAGCCTTTAAAATGGTCACCCTGTAAGTTCAAATTCATCACTAAAACTGGGGCTACCGGACGCGGAAACTCTTTTAGTATACTGTCCCTATGCAAAACCTCAGATTGGCCCTTGGCCACCGGAGATGTTCTGGGTTGTCCGAAGGGGAGCGGGCCATTTGGCATAGTCATTTGGCATAACGCCATTTGGCATAAAGGCCATTTGGCATAATTGTGACCAGCGTCAAAAGTTAGGATCTTTTGGCATAACGGACATTTGGCATAATTTTTCTTTGCGTTCGCACAAATGGACTAAGTGGTGCGGGAAACACCCCGGAATAGTAAATATAACACCCGTCGATAACAATATTAAAATGACATTATCCTCTCGCGGAAAGAATACATTTGCAATGCAATGCAAAAGCAGGCGCATGCCCGGATTAGAGCAATGGTGGATGTAATCCCTTCTTTAAAACTAGGCGTGTGGCTGGATTATGGCAATGGAGGATATGATACCTTCTTTAAAAGTAGACGCTTGCCCGGATTAAGGTCATGGTGGATGCGATCCCTTCTTTAAAAGTAGGCGCTTGCATGGATTATGGCAATGGAGGATGTAATCCCTTCTTTAAAAATAGGCGCTTGCCCGGATTATAACAATGGTGGATGTGATTCCTTCTTCAAAAGAAGGCGCTTGCCCGGATTGAGGCAATGGTGGATGTGATCCCTTCTTTAAAAGTAGGCGCTTGCCCTGATTATGGCAATAAAGGATTTGATTCGTTCTTCAAAAGTAGGCGCTTGCCAAGATTAAAGCAATGGTGGATGTAATCTATTCTTAAAAAGTAGATGTGTGGCCCGAATTGTGGCAGTGGTGGATGTGACTCCTTCTTTATCAGTAGGCGCTTGCCGGGAATAAATCAATGGTAGATGTGATATCTTCCCCGAGTAGCACAATTCAGATTAATTTGGTTGTAGTAACTCATATGTGACTTGATTGGTTTTAGTAACTCGTCTACGACAAGTGTATTATTGCTTGAGGTTTTAAAGTTAGGCGCTTGCCCGGATTAAGGCAATGGTGGATTTGATCCGGTTTTAAGGCACATGCCCAGATTGAAGCAATGGTGGATATAATCCCTACTTTAAAAGTAGGCATGTAGCCGGAATAAGTCAATGATGGATATGATCCCTCCTTCGGAAGTAATTCTGCCGTTTTGTTATTTGGTTCTTCCGGAAAATTTCTACCATCAGTCTAAATTTATCAGAAAACAGCCTCGACCTACTTTATCTACGCTAAACAATACATGACATATCCCTTTCGCTTTCACAGTTAAAAATTATACCAAATGTCCGTTATGCCAAATGGCGTTATGCCAGATGACTTTATGCCAAATGACACAGACCCTTCCGAAGGTATGTAAAAAATGCATTTTTTTCTTCTGCTTGTCATTTTATGTGACGTTTACTTTCATCATGTTCTATGCTTTCCCAGAAACTAGAACTAATATGCTGATCAATGCTGGCTGTAGATCAAAAATCCGTCAGGTATACACAGAGATATCGCCATTTCCGTGAAAATGGTACGGGATATTGGCCATACACTCTGAATAAATGTCATTTTTTGCAGAACACCCGGAACCTATTAAAAATGGCCAGTGAGTCTTACGGTCCTCAAAATGTATCTTTAATATAGATTTTATATTCATCGTCTTGGGAAAACATGAATTTTGACACCTATATATGCATGGTTCCAGATGGTTCGAAGACCCCTGGAACCTGCTATAACGGTGGCAGTGGATACTATCGCCCTAGGAATGTTTCTGTTATCATCGTCAAAGCCAAGATGAATACACCACTAGGTGTTCCAATCTGCCAAATTCACGATTCAGCAATCTTGGATTTTAGTATGAGAGAGCCAGCCGGTTTGTTTATGTTTTGCACCGAAAATGAATCCCCCCCCCGTCTTCTTCTCGTCCATATATTGGGCAGATTGAAACACCTAGCTGTGTATTCATCTTGGTCAAAGCCACAACCTTATTTATTCTGCAGGGCGGTTTGCATATTTTGACCTTCCTAAAGATGTTGTTATTGGTCAACCAAAATTTGAACAACTTTTCATAACAATGACCAAATGCTTTCGTTTTTTCACAGTACAAAGCCATAAATATGCTTAATGATCTGTACTGATGAAAATGTTAACATTCCATCAAAGTTAAGATATTTGGATTTGAAGTTATTGCCTCAATATGGGGACACTTGATCCCCCATTAGTCACCCATACAAAAATTTGACGAAGAAATTCAAAAAAAATATAAATCTATTCTCAGGCTTCTAATTTTTTGTAGCTTTGACAGATTTTATAAAGGGTTGTCAGGAAAAAATATTTATTGCGTAGATATCATAGAAAGGGGATCAAGTCTCCCCAAATTTCAAAATTGCATTGAATTCGACCAATAACAAAAATCGTTCACGTATACGCACAGCAATTCGAAAATTCCACTTATTTTAAAGGAAAAATATTTAAAAAATCTGAGGGCACTTTTCTAATTTTATCAAAGCAAGTTTTTGGAGAGGGATCAATTTCCCCCGAATATTTTTAAAGTTGATTTTTGACAGCAGTCCAAAAAATCGATTGTGTATCAATAACAACAATAATTTAAGGACTGTCATACATCAGTAAAGTTGAATACTATATTTCTTAGACTGTGTGTTAATCACGTATGTTTATTTATTTTTGGCTGTGATACATCGGAAATCCGAAAGGGGATCAAGTCTACCCAGTCTCCCCTAGTGATTGGACATTTGTCGAAACATTACTTTAAAAAAATCATGGACCTGGTTAGGGGTCGTTCAAAAATTACGTCCAAGGTTTGAGGGGGGAGGGGGTCTAAGTTTTGTGACAGTTTGTTACAGGGGGAGGGAGGGGGTTTGTCTTACGTGACGTAAGTAAAATTTGCATTTTAAAAACATATTCAAACTGCTAGTAAGAAACATAACAAACTATGTTATTGTAAAAGTAGTGTACGCAAATGAAAAACCAAAATTATCATCAAAATAAAAATGACACATGTACGTACAGGGGGAGGGGGGGTCAATGATTTGTGACAGTTTGTGACAAGAGAGGGAAGGGGTTGAAAATGCCGAAAAACGATGGACGTAATTTTTGAACGATCCTTTAATGTCCATCTCGAGAGCATAGATATGAAATTATTATTGAATAATTTAAATGCAAAATATGCTCATATTAAGGTGTGTAGGCAAGTCGTTCAATGCTTGAGCAACAGTGAACCGTGAGCAATAGGCGTAGAGGTTTATTATTTCTTAGTGATTCTACTATATGTATTAGGGTGGTTCAAAAAATCGATTTTGCTCAACAGTGCTCATCTGATTCTTTATCATGTTCTGAGTGTCCCCTGAAAATTTGTGCTCATTTGGATTAAAACTGATTTAGCACAAGCGATTTCAAGTTTGCATGCAAATTAGTATGGAAAAATTCATTTTTTCATTATACTGTAAATGACGCTTCCGCATTAAGCGCAGGTTAAAAGAAAACCTACATAGCTAAAAGGAGTACTCAACAGCTTTCACCTAACGAAAACCGCATGTTGATTAATCGCCCCAATAATTAGTAATCGATTTTAATACAGGTTGCGAATCTTTAGTCATGATCGTTGAACTTCTTTGAGGGCATCACTGAAATGTGCTGTGCAACATAGCAGCCTGAATTTGTGTGTGCTTTCTTTCGCGCCACGAGCAGCAATGTTGCCTGTTGAGGAGTTATGCAATTAGCTCCAGAAAACCACGGTATAGATTAAATTCGATTACTAATTATTGGAACGATTAATTAAGAAATTTTCACTGAGAGAAAGCTGTTGAGTATTCCTTTTTGCTATGTAGGTTTTCTTTTATCCTGCGCTTAATGGGGAAGCAATTTGCATGCAAACTTGAAACGGCTTGTGCTAAATCAGTTTTAATCCAAATGAGCTCAAATTTTCAGAGGACATTCAGAACATGATAAAAAATCAGATGAGCGATGTGGAGCAAAATCAATTTTTTGAACCATCCTATTATGTATGCATTGGTATACTATAATGCCTGTGATGCATTTCACTTCATCGCGGCGTCAACATAATTTTCAGCCAGTCTAGACTGATGTTGCAGCCATATGCCTGTCAGTCAGTGGAAGTCCTTGTATTGTCTATAGATTGACCTCAGTCAAACCTACTGTGAGTGTGATAATGCATAACAGTGCACTAACTGAATGCACTTTTACACATTCGGCTGCAAATGTTTTCCTCCGATGAACTATGTTTCACCAATACACTAAGGCACTAATGCTTCAGTTCATCTCTCTGCATCGTCACATACGGTGGATATTGGTGTAGAACAGAACGCAGTCAGAAATGCATTTTGGATGGATGAACTTTGGCATCTCTCCCGATTGCACTGCAAGAATAGCATACTGTGAAGATTTGATATGGCAAATTTGGCACACAAATACAATCACGCTCCATGGGTTTAATTGTTACAATAACAGCAAATTACACCGATAGTATACTCTACAACCGTTCAATGGCTGTTCGATTTTTGTGCGTCTGGATTGGGGAGGAGGAAGGCCACCCCCAATGCTAGACTTCCTTCTGCAGCACCACATCCGTAGTCGGCGTCAGGTTGGTTGACCTACAAGGGAAGCGCAGAGGAATCCCTAGCAAACGACCGAGACCACAGCGCATGTTCTTTCCCGACAATAATGGGTATTCCGGTCGGTGCATGATTGCGGAACATGTCGATGACGGCGGTGGGCTATAAACTCCAGATACACGCACCGCTCTTATAGGCGGCACTTTTGGGCAAATCGCTGCACACGTGAATGTGAGATTGGGATTCTGCGCGCCGTCGCGCCGGTCAGTTGAACCCAGGTCCGTTTTTTTTCGGGCTTGATTAATACTATACACGTACGTTACGTACGATGAAAATGATGACGATGACAATCGTGAATGCGTACCAATGCTTTTGCCCCTGCGGTAGGAATCTTGGACCGTGATGACGTACATGGGAACCTGGGTGCACTTTTTATGAAACATGCAGATATTTCTGACAGGCGCAATATCACGTTTATAAAAATGTAGCTTTTCAGTTATTAAAACATATAGAATAGATTAAATGGTGGCTTTGATAAGATTTGTTTTATTATAATCACATCTTACTAGCGGATAGCAGATTTTAATATAGTTCTGCATAAGAACCTTACAGAAACTGTATAAAATTTTGGGGTATACAATTTTGGAAGATTTTAATACAATCATTGTATTTTTGTATTAAGCTTTCAGCTTCCACACTGATATTCTTCCCTCCCCCTTCATACGGGAGCTTGGCAGAAGGAAGGTCGTGTGATATGTGCCATCACAAATATTGCCCTCCGCTTGCTTTCAAATCGACTTCTATAAAAACATTCTTCATGCCTGTCGTATCCTAACGGAACTATCAATTCTATACTTTCGCCTCTAATTCTATCATGAACATGTACGTCTAAGTTTGGAAGATGATATTAGCATTTCCATATCATTGTAAATCGTTTAACTTCACGTAGAAGTATTACTTTAGATTATAATTGAACCGTTTGTTTGAGAAACTGCATATGTAACATTTTTGGCCAAAATGAGATTTTTATATATTCTGAATCCTCGTCCAAAAATACGTATCCTGGCAAAAAAATACGTAAAAAAAATTTTGATCAGGAATGTATAAAAAAAATCGTTTGTTTGAGAAGCTACATAAGTACAAGCAGTGTTGGTAAAATCACTCATACATTTCAAACAACGAGCGCTCCCGTGAGAACGGAATCGTCTGCGATTTTAATAGAATGCATCACGCTTGAATTTTTCATGCTAAAACGCATCATTTCATTCATGTGCTAAAAAATCATTTTGGTTTAAAAACGCATTTGAAATTAATTTGGGGGCAATTCATTGCTTATACATAAAAGAGTGTCTAATATTATATGCGACAATCATCAATTCACCGTTTTTAGCGAAGGAGAACAAAAGAAAACATACGATGATTCAAATGGATGATTCAACTCATCCATGAGTTTTTAGGTGCTGATTTGGGTGCGTTTCAACTCACGCTTGATTTGAATCATCCATGAGTTTTGAGATTTTGAGTTTTTACCAACACTGAGTACAAGCACTTCAAAAAGCAATTGTGGAGTACTGCTTACAGTTTTCGCACTATAAGTGCCCCAGGGGGTTGAGTTTTGCCAAAAACTGTTGATCTGTATTGAAGAAATGGAAAGATTTGATGCTAATTTGTTAAAAAATAGTTTTTTGTTGTTTTCTCGAAATTGTGTAAAATGGATATATGCAGTTGCTCAAACAAATGATTCAATTTGATGTTTGTAGAAAAATTATTTCAATATTTCAGTTATTATGTAATTGAAATTATCTCAACAAGTTGCGTAATTGAAGCTAGTTCTGTGATTGGCCCTTCTGATAGAAGCACAAAGCAGAAACAACTCCTCCGCTGCCCCGATCCCTCCGAAAGAGCTTGCGTGTCAATCGATAACACGATCCATTGGGTACTTAGCAGCAGTTCAGTGAGATTCATAAGGTTAAGGTTCAATTTCTTCGTAGTTTTTTTTTTCAAGTTGAACAAAAAGAACAAGTAGAATTTCGGTTTCTGGCAGCGGTCTCTTCATTGACAATCAGATGAACATGTTGCATTCATTTTTTTTTTGACGTAGAATTACGTCTTTAGGTAATGTTTCAATGTTTCGTCCAGGGTGGGACGACCCTACGTTGTGTTATTTTTTGATGTGTTATTCCGGACGACGAATGAAGGAAACTACTTCTTCAACTGAACCTCTGAATTTATTGCCTCCGAGAGGCAGCGTGCCTGCTCGGAGGTTACGGGGGGTGGGTCATTCCAAAGTTTCAAATCTGGGACCGTCACGATAAGAGGTCAGGAAGTACGAGCCAATAACTCAGCCGTTTTTCAACGAATTCCGAAGATTTTGGTATGAATCGATCAGTAAACTCTTTAAGATTCTATACAACTATTGTAAACAATTGATTTAATGCATTTAACTATTGAAAATTTTAATTTCGCCAGCCAATGTTAAAATTGCACTTTAATAGTCAATTGCCGACATTTCGGCTATTAGCCATCCCGCATAAACATGCATAAAATGTTGATGATCCAATTTCGTATCCTCTCGCAATATACGTAATTCTACGTTTAATTTGTGGTCTCATCTTTGATACAACCCTCTACTTTTCTCAAAGTTTTAAATGAAAACTCGAAAATACACGTCTTAATGCAAGAATAAATAGTCAAAAACAGAATTTTAGTTACGTCGCATTCATCTGGATTTCCGTTCTTTTTGAATTTTGCGTTCTGGTCTAGAAGTTTGATTAGATGCAACAAAAAATATCGTATTGTAATATCGAAAAGCATGCATGCTGAGAAGGTATTTAGTATCATCATCAGGGTGCTCATCCTGCCCCGTTCTATCCTAAGCCAGCCATCATAATGAACTACAAGGTTCTTCTTAGTTTACATTCGGACTCACAAATTTCGATCAATTCTTACCGGCTTCTAGAATACTTTTTCTTATAGACTTTTAATATTACATCCATCCTTGAAAATCTGGAAAAGACTTCTTGAAATCTTCACGGCCTTTTAGTAGCTTTTCGAGAAATAATTTTTTTTTGAATCCTAGAAACCTCGTCGATTATCAGTTTGACATCTGATTATTTTGAAATCCTTTCGTACAGATTCAGTCGGCTAATGACTTCAAACATAATAACATGAGCTGAACTGTTTACGTTTGAATTAGTGGGACCTCCGTCGGGGGGACAATGGGTTAAATGGGTTTAGGGTCATTTGGCCGAATGCCATTTAGCCGAACGCCAGTTTGCCGAATGCCGTTTGGTCGAACACGGATACAAATTTCATCCATTTGCTTCAAAACTATACAATATACATACAATATGCACGGCAAATGCTGTGTAAAGCGTACCATTGGTACTTCGCGTACCTGAAGGAATAAAATAGACCCCATCTCGCGGTCCTTAGCCTCTTACCCAGCAACTCCTATCCCTACCTCCCCGCGGTGCTGGCCGGGATACGAGCAACCTTAGGAAAGAACCCCGGTTGGAACTATGGTCGTATGCTGACAGGGAAGGGGGGGGGGGGGTTTGCTCCTCTCCGGAGGTGCAAATCTTATTGAGCGTCTGTTCTCCATGTCAGGATCGGCTCACAACAGCGTCTGTTCTCCATGTTAGGGACTCCAAGGGACTCTAAGTGAAACTATGCACCATGGTCCACCGGAAATAAGGAGGAATGGTCCTCCGGAAATTTAGGGGGTTTGGTGTCAGGCCCTGCAAGCTAGCAAAAAAAAAACTTACGCAACATATAATCAAGAAGAGAGTTCGGACCTGAACCATGGGCGAAGGCCACTGCGACGAAAAGGGACTGAGGGACTAAGGAAAAAGGCACACCGGCTGACGAACGAAAACGGCCTACGACTAATTGATTTCGCTGCCTCCAAGAATATGGCCATTCACAGCACCTACTTCCAACACAGCCTTCCGTATCGGTACACCTGGAGATCACCACTGCAGACAGAATCACAAATCGACCACGTTCTGATTGATGGACGGCACTTCTCCGACATTATCGACGGCAGGACATATCGTGGCGCTAACATCGACTCTGACCACTATCTGGTGATGGTTAAACTGCGCCCAAAACTATCCGTCATCAACAATGTTCGGTACCAACGACCTAGAGCGACTGAAGCAACCTGATGTCGCCACTGCATACGCGTAGCATCTCGAGGCAGCGTTGCCGGAAGAGGGTGAGCTCGATGGGCCCCTCTTGAGGACTGCTGGAATACAGTCAAAGCAGCCATTAACGACGCAGCGGAGAACAACGTCTGGTATATGGGTCGAAGTCGACGGAACGATTGGTTCGACGAAGAGTGCAGACAGATTCTGGAGGAGAAGGACGCAGCGCTGGCGGTGGCGCTGCAGCAAGGTACCCGGCAGAACGTGGAACGTTATAGACGGAAGCGGAGACAACAGACCCGCCTTTTTCAGGAGAAGAAACGCCGCCTGGAAGAAGCGAAGTGCGAGGAGATGGAACAGCTGTGCCGTTCTCAAGATACACGCAAGTTCTATCAGAAGTTCAACGCATCCCGCAAAGGCTTCGTGCCACGTGCCGAAATGTGCCGGGATAAGGATGGGAGCATCTTGACGGACGAACGTGTGGTGATCGAAAGGTGGAAGCAGCACTACGAGGAAAACTGAATGGCGCTAAGAGTACAGGCAGTGAAAGTCAAGGAAGAGGAGGAGATGACTACGTCAGTTCAGCGGACGATGGAAGCCAACCAGCCCCCACCTTGAGGAAAGTTAAGGATGCCATCCAACAGCTAAAGACCAATAAAGCAGCTGGTAAGGATGGTATCGGAGCTGAGCTCATCAAGATGGGCCTGGAAAAGCTAGCCACTTGCCTGCACAAATTGATAGTCAGAATCTGGGAAACTGAACAGCTAACGGAGGAGTGGAAGGAAGGGGTTATATGCCCCATCTACAAGAAAGGCGACAAGCTGGAGTGTGAGAACTTTCGAGCGATCACCATCCTTAATGCCGCCTACAAAGTGATATCCCAGATCATCTTCCGTCGTCTGAGTTCGTGGGAAGTTATCAAGCCGGCTTCGTTGACGGCCGCTCGACAACGGACCAGATGTTTACTGTACGACAAATCCTTCAAAAATGCCGTGAATACCAGGTCCCAACGCACCATCTGTTCGTTGATTTCAAAGCGGCATACGACAGTATAGACCAAGTAGAGCTATGGGAAATTATGGACGAGAACAGCTGGGAAGTTTACCAGACTGATCAAAGCAACGGTGGGTGGTGTGCAAAACTGTGTGAAGATTTCGGGCGAGCACTCCAGTTCGTTCGAATCGTGCCGGGGACTAAGACAAGGTGATGGACTTTCGTGCCTGTTGTTCAACATTGCGCTAGAAGGTGTCATGCGGAGCGCCGGGTGTAACAGCCGGGGTACGATTTTCAACAGATCCAGTCAATTTATTTGTTTCGCGGATGACATGGACATTGTCGGTCGAACATTTGCAAAGGTGGCAGAACTGTACACCCGCCTGAAACGTGAAGTAACAAAAGTTGGACTGGTGGTGAATGCGTCAAAGACAAAGTACATGCTTGTGGGCGGAACCGAACGCGACAAGGCCCGCATGGGAAGCAGTGTTACGATAGACGGGGATACCTTCGAGGTGGTCGAGGAATTCGTCTACCTCGGATCCTTGCTAACGACTGATAACAATGTCAGTCGTGAAATAAGAAGGCGCATCATCTGTGGAAGTCGGGCCTACTACGGGCTCCAGAAGACCGGTTGTCCTCTACGGACATGAAACATGGACAATGCTCGAGGAGGACTTGCAAGCACTCGGAGTCTTCGAGAGACGGGTGCTGGCGGCGAAGAATGAACCATGAGCTCGCCCAGCTCTACGGCGAACCCAGTATCCAGAAGGAAGCTAAAGCCGGAAGGGTACGATGGGCAGGGCATGTTGCAAGAATGCCGGACAGCAAGCCTGCAAAGATGGTGTTCGCTTCCGATCCGGCAGGTGCGAGACGACGTGGAGCGCAGCGAGGTGCAAAACGACTTAGCGAGCGTGGGGCGTATTCGAGGATGGAGAGATGCGGCCTCGGACCGTGTATTGTGGCGTCAGTTTGTTGATTCAGTGTTAAGGTACCCCGGGGCAAGTGGGACCTAAAAAAACGCTAGTTCAGCAAAATTGTTAACGCATACTTAGAAAACAGGGTATTTAAGAACATTAACCACGGATACATCATTAAATGCTTCCATTGTTGAAGTGTAGATGTGTTGGAAGCCATTTATTCAATTACAAAAATATTGGTAGTGCTAGAAATAAATTTACCTACAGGACCCACTCTACCCTTCAAACGGGGCAAATGGGACCTATTCTGTTTGCTACTGTCGAACGAAACTAATTTGAGAAATGTAGATATACTGTTCATATTACTTCTGAGTATTGGTATATACATATCATGGATGGAGATTGGTTACACGTAGGACTTTATTTTTGCAAGAAGAAAGGGATTATATATAATGTTAGAAGATATGAAAACAAGACAACAGCCGATTTACTGTGTATTTGGCTATTGTCTTGTTTTCCATTAGCTTACTTTTGTAACATATGTTTTAGGTGGCAAGGATAAGCAAATCTTTATTCCCTTTTTGTATAAATGAATATTTCTCTGTTTAGAACACAAATTATTATATAAATCAGGACTTCAGAAAAAAAGTTTTTAATCAGGCGATGCGCAATGTTTTTAATTTGTAACAGAACAAAATTTCCAATTTATGTGTTACGCAACTAATTTATCGGAGAATCTGATGCAAAGTTTGAAAATAACAAAACACAAGACAGATCTTGTTGACCTATTGTAGAAAAAATAGATTATTTGCATTGTAAACGGAAGAATATCGCATTATAGTTATAGCCATTGCTCTTCTTCATGCGGGAGATAATTTACAAAATGCAAAATACACATTTGATAATTAGCTGTACAATACTTTTGAACATCGAAATCAAACTGCAATTGATTCAGATCCATATGATATATGAATGACGAAGTTATTTATCACATCTAAAAACAGTTAAAATAGCTTTTCGAAAATGTTGTTCAAATATGTCCCACTTGCCCCATGTATGTTAAAACTCAAGTGAAAATGAAAGTTGCAGATTTTGGCTTCAAATAAAAATTTCAAATCGTTTTCGATGTTACACAATTATTTAATTGCTCAAAACAGTTACTTTCCACATCAATGATTAATTTTGAAACGACTATTTAGTTTGAAATCCATTGAAATAAAATAAAAGTAACAGATTTTCTCGGTAGTTTAAAGTCATGATCAAGCAATAGCATTAGTATGATTCTTTAAATGTTTTCGATTCCAAATATTTTTGTGTCGGGTGGATTCGTTGATAGTTCTGCTTCATCTTCCTAGAACATTGTTACCATCAAAAACGTTCATCGATTTATCTGCAGCCATAGTACCCACTTACCCCGTATTTTTACTTGCCCCGGGGTACCTTATCTGTTTAGATGTAGACTAAATAAATGAAATGAAGGTAGGAGGAAGGAGAAAGAATCAAGGAAAGAAAGAAAAAGGAAAAGAGAAGAATTAAAAAAGAATAAGTAAGAAAGAAGGAAAAACTTAGAATTAAAAAAGAAGAAGGAATAGGGAAGAAAGAAGGAGAAAGAAGGAGGAAAGAAGAAGGAATAAGGAAAAAGGAAAATAAAAAAGAAAGAAGAAGGAAGAAGGACGAAGGAAGAAAGAAGAAGGAAGAAGGAAAAAGGAAGTAGGAAGCATGAAGAAGAAAGTAGGAAGAAGGAAACGAGAAGAAAGAAGAAGGATGCAAGAAGAAGGAAGAAGGAAGAAAAAAGACGGAAGGAATAAAGAATAAAGAAGAAGGAAGAAGGAATAAAGAAGAAGGAAGAAGAAGAAATAAGGAAAAAGGAAGAAAGAAAAAGAAATAGAGAAAAGGAAGAAAGTAGAAGGAAGAAGGGAGAAAAAGAAAAAGTAGAAGAAAGAAGGAAGAAATAGAAAGGAATAAGGAAGAGGAAGAAGAAAAAATAAATAGGAAAGAAGGAAGAAGGAAGTATGGAGGAAGATGAAAGAAGAAGAAAGAAGGACGAAAGAAGAAGTTCTCAGTTCACTTTTCCCTTTTCAATTTTTCACTTCTCACTTCCTTCTTCTCATCTACTCGTAGTCTGAGGTCAAAACTTTCGGCCAAACGGCATTCGACCAAATCGCCTGACACCGTCAAATGGGTGAGAATGGGTCACTGTATCAACTACTTAGAATGCTTGTAGAATGGATTGAATGTATCTGAGGGCAAGAAGATTAAAATGAGACCTTTTTGAATGATTTTGCTCTACGACCTCCAGGCTGCCGGTGAGAGCGATGACCCATTCTCACCCCCTAGACCCATTGTCACCCCCGATGGAGGGGCTAGAATTCTAAATCCTTCAACAGTATGACTACAAATGTTATCTGAATGAAATGGTTTTACTATTATCAATGATGTCACTTGCCGTGCTTGACCGAAAACTTCCAGACGCCACTGAGTGTAGGGTTTGTTCTTGAAGACAGATATTAAGGTTTAGAAAACGGGGTGACAATATCCTGAATTAATCTTTGAAGGAATTTACGAAGAAATTATTTTTAAAAAATCCGATAGAATCTTTAGGAATTTTCGGTGGAATTTCTAAAGGAATTTCCAAAAATATTCTCGAAAAAAATTCTAAAGTAGCTTTTGAAGGAATTCTCTTAAGAGTTTATTCGGAAACTCCTTTAGGAACTTATTCGCAAATTCCTGAAATTTCTTCATACAATTTTTAAAGTAATTTCTGAAGGAAATTTTGAAAAAAAATCTTGAGAAATATCTGATAAAAATTTCCAAAGAACTCCAAATATAAATGTTTCTAGAGAGACATTCAAAAAAAGTCCGAGAGGTTTTCCCAGTAAATTATCTAACAGCTTCCAGACGAAAAACTATAATTATTACTAATTAATCATTATAATTATTATTTAGTAATGTTTGAAACTGCCTAAAGTGAGCCAAGAATGAAATTAAGCATTGAATGTTATTAAATCTGCATAGTTTCAGAATATTGTGACAGTAAGGTGGTTCAAAAAATCGATTTTGCTCCACAACGCTCATCTAATTCTATATCATGTTCTTAGTGTCTTCCGCAAATTTGAGCTCTTTTGAATAAAAATTGATTTAGCACAAACTGTTTCAAGTTTGCATGCAAATTAGTATGAGAAAATTTATTTTTTCATTATACTAATTATGGCACAGGGTAAAAGAAAACCTACATAGATAAAAGGAATACTCAAGAGCTTTCACTCAACGAAAACCGCATCCTTATTTATCGATCCAATAATTAGTAATGAAAAGTAATAAATGATTTAAACATTTGTGTTGCAACCAAAGAACCAACTCAGAAATGTTAAAAAATGATATGATATGTTTATAACTCGTACCTGGTATTTGATGGGCTATAATAGCTCCTCCTTTTATGTTATCTTTGCTTGACGTTCATTCCGGCATGCGGACAACGTGTCCAGCTGACTGTAGTCTGCCATGTTGCTTGAGCTGGTATAACTCGTGATTCATGCGACGCCGCCATAGGAAATTCTCCTGTTTATCGCTGAGTATAGTTCGCAGCATCTTACGCTCAAATACTCTAAACGATCTCCGATCAGCCTCCTTTAACGTCCATGTTTCATGACCGTATAAAGCCAACAGAACCCTAGTAGACGAAAACAGCTCAATAATATCAAATGTTGATTGAGCAAAATGAGATATGGACATGATTGATATAAGAGATAAAAGATCAGACGACAATATCAATATTTTGCACTAAAATATCATGAGAATATCAAGTTACGCTATTTGTAAGAAGTAATCAATATAATGAGCCATTAGTTTGTTCTTATCCATAGCATATCTTGACATCTAAATTATATTTCGGTACAAATTTTTGATATTGTTATATCAACCATGTCCATAACATATGTTGTTATCCTGTTCATGGCTTCTGCCCGGGTAGAATCAGGGTAATATACAGAACGAATTTCGTCTTCATTCGCGGATTACGGGACTTGAGCTGGATACGAAAACCGTAATAAGGCGTATTCGCAGCTGCAATACGCCTATTCACCTCATGGCTAACATCATTACCGCACGTCACCAAGATACATGAATTTTTCTACAACTTCATATTTCTCATCATTCAACACCACTACACTACCACCACGTTGATACCACTGAACCGACGTTGATTGCCATCGACAATGCACTTCGCCTTTCTGTTTCCTTCTTAAAAAGCGCAAAAGCCTCTTTCACGGCACGGCGATTAATCCCGATAATATCGATATCGTCCGCAAATCCCCGGAACATATGCGATCTTGTGATAACGGCACTTCAACCATTATTAGCTGCGAGGTTTCTAAGCCAAGTTACCATTTCTGCATTCGTATATCACCGGCACGTATTCGCTGATGAGGGACTCTTCAAGTGGTCTCAAACTGTTGAACCGAATACAGGCCATGATTTTGTACGCCGAGTTAAGGAGGGTTATTCCTCAGTAATTGGCGCACTACGATCTGTGTAAAATCTCTTTCTTAAAGAGGAGCAAATGAGATTATTCAATCAGCTAGCAGGCAAATCCTCTTCTGCCCATATGTTCAACATAATATGATGCAGAACTTCGTGAAACTGCCATATTCAAGAAGCTCAGCTGGAAGCTTCCACGCAACCTTATTCTTTTTAGTTTCTTAATGGCGTTTTTACCCTCATCTAGTGTAGGCAGCTCCACAGTTTGTCCATCGTCGCTAATGTACACTGAAACATCGGCGCATCCACCGTTCAACCAAATCTCGAAGTTTTGCTTCCACCTGGCAGCCACTTCGGTTTAACTGTCAGCGAATTCTCGTCTTTTCTTGGTCACTGCGCATGACGGAAGATGGCGCTGGCTTTGTCCGTACGCCATTGACAGTCTTATAAAACCTGCGCATATCGCTCTATTCCATTCTTCATTGCACCTCAGTAATCACTTGTTGTTCATACTGTTTATTTTTCCTGTTCACCGTTTTCGGCTGCTCTTGCTTCATTGCACTGATCTCTTTTCAACTGAACTTTGTACCGCTCTCTTTCCACATCGAACCAACCCGTCCTGGGTCGTCGATCCATGGATCGAGTACCATAGATTGTTGATGCTGTCGTTAACGTTGACAACCGTGTTCGAATTTCACTGACGAGGTAGTGATGGAAAAAGTCCCCTCTACCGAACGTTAGCAGCGTCTCCGACGATAAATTTCACGTCATGCACACTCTTCATAGGGTTTATCAATAAACTCAAATAGCGTGTCCTTCAAGTTCTCGGATTTATCGTTTGTCAGTGCATAGATGCTGTCTAATCATGTAATTTAAAAATTTGCCCCGTGTCCTTAACACACAGATGCATTCGCTAATGGGTTTCCACATCATAATTTGCTCCATCTGCATGATTATCACTGAGAAACCAACTCATGCCGAAGCTGTTATTTCCCCTATTCCATTCAACTCTTGCGAAGTAACTCATTTAAAAAAATTCAGTTATTTAAAACTCAGTCGAACTATATTTAGAATTCCCATTTTATCCTCCCGACTGTCGAATCATCATCGAAGTGGGAAAATCCGGGCGAAATCCCACTCGCAACAGCAACTGATGACGAATCCACCGTGCGCCAATTCGGCTTGATTTGAAAAGCGAGAGCAACACCAGCTTGGTAAATTCTCACGGCTATTACTTATATCATCCTAAAACTCCAACCTCATCAATGACGTCACTGACCGCTCGGGATGTCTTTTCAATGACCGCAAAGTATTCTGGTTTGGGTTCCACGCTTGGATTGGATACCCCATTTCAAGCGTCTTCTCCGGTCGGCTTTCTTAAGAACAAGAATGGAATTTTAATTCACTTTGGACGGATGAAATAGGGTGGTTCTAAGTTCTAGACGTTCATCTTTCATATGTTAATAGACAATTCACGAAACAACAAACCAAAGTTTTTTTTATTCGTCAAGCAAGTCTTCATCCGCTACAAATCTTTTTTGAGTGATTTGCAATCGTCTGCTCGCCAGGCTGGTTGCAGTGTAAATTCGAATGCCGAGTAAGGCAATTTTTCCTTCCTCAGTTGTACGATGGGAGCCCCATCTGTTCACATGCTCGAAAAAATCAAACTGAACCACAAAGAGGAACTTGAAAATTTCTGGCACGTAGACATTTTGCGAGATTCTTTTTATTTTTCGAAAAAAAAAAACGAAAACAAGTTTGATGCGTCCTCCTTTTGGGATTTCGCTAATCCCTCCCGCTCATGCATGCTTGCGGCTTGGAATGTGGCGCAGCCACTATGCTGAATTTTTTTTCGGTGTAATCATTAAGGCCAGTATCGACTTGAAAGGAAGGGGATCAAGAAATATGGCTCGATATCATAAAACAGAATAGCCTTTATAATCAATCAAGGTGCAGAGGATTGTTCACTCATAATGATGAAGAGCACGAAACAATTGTTCTTAGTAAAAACGTGCACATTTTCCTCTGTCGATGAGCCTGACTCGCGCGTTTGAGTTGCATGAGTTAAAATTTTATTTTTTTCAATATGGATACTACCGAATTAATGGCATTGGGATGGAAAATAAATTTCTATCAATCTCGATACCAACCTTCACCTGGGGAGAAGCGAAGCCGTCATCAATGTATGGCTGAAAAATTGTTTTTTAGGAGTTTCCCGGTGGATATGACTTGATTTTATGTAGGCGGAGAATGTGGAAGAGAATAATGGTACATATTTTGCGTTTTATTCCCTGGTGATTCATGACTGGTAACCGAGTCTACTCTCTGTTCAATTAACAGCATTGCAGTTAAATGAGTATTCTTAACCAGTAGAACTGTCCGGCAATGAATTCGCTGGAATTTAAAATGCTAGCTTTTTCCCTTACCCTTTTCGTTTCTTACATAAATCGTTTTTAGATTTTTTATTTCATTCTATGAAACTACAACTTTTCTAGTTCGACTGACTGATACAGGGGCAATACGCAAACATATCGGTAAATGAAGAAGGAGAGAGTATCCAAACCGGAAGCTACCTTTCAACGCCAAAACATGGCAACAAAGATGGTAATGAATACCACCCGTGACACCCGTAACGAAAACTGTGAGGCCACGCGTTAAGGCGACCCAGGCAAAGCACAGCATGCCGTTGTAGAATGAACATAGTTGAATAAGAAAAGCTCAAGGTCACTATAATCGTTTCCAAGAAGATACGTTGCTGCATTGGACACAGCTACCGCCATACACTCTACTTAGTACAGGGACTCCTCGTGTGATCTTGTTGACTCGGAAGCAAGATCACAACCCAATATCTTTCTGCACAACAGAACATGCCACATGGCAGCAAGATTCGAAACAGAGAAAAAAAAACACTTTAAAAAGAATTCCAATCGAAATTCGCTCACCACATGACAGGTCCTCAACGGCAAGCCGGCAGCGGGAATCGAAAAATATGTGGTGTTCCTAATGCTACTGGAGAAGCCGTGTTTTTGTTTTTTGCTTCATCGGAAATGTTATTTATCCCTACGTTTGTCTTTTATGGAGGCGTTCTTTTTTTATCATATCTTATTTTTATAAAGCTTCTTCTTTCGCTCATCTTTCATTCACGTATGCGCTGTGCGCTTCAGTTGTTTCCCTTTTCGGAATTCTGTGCCGCGCTTCATTGTCGTCGCCCGATGTTATTATTATGGCTGCTGTTCTGTTGCTTGTGCAGAGGGCCAGCTATTTATAAACATACCGGTTTCGATGACATTACTGTCATCATCGCAGGCAATCTCCGAACTTCTGTGATCATCAGATGGCACATTTGAAACTACATTTGGAGAAAATCCGTTTTTACGCATTATCATAAAGCATGCGAGTCTACGATCGGTGCATAGTGGGAATAATCTTCATATTCTTGAAAACGAAGTTGTAGTAGTCTGTAAGATCTGTAAGAAGTATGTCTTTGCTATCTGTAAGAAGTCTGTCTTGCTATCCAAATCCATTTTTTTTATAACAAAAAATCAGTTTGTGAACACAATACAATTTCCTAGCGTATAGTAAATCTTCATTTTCATGTTCAGTATTGAAGGTGACAACCTTCTGTGCCCGAAAAAACGACAACGAAAAAAATAACGGCATGATTAAATAATATTATGAAATTGACTTAAACTCATTTTTTACACGGTTGGTATTCAATTTCCCGGTTAACCTGATTTTTCGCAGCTTTTCAAATACCAGCTGATTTTTTTTGGGAATTTTTTCAAGGGTTTCTCATAGTTTCATTAGCGCTAAAGGCTGTAATCAACTAAAACCCACCCGTGTAAAAAAATAACTGGGTGTTTCTGATCTTTGAAATCAGAAAAATAATATATTTTTGACAATTTAAAGCCATATAAACGAACATTTTCATACATATTCGTTTCACTGTGCGGCGGTCGATGATGGCATTTTCTGTTCTGACTCATCGGTCTGTTAAAGCTACACAGCAGACAAACTTCCGTTTGAAATGAATCATCATAGGATAGTTTCGTCGGAACAAGTGACGTGTTGATTCTATCTTTTATCGAAAGAATCGGATCATGAATTTGCATTTTGAAACTGATTCATCTATAATAAGTTAATTTATCTATAAAAAGTTAATATATGAGACGTTTCGCGGCGGTCCGATTATTTACATTTAATGTTTCTGTTTTGGTATGATTTTGCGTGAACACCGTTAGGTCCGAACACAAAATAATGTTCATGTTTTCTTTAGCATTTTATGCTAAGAATGCAATTGTATGAATAATCTAGTGACACGTATGGAAAGTCTGGTTCTAAACCCCTTTATTAGCCGAAAAATAAAACAGTTAGATGATGCGACCCATTGGAAGGCTCGACCAAACCAAACAAACGGGCTCCCGCTGGGTCCGCGACGTTAGGCATAAGTACGTTAGGCATAATGGAGGATAGGCATAACGGACGCTAGGCATAATGTACGTTACGCATAATTCTGTCTTATTTATGTCATAGGCTGTTCTTTGGGTCATTTTAGGCCTAACAAGACTACGGAGAAAAATGTACCACGAACACATTGTCAGCTTCAAGGGAATTCTGACCCATCGAATACCTTCTTCATTATTCAACTCCGTGGTGTGGTGGTGGATGTGGATGTCACTTAGGCTGAGGTGTTTCGTTGTTGAATACTACGTCGACATTTCCTTTCCACTTCCAAGTAATTCTCGACGAATTCCAGATGAGATTCTGCAAAAAAAACTTGTCTGAAACTTGATTATGCATATGTACAACATGTGATAGCCTCAGGGAAGGTCCTTCGTAGCTTAGTAGGGAAAGCACCTGTCATGCGAACTGGGGTCGTGGGATCAAACCCCACCGAAGGGGCGGTTACCCTCCAATACCTTTTCCGAACTAAATCTATCACATGTTGTACATATGCATAATCAAGTTTCAGACATAGTAATTAATTTCCACTCCGGGTGGCTTAATACCCGGCATATAGGCAATTAACTTTGAATGTACCAAAAAAAACTTGCTAGCTTTTTCCATGAATCTCGGATAGGATTTTACAAGAATCTCGAATGAGATTCTACACGAAGTTTGGATAGGATTCTCCACAAATCCCGGATGGGATTCTTCACGAATCCAGGATGGAATTCTCCATGAATCCCGAATGGGACTCTACACGAATTCAGGATTGGATTCTACACGAATCCCGGATGGGATTCTACTCGAATCCCGGATGGGAATATGCTCGAGTCCCGGATAAAATTCTACACGAATCCCGGATGGAATTCTACACGAATCCCGGATGGGATTCTACACGAATCCCAGATGGAAATCTACACGAATCCCAGATGGGATTCTACACGAATCCCGGATAAGATTCTACACGAATCCCGGATAGGATTCTTCACGAATCCCGGATAGGATTCTAAACGAATCCCGGATAGGATTCTACATGAATCCCGGATGGGATTCTACACGAATCCCGGATGGGATTTCACAGAATCCCGGATGGGATTTCACAGAATTCCGGACAGAATTCCGGTTGGGATTTTACACGAACCCCGGATGGGATTCTACACAAATCTCGGATGGGATTCTACACGAACCCCGGATGGGATTCTACACCAGCGGTTCTCAACCTTTTTCTTCAGAGGTACCCCTTCAAACTATTGCATTAATTGAGGTACCCCTTCCTGAAAGTAGGCTTCCAGGTCTCTTGAGAGGACAATTTCAAGTCCTTGAATCTCTTAAAATAGGCTTCCGCACCTTGATAAGAGGCTTCTGAGCCTCCTGCATAGCTTTCGAACCATTTGCATGGCGGCTTTCGAGCCACTTAAAAGGAGGCTTCCTTTGCATCTCGAAAGGACGCTTCTGAGCCTCTTGAAAGTATGCTTCCAAGCCTATTGGAGAGATGCTTCCGAGCCTTTCGAATATAGGCTTCCGAGCCACTTGAAAGTAGGCTTCCGAGCCTCTTGAAAATAAGCTTCCGAGCCTCTTTGAAATAGGCTTGCGAGCCTGTTAAAAGGAGGCTTCCAAGCCTCTTGAGAGTATACTTCCGGGCGCCTTAAAACAAGGCTTCCGGCCCAATGAAAAGAGGCTTCCCAGCCTGTTGAAAAGAAGCTTCCCAGCTTCTTGAAAGCAGGCTTCCGGGATTCTTGGAAGACAAGCCTCTTGTAAAGAGGATTTCGAGCCACTTGAAAGTAGGTTTTCGAGCCTATTGAAAATAAGCTTCCGAGCCTTTTGAAAATAGGCTTGCGATACTATTGAAAATAGGCTTCCGAGCCTGTTAAAAAGAGGCTTACAAGCCTTTTGAAAGGAGCTTCCCGAGCCTCTCGAAAGGAGCCATCTGAACTTTGTGAAAGAAGGCATCCGACCATTTTAAAAGGCAGCTTCCGAGCCTCTTGAAAGTAGACTTCCGGGTGTCTTAAAACAAGACTTCCCTGCCTGTTGAAAAGAAGCTTCTCAGCCTCTTGAAAGAAGGCTTCCGAGCCTCTTGAAAGAAGGCTTGCAGGCCTCTTGAAAGGAGGCTTGCAGGCCTCTTGAAAGGAGGCTTCCAAGCCTCTTGAAAGGAGATTTTCAAGCATCTTGAAAGGATGCTTCAAAGCCTCTCGAAAGAAGGCTTCTGAACATCTTGGAAGGAGGCCTACGAGCTGTCTGGGTGAATCCTTCCGAGAAGCAAAGCGCTCCTATCGAATAGACTTCACCGCCCTACCAAACTGACTATTTACAAAACGCTCATTAGGTGGGGTGCAGATGGTGGAGAAGGCGAATGAACCACGAGTTGCATCATCTGTTGGGATAACCATCCATCGTTCACCCCGCGAATATCGGAAGACTGCGGTAGACTGAGCACGTAGACAGAATGACGGGTAATAATCTGGTGAAAATGGTTTGTGACAACGATCCTACGGGAACAAGAACCCAAGGTGGTTGGCGACATGCAGCCATGGACTGAACTCACAGACTACTCAGGCGTTAGTCTGAAAAATAAAAAAAATAAAATAATAATGCATATTATGTACAAGACAAAGTTTTGTAATGGAAAATACCCAATTGTCAAAACTTTATTAATAAGTTTCGATTCTAATTGTAATGCGTCCGCCATTACGCATTTTTGTTCAAGGTACCCCCTAGGACCAGCGAAGGTACCCCCAGGGGTACATGTACCCCAGGTTGAGAACCGCTGTTCTACACGAACCCCGGATGGGATTCTACACGAATCCCGGATGGGATTCTACACTTATCTCAGATGGGATTCTACACGAATCCCGGATGGGATTCTACACGAATCCCGGATGGGATTCTACACGAATCCCGGATGGGATTCTACACTTATCCCAGATGGGATTCTACACGAATCCCGGATGAGATTCTACACGAATCCCGGATGGGATTCTACACGAATCCCGGATAGGATTCTACACGAATCCCGGATGGGATTCTACACGAATCCCGGATGGGATTCTACACGAATCCCGGATGGGATTCTACACGAATCCCGGATGGGATTCTACACGAATCCAGGATGGGATTCTCCATGAATCCCGAATGCGACTCTTCACGAATTCAGGATTGGATTCTACACGAATCCCGGATGGGATTCTACACGAATCCCGGATGGGATTCTACACGAATCCCGGATGGGATTCTACACGAATCCCGGATGGGATTCTACACGAATCCCGGATGGGATTCTACACGAATGCCGGATGAGATTCTACACGAATCCCGAATGAGATTCTACACGAATCCCGGATGGGATTCTACATGAATCCCGGATGGGATTCTACACGAATCTCGGATGGGATTCTACACGAATCCCGGATGTGATTCTATACGAATCCCGGATGTGATTCTATACGAATCCCGGATGTGATTCTACACGAATCCCGGATGTGATTCTACACGAATCCCGGATGGGATTCTAGACGACTCTCGGATGGGATTCTACACGAATCCCGGATGGGATTCTACACGAATTCCGGATGGGATTCTACACGAATCCCGGATGGGATTCTACACGAATCTCGGATGAGATTCTACACGAATCTCGGATGGGATTCTACACGAATCCCGAATGCGATTCTACACAAATCCCGGAGGGTATTCTACGCGAATCTCGGATGGGATTCTACACGAATCTCGGATGGGATTCTACACGAATCTCGGATGGGATTCTACACGAATCTCGGATGGGATTTTACACGAATCTCAGAAGGGATTCTACACGAATCCCGGATGAGACTCTACACGAATCCCGGATGAGATTTATACGTATCCTGAATGGGATTCTCTACGAATCCCGAATGGGATTCTCTACGAATCCCGAATGGGATTCTCTACGAATCGAATGGGATTCTCTACGAATCTCGAATGGGATTCTCTACGAATCTCGAATGGGATTCTCTACGAATCTCGAATGGGATTCTCTACGAATCTCAGATGGGATTCTACACGAATGCCGGAGGAGACTCTACACGAATCCCGGGTGAGAGTCTACATGAATCCCGAATGGGATTCTCTACGAATCCCGAATGGGATTCTCTACGAATCCCGAATGGGATTCTCTACGAATCCCGAATGGGATTCTCGACGAATCCCGAATGGGATTCTCCACGAGTATTGGTTGGGAATTCCCACGAATCCCGGACGGGATTCTCCATGAATCCCGAATGGAATTCTCCACGAATACCAGATGAGGTTCTCCACGAATCCCGGATGGGGTTTTCCACGAATCCCGGATAGGGTTCTCCACGAATCCCGGATAGGGTTCTCCACGAATCCCGGATGAGAATGTATGTGGATGTTTTACGATTTCGATATGTCCAAATACAATGTTTCAAGTTCTCCAAATCATTCTGGAGTTCATACTAATTGGTCTACTCAATGACCTGGACCTATCTTCTTCTTCTTATTGGCAATAAATCCCCCACTAGGAGCTTAGTGTTCATAATGCACTTCCACAGTTGTTAACAACGAGGTTTCTAAGCCGAGCCATTTTTGCATTTGTATATCATGAGGCTAACACGATGGTACATTTATGCCCAGGGCAGTCGAGAAAATTTCCAACCCGAATGTTTCCTAGACCAGACGCAGACAGGGAATCAAACCCAGCCACCTTCATCATGGTCTTGCTTGGTAGTCGCATAACTTACCGCACGGCTAAGGAACACCCTTATCCTGGACCAATATAAATCGTAAATGAAACACACGGCCTCGAGGGGCCATAAGAGGGACATGATTGACTGATATCGATTTGATATAGAGCCTAATTGACCGAGTAGAGCAAATGGTCTAAACTCCAGAATGATTCGAAAAACTTAGATCATCGGGACCCTCCTTAGCCGTGCGGTGCGACGCGCGGCTCAAAGGAAGACCATGCTGAGGGTGGCTGGGTTCGATTCCCGGTGCCGGTCTAGGCAATTTTCGGTTTGGAAATTGTCTCGACTTCCCTGTGCATAAAAGTATCATCGTGTTAGTTTCATGATATACGAATGCAAAAATGGTAACCTGGCTAGAAACCTCGCAGTTAATAACTGTGGAAGTGCTTAATGAACACTAAGCTGTGAGGCGGCCCTGTCCCAGTGTGGGGATGTAATGCCAATAAGAAGAAGAAGATCATCGTATTTTGTCTTGTCTAAATAAAAAATCATGCGCATGGTATTTACGAGCTTGTATGGACATGATTGCTCGCTATCGATTTTGTACCAAGCCTATTTGACCTGGTACACCAATTGCAGGCCTGGTAGCAGGTCACTTTTTAGTGACTTGGTCACTTTTTTCGAGCAAGTCACTAAAAAGTCTCTTTTTTCGACCTCAAGTCACTAAAGTCACTTTTTCTCGCAAAAAGTAACTATTTTCAACTATTTTGAAACTATTGACTATTTTTGAATGAAGCTCTATGTATAAGTTGGATGATGCTTTGTTCATGGCGGAAATGAAATCACAGATTTTGGAAAAATGATCGCTCTGAAACTTCGCCAGCCATACTACTCGTTGCTTTTTATTGGCATTTCACCAGTAGCTTATTGACCTTTCCCGTCAAAATTTAACTTGCTCAATCGATTCTTTATTTTATTTAAAGTCAAGCTTCCCAAAGAACCCATATTTTTTGACGCCTCTAAGTTTTTTTTAAATTTAAAACAAAATATTTAAAAAGTGTTGTTTTTTAAGATTGGGCTAACAATGGATTGAGATAATAAAATGAGATGCAATTTTTGACGGGAAAGGATAAAGATATTATATAAAGGGGATAAAGTTTCCCCAATTTTGAATATTGCCTGCGCTGAGATACATCGAAAATAAAAAAAGTGGATCAAGTCTGCCCAGTCTCCCCTATCAATTGCACTATTTGCGATTCAGATTAATCTTTTTAATTTTAGATATTCTTTCTGGTGCTTCAGGAAACCCAATAGTTGATAAAAGGTTTGTTATTTAGTGCATACAAACATGCTTATCAGTTTTTTTTATAACAGAAAATTGTTTTATCACAAACCTTGTGCTTAGAATTATAGGGGTGTAACTGCATTAATCCATTGCTGTTCGACGATGTTTTCTTTTTTATCATTGTAGTGAATTGCGGTAGTTTGCCGAAGATTTAATGGTTTGGTGTGATAAAGAATGATTGTATCTTGCACCAGACGCAACAATCGCGGTTGTCATTGTTGAGTTATTAACGAAGTTATGATTCTCAGCGCGTGATATTTTGGTAAAAAAAATATTTTCAAATCGAAATAATGATAGTTGCATCTATGATTGTACTGCATTCGAATTGAAAGGCGATACTTTAAATACCTAAGGGATCCGCAAAGTAATTTTGCTGTAAGAACATGAGAAAATAAAAGCCGTTTTTCCCTCCCAACATCCACTTCGATAAATATTTTGGATTTTTTTTAAATATATTGTGATGATAATTTATACATTTGAAATAGCATAAATGTGAAAGATTCTTCAATTCGTTCAATCCCAGGTTCGTTGTAACTGAATTTTCATAATTTTTGTATCGTTTTCTACGTTCCTTTCGCACTAAAAAATCCAAAAACTTCTTGAACCTATAGCAAATCTGCATCTTTCTTAAGTAGGTGTTCAGCTAATCCAGTAATTGTAATTTTCACTCATTCTCACGAGAAGAGAATGTTCAATCACGCAGATTTTTGCCTAGAAATCATTTTTCGGGGAAGAAAAACAGGTCTTATGAGTGATAAATAACCATGTTTCGCTCACTTCCAGTTGCGCAAACATTTGATTTGCACGCAGGACTACTCATAGTGTTTAGTAGTCCTTCTTTTGACTGACATTTAGTAAAATATCCTTGGGATAAAAAGAAAGAAGTTAGCGTGCACGATTTTCGTTTCTTTTCTGAGTTTGTTATGAGAGAGCGGTAAGTGGAAGATGGTTTCCGCTGCAAATTACGGAAAAAAAATTCACCTTGGATCCAGAAACGCTTAATTTCGTCTCATCGAAATTGCAACTGAAACTGAAAGTCACTATTTGGTCACTTTTTCTGCAACTAAAAGTCACTATTTGGTCCCTTTTTTCATCAGCTTTGGTCACTAAAGTCACTATTTTTAGCGGCAATGGTCGCTACCAGCCCTGCAATTGGACAAAACTCCAGAACGATTTGGAGGACTTAGAACATCCGGTTTGAATATATCTAAATCGTAAATCATACGCATGGCCTCTTAAGGCCTGCATGGTTATGATGAGATGCTTTTAAATTTCTAGCAAAACTAGTTGACCTGGTAGACATGGAACATCCGGTGTGGATTTATTTAAATAATAAATCATACGCTCAGCTTGTTGCTGTTGGTTTTGTACCGCGCGTAGTTGATGATTAGGAGAACCTAGAACATCTGCAAAACATTGGCTGCATTACGTTAATTATCGTTTGCTATTTTGATTACTGAAAATAAAACTAAATGTGGATATTTTATTGAAACTTTATCAATGCCTCTCAAAAATGATTAAAATTTGGTTTTATAATATAAATTTTAAGATTATGTGTATGTTAAAGTTATATTTCAGTAGATTAAAAATTAAAAATTGTTCGATGCAAAATCTGTTCATAATCTTCTTCAATGGCCAACTGGAACTTGGCCTGCCCATCTCGCTGCTTTCCAGCTTAGTATTCTATTAGCATTTCCTCTGTTATTGATTGAACATTGAAAGCTGTTCTATCCTCGTCATTTCATGAGTTTGTATCTTGTGTGGCAAGTACAATGTAGGGTATCTGTTCCATTATTAATAACATGCTCCTATATCAATAACATTCGCAAAACAGGCAATTTAGGCTCAATTTGTGTCGTGTTTTGTTGTTATCCGGCGTGCTCACTGCTGAAAAAATCACAAAAATGAGAAATAAAACAATTTGCGCACCGGTTCTTTGTTTTCGAATGGTATTGATTTGGGTACATGGTATGAATTCAAGGAGCAGTTCCCCTATATTGTATACACTATGTCCAGGGAGTCGAGAATGTTTCTCACCCGAAAACATCCTAGTCGAGTCTATCCAGTCCAGAGAATCAAACTCGCCATCTCCGGATTGTTTATCATACACCGCCGAGATCTCAGTGTTTTTTGTTTATTTTCCCGAGTTTCAGCAAACACGATTTTTTGACGAAATCTCAGTAAAAGTGACGTTTCGATTGCTGAGATACGGTAAATATTTTACTGAAAATCAGTAATAAACGAAATTTTCTGCCGAGATTCAGTTTTTAAATTTACTGAGCTACAGCGGTGCCCGATTTTGCCGAGGTCGAGAAAGAAAAACTTAGTGTGTAATCTGTGTACTGAGCTAATAATACTCAAAATCATCAGATTTAAGACGGCTGAAATATGAACAATACCTTTTGTCTATATTTTTCGCGGGTGAACACAAACTCTCGGCCGGGAGTGTACGTTGTTTTAAGTTTGCAACGTTAGTATTCCAATTTTTTACCTAAATTTGACCACCTACACTATAAAAACGCCAATAATGACACGAAAGGTATTTATTTCATTCGATAGTCCACCCCACAGCCACTACCAATCAATCCATTATTGTGGCACTATGTCGTTGTGCATACTGATAGCCGGCATGGCCGAAACCTTACCTCACCTACTTTACCGTTCGATTGGACCACTTGCATAGAGTTCTCCGGTAGCGATTTCTATAGTGAATTGGATCTATGTAGTACAGCCGTTCACCACACTCTCGCACGGCCACATTCCATTCAAAGTCGCACGTTTACGGTTTTACCGCCTTGTCTTCGGTCGGTAGTTCTCGCCGTTTGGTAGGTCGGCTCTTGTCAGCGCGCGCAGTCTGCTGTATGTTCGACGCGCGCGGTCAAGGACGATCATCAAAACCAACCAGCCGTAGATCCTTTTGAGTTCAATCTGACCGGTGGTGGTGGCGGCAGAGCGGTGGTGAATTGCTCCCATCATCGGTCGTATGCGCAACAATGTCTTCTATGGACAGGCCATAAACCGCCGGATGCGATTAATTTTGTCTTTGGATGGGATTTCGATTGAAATGAGAGGGATTTTTTTCTTTGTAATGGCATCATCCTAAATAAAAATGTAATTGCTTTTCATTTAATTATGGAGAAAGAGATCTTCAGCAAAAGTTAAGTATTATAGCGCTTCAGTTATTGAAATTGAAAATCAACTTTGACTAATCATTCTTCTTTTTTTCTCTATTCTAGGTACGGCTTTCAAAGCATTATCATGTTCAGTTGAATTACGGTTTGAAGTAAGTAGACATAACATAAGAACATCGTGCTAATAGGTTGTCGAAACAAATATATTGAATTCAAACTTTATGAAACCAGTCTAGTTTAACTTTTTTTCTACGTTACATCACACTCAATTCTACGAATAATTAACAAACAAAAGAAACATCTCAATCATACTTCGTAGTAAAAGATTTCCGTCAATTTATTTCATTTTTACTGGGACTCTGTAAAGGAGAACATTTGTTTTCTAGCATGACATATGCTCATGTGTTCAGAATAATATCAGCAAGGGGCCAATTTTCATACAAAATGGCATTGATGAGCGTTTTATGGTGATATTCAATCTTATATATAAAAATGAAATGGTCTGTGTTCGTATCCGCATAACTCGAAAACGGCTGGATGGATTTTTTTCATTTCTTCAGCAGACACATTCGTTTTCGTTTCCGACGGGTTTATATGATATTTCCTTATGCGAAAATCACGGGTAAAATGGAGTAAATCGTGAAAAACTAAAATTAAGAATCGTATGAAAATTTCGCATAGGAAGTTCACAACGCGCATTTTCGCCTACTATGCAGAACAACGTCTGCCGGGTCAACTAGTTAAGAATACTAATGTTCGAAATTGTTTCAGTCCTGTGTTCGTATCCGCATAGCTCTAAAACGCCAGGATGGATTTTCTTCATTCTTTCTGCAGTTACCTTCGTTGTAGTTTCCGACGGGTTTATATGATATTTCCTCATGCGAAATTCACGAGCAGGGTTGAGTAAGAAAAACTAAAATTAAGATTCGTTTGGGAAATTTGCATACACATTTCAAAACGCACATTTTCGCCTACTATGCAGGACAACGTCTGCCGGGTCGACTAGTATTGTATAAATATTGTATAACGTATGAAAAAGTCTACTTGTCCGACTGTTTTTGATGGCAGCGCAAAATGAGCCCAAGAAAAACGAACCTATAGAAATAAGCTACTATTTATTTTTTAAATCTTACCGCCTCGTGGAAAAGCGAGGCGATGGATAACTATTGCATTATTTTACATCATACCAGGATTCTTGATGCATATTGTGATATGACTAATTGTGGAGCATTCACATGAACTTGAAAATTTTGTTCCAAGTTCATATTAATCCAGCCTTGGTCAACGACCGATCGACAAATAATATTCGCATTCGATGGAATGCAATCAATTGTGATAGGTGACTAATTGGATGAGTTTTTCGATCAACCCTATCACTGCTTCCACACTTGAGAACTCCCACTCCGCTCCAAGTGAGTGCCTACACCTCCACAATGGTCAGTCACATATCGTGATCGCTGTTCGCTGGCACCGACCTAAGGAAACTGAAAAGCATCACAGAGGTCGGAGAACATCCAACTACGTAACTCGTGAACCGAACCAAAAGCGAGAGATGATCGAAAGGAGAGAACGCGAGTTACTCCTCCGAAGCTGACGAAACAAAAAAAAAGCTCCAACCAATTCCATCAACCAACCCACCCCATCCACTTGACAACCTTCCGGATCAAACCGCTCCGCGGTCGTGCGGCTCGCCATTTCGACCTGTACCACGGTGCGAGTTAGTTCCTCTATCGCGATCGACAACGACGGCCCATTGCGCTGCGCTGCGACGCAAACAAAACTGGAAAAGAGTTTCCACTGAAACGTGTATCGCTAAACGCGAGAGTCGCGATTTTGAGAGAGAGCTTAATGTGTTTATTTTTTTTTTGTTCAATTCCGGCGTGGTTCAACTAGACGTAAATCCACCACAAGCAGATCGCGCCCAAAGTGAAGTACGATCAGTGTTGTTTTGGTGGTGGTTGAATACGAAAGCTCCCCCGTGAAGAAACTAAGAATAAAGTGAAGAGATTGCGGAATGATTGATCATGATGATCGCCGTTGAATTTTAGATGGAAATAGAAAAAGGTCGCGCGCGCGTGCTAAGTGTAAAGGGATCAAGTGGGGTAGAGAATTCGTCCGAACGAGTTCTGGGAAATGGTGATGAGCGACGTAGGAAGGACCAAACGTCGGTCTTGCTGTAATACGCGCTGTTAAACTTCAAGGGGATGAAGAGAAGTGCAGTACACATAGTGATTAAGAAATACCGGAAAGTGCGTGCAGTCAGTCGGCATTGGAGCTGCTTTTTGCCTGCATCGAACGAGTATCTGATTGTGTAAAAAAGGAAGATTACCGCTTGGGAGGTGAAGTTGTTGGTGCGAAAAACCGGATTCCTGTACTGTTGCTGCTGCCAACGGGCAAAAGTGTAAAGGTTCAACAACTTTCGAGAAAGTGACACCATCGACTCCGACGCTGTGAAGGATCGCTGTGTGTAATCATCCTCGTCATCGGGTCGTGTGTGATGAATTGATAAGTGGTTTTTGGCGTTGGGAATTTCGGATACTGGCGGGAGAGAGTTCTGCGAGTTTTCGAGGGCAAAAATGCAGTGAAGACAATTCCTTGCATAGTGAGTGGATCGAATAAAAAAATATAACAAAGGCATTTTTAATTGCGAGTCATAGTTTTGTTCAATGAGTGTTCACTGTTCACAGACGTATTCAAAAGCTAATGTTAGTCATACCAATAGATTGCGGTGAATGTTCCCAATTAAACGTAGCATTATTTCTCAATTTGATGTTTGCCTCATAGACAGCTCTTAATAGAGTTCAGGATAAAAACTTATTTAAAGTCTTATTTCCCAAAGATCAGTAATACTGAAGGTTCTAATCATTTTTAAAATTGCCTAAAATAGCTTTGTACATAGAAAATTCACGGTGTTAGAAAATTGCTTAATATGAAACGTTTTGGAAAAAAATCAAGTAGAATATGACATTCTATTGACATTATTGTTTTTGTACCAATTTATCACCGGTCGTGCGCATATGTACAATGTACATCGGTTGATAGAATGTCACATTCGGCCAAAAGCGTCTCACTTCCTAGTGACCATGGAAAGCATATGAAAGACTTTTAGAGGCATCCGTTTGGATAAATTTGCTATTGAAGGCCTTCTAAACTCAGAACTTTTTGTCGAATTTGTCGATTCTTCTCCTTCTACCTTCTCAGAAGCAGCCAATCGTGATAGGGAAACGTTAAATTCGAAGGCTTTCGCCACCATGTTGTCTATCGATTCATTACTTAACGGACCTTCTACGCGTATAGTCCAAGACGTTCAATCAATTTTTGGAAGAAAGCCTTCGAAGCCCCCAAAGAAGGAAGCCTCCTTCGCTGCATCGGGATGAAATAGGCTTAACACTTTCCTAGTCTTCACCGGGTCATCTGCGCTGCTAGGCCGTATGAGTCTCATTGAATTACTTAATTTCCACGGGTTTTCCACCATGTTCCGATGGCATTCTGGACAATGTAGTTTCAGTTGAAAACTGAAGTTATCTCACGACATTTGAGTTTCCGTAATGTCACGGAACTTTGTTCAGCTTATTAATTAAATTATGTTCGAATTTGTCGACATTTGTTCCCATTGTGCAAAGGTAGCGGAGGCGTGAATCACGTGACAATATTTTATTGCATTTAATCGCCGGGAAATTGAAACACAATTTCATGATTTTGTTTTTGAAAATTTAGTAATATATTTTTTTTTTCGAGGAAATTCTTTGGAATACCCTCAGGAAAGTCTTTGGGATTTCCTTGAAAATTTCTTCTAAATTTCATCGGGAAATTTTCCTGAATTTCTTTTAAAAATGCTTCCGAGTTTCCACGAGAATTTCCATGGAATCCTATCGGAAGATCCTTTGAAAAATTCCTCAGAAATTAAAATGATTTTTTTTTGGAAAAAATCCTAAATTTGATCGGAAAATTTCTTAGGATTTCCCTTGGTAAAATCTTTGGAATTATTTCATTTTTTCGGTTAATTCTTTGATTTTTTTTATTTCCTCGAAAAATTCTCTATAGTTTCTCTCTATAGTTCTCTTGAGACGATCTTCATAATTTCCACGGAAATGCCTCGGAATTCCATCGAAAAATGCATCGGAATTTCGTCGGGAAACTTCCGTAATTGTTTGAGAAATTTTTCTAAATTTCTTAAAAAAATTCTTCAGAATTTCTATGGTTTATATTTGGAATTTCTTTAACAAATTCGTTGAAATTTTTTTTTCGTTTGGAAATTTTTTGGATTTTCTTCGAGAATTTTTGCTTCTGATCGAAAAATTCTTAAAATTTTTGAAGCAAAAGCAATTTTACTTGCAGCGTTCCTTGAGCAGGAGGAGCATTCGATAACACATGCCACAGTTCAATGAAGAATGCTATGTTGAAACGAGGTTCTGAAGTATCCATTGCTGACTGGATTGGCGAGATGTTATCCTGATGTGTCCTCGGGGAGACGTACTTCCCTCTATTGTGGACTTTAATCGTTGACGATTTTCTTGAACAACTGGAGGCTCGAGTCTTCGACATAATTGGCTTCGCGGATTATATACCCAAGTAACATTTTTAGTTTTATAACGCTCTTGAAAACCGTTATTTGCTCTACAAGAGAGAGTGCCTTAAAACCATTTGAAAAATAAAATGGTACTTGGGTAGTTATATTGGTTAGGAAAAAATATGACTGTGTTATTTCTAATCGAATGCAAATTGCCCTAAATTTCATCACATTATGGTGTGAAAAAGAAGAATTAAACATAAATCCTTCCACGGCTACATTAGTGGCGTTTACAAGGAGACGAATTGATTCTTTTCCTACTTTTAAACTGATGGAGCCGATTCAAACTTTCAAACTCAGTCAAGCATCTTGGCGTTTGACTTGACAGTAAGCTGAATTGGAACTTACATCTTGAAGAAGCATTAAGCAAAGCTACAAATGCTTTATGGATAAGTAAGGCGACGTTCGGTAAAAAGTGGGGACTAAAGCCGAAAATCATTCAATGGATTGTACAACCCAGTATGGTGGCCACAAAAATAAAGGGTGGTACAGACGCTGGACGCTTTGCTCCCTTGGACCCCTTGGACAATTTATTCAATTAGAAGCAGAAAAGAGTGCTTTGAAGTACAAAAGAGATTCAAACCTCTTCGAAGGTGACTTAACGGATGAGGTGAATAAGATACAACTTTTATCGATGTTTTGATGTAATTAATCTTGAGCGAAGAATCCCGGGAAGAAGAAAATAGCAAAAGAATAACAAATTTTACCAATAATAAATGAATAACAGAATATGAAATATGATGTTAGTTTGTTTGATATAGTTGTTAAAATAACTAAAATAATAGCAAAAATTTGTTCGAGAGAATAGCTGAAAAATAACTCATTTTGCCATTATAAGAGCAAATAAACCAATAGCAAAATATTTGCAGAAAAGGAAATATTAAAATGAGTTATTATTGATGTGTTGAAAATGCAAATGATAAATGAATAACAAACTTTGTTATGATTGCAAAATGTGTTCTTCATTTGTTGTTCTGTTCTTCCATACAATATCATAATAATAACAAATTTTACTATTATATCAAAATTTGCTGCATAAGAGGTGAGCCGTCCTACCCGGGTAGAAGAAAACAGCAAAATAATATCAAATTTTACTATTAATATATGAATAACTGAATAGCAAAATCTGATATTAGTTTGTTTGATATAGTTGCTAAAATAGCAAAAATAATAACAGACATTGCACTAGCAAATAACTCATAAATAACTCATTTTGCTATTATAATAACAAACCAATAGCAAAATATTTGAAGAAAAGAAAATATCAAAATCAGTTATTATTGATATGTTGACAATGCAAATAATAAATGAATAACAAACTTTGCTATGATTGCAAAATGTGTTCTTCATTTGTTGTTGTGCTCTTTCTTACAATAACATATGAATAGCTAATTTTACTGTTATAACAAAACTTGTTGTTGCGATGTTATTTTATGTTATTTATGAATAACATAAGAATAACTAAATCTGATATCATAGCAAAATTTGTTATTATTATGTTATTTGTTTGTTATTCACCTCTACCCGGGTAGGTCTGCAAACCACTATAATAAAGATATATAAAAGAAAAAAAAATACTGCTAGAATGCTTTTTCTATGTTATTCATGAATAATAAAGGAATATCAAAATCTGTCACAGCAAAATTTGTTATTATCATGTTATTTATTTGTTATTCATTTCTACCCGGGATATGGACAAATGGTGTACCAAATCTTCGTTTAGGATCAATTGTGTTTTACACCGGTGGTTCAAAGCTGAACAATCAAGTTGGAGCAGGCGTAACCAAGCCGTGGTTCAGGCTATTTAAGAATGCTCTAATTCATGCTTACGCCGAAATTACAGGTAGGGGAAATGACGGCTTTGGCAGGTTATGTTCTATTATTGTCAGGGGGTTTTCTTTAACTAAACTTCTTAAACTAATTTAGCCTAAACATTCTTTGCATATCAAAGAATAATGTACCCAAATTTCATGAAATTTGGTGAACAAAAACCCTCCCTGACAATAATAGAACAAAACCTGCCAAAGCCGTCATTTCCCCTGTTCAAATATTTGCATAATATCTGATAGTCATGCATCATTGAATGCTCTGAAATCATCAAGATGCACATCTAAACTCGTTTGGGAATGTGTTCAGTCGCTTCAAAACTTGGGTAGTCGTAGCAAAGTGAACTGCATTGGGTTCCTGGTCATTGTGACATTGAAGGCAATGAACAAGCTGATATGCTGACAAGACTTGGTTAATCTCGACAATGCATAGGTCCCGAACTATTTTTTGGTGTACTTGCGTGTTCTCTTAAATTGGAACTCAAATCTTGGGAGCATTCAAAAATTGAGGACATCTGGACACCTTAATTGCGAGGCAGTCTAAACGTTTCATCACACCAAAATAAGTTATCACTCGCAAAATTTTAGATTTTTCAAAACAGATCTAAACACATATAAAGGTATAATAACAGGCCATTGCCCGAGCCGATATCACTTGAAGCTGTTAGCAAAACTTCAAGAGGATGTATGTCGTTTCTGCAGCATACATGTAGCGGACTCGGAACATCTGTTATGCCATTTTTGTCCAGCTAAAAGATTACAGTTCTTCGACAGGGGGCTGA
This sequence comes from Armigeres subalbatus, assembly GCF_024139115.2. Classification (NCBI taxonomy): domain Eukaryota; kingdom Metazoa; phylum Arthropoda; class Insecta; order Diptera; family Culicidae; genus Armigeres; species Armigeres subalbatus. The sequence continues at coordinate 34,466,969 of NC_085141.1, forward strand.
TAGAGCCCTCTGAATGTTGGAGAACAAGTCCCAAACGATTCATCAGAACCATAATACAGGTATACCTCGATTATATGGACTTTTTTATGCAAAAAAGTCCATTTAATTGATTTTTCCATATAATCGAAGCAACTTTTCCTCTCAAAATTTGTGTTCAAAGATTAAATTTGTCTTAATAAAATACAAAAATATCAATTTTCTGCATTACAGTCTAATCCGCATGTTTTGGCCCATTTTATGATGATTCAGTAGTTGTTGATTTTTTTTTAAGAACTTAACCGTTTTCAGCTGCCTTGCACTCCATTTTCTAAGGTTACGTTAATAATGAAGACTTAGCCTAGCCTAATGTGGACAAAAAAATAAACTTAGCCACGAATTCTAACTACAGTACATACCTGTTTTATTTCCAAAGCAAATACTATGCGTCCGAGAAAGTTATGTTTTCGCTTCAAAAATAAACTTATCCTTATACGATCGCAGCAAATTGAATTCGACGGAGAATTCAGTACTATTGTCTGTTATTAAAAATTGGCCGGATCTGACTATGGACTCAGATGTTATGGCCAAAATACATTTTTTATACAAAAACTCCTAGAGATAGTCTCTCTTTTCCGGCACTCATCTTTGGCTGATCTGTTTGCAACAAGTTGCGTTTGATGGGAATTCTCACTATGAATTTAAATTCATGTAAATAAGAGGGCCTATCCATTTATCAGTGCCATTTTCTCTAGTGCCGTTTGCACCTACACCTGTTAGAACCTGTTGTAAATATTTTGGACTATGTTTGTATGTTGAAGATAAGCCTCCTGTAATCCCATTTCAAAATAAATTGTTGGTAATATTGTGGACTTTGTTCCTATGTTAAAGACAAGCACCCCTTAACCTAAATTTAAATCTACTCGCGTTTTCAAGGACACTCCTCTCAATACGAAAGTAGCGCACAACTGTTATTTTTATTATTCAACGCATGCTGTTAAGGTGATTATACAATCAAGCCATGTGGTGAATTTTAAATTCACCACACGGTTTCCTACTCCTATTGTTAAAAGTTCAAATTTAGCGTAATAATTTCCGTACGATGCTGAAATTAAAGTCGATTACTTAGCATAAGTAAGCATACGATCTACGGATGTTTCATCCCCATGGGCGTTGTGGTTCTCTCAATTCGTGCTCTTGATAAATCACTAGAAAAGCACGTGCCGTGGCCGGCCGATTTGTGGCTTTGTTGTAAAACCACCTTAATGAAAATAATAGTTGTGCGTTGCTTCCGTACTGAGATTTAAATTTGGATTCCGGGAGGCTTGTCTTTAAAGAAGGATCGTACTTTCCGACGAGTTTAAACACTAAAATGGCCTACGTACTATTAAAACCGGGAATATTTTTATTGATTTTATTTTCCGTCGGTCCATTTCCTTCCGAAGACAACGGCTGATGCCAGGAAGACTCCATTTGAGCCCTACATATCGTACTCAAAAATGCGAACGGCGTGGTTGAAAAAAAAAACAAGCTTTTACAAGTTTAAAGCTCAAACTAAAGTTTTTCGAAAGTTTCCTTTTTTTGGAAATATGTTTATCCGCTACTATGAGTTCATTATTTCACCCTACACTACAATTTTGTTGGGGAGCTTCCTTTCGCGTTTCCCCAGCACTTCTGTTATTGTCAGTAGCTTCTGACTGAATAACGGAATGAAAAACTAGACATCGTTACTAAAGTTTACGGTAATAATTATTGGAAAAAATAACTGAGCACATTCTTCATTATATTTATATCGTCTTAATTCAACCAATTAAAATTCACCATAAGATTGAAATAATTTAAAGACTTGCTGCCAGCAACCTTGGAAACCTTCTTTAAGCAGCAAATCATTTGAGAACTGCTAACTTAAATTCCAGATACTCAAATTATCTTCCTCCTGTACAGCATCAGTATAATCCGCAAACCTTGAGTCGAACAAATATAAATACCGGGATCTTTAATAACATGTATTTGTAGTTTCTTACAGTTTAAATAATAATCCATTTTGTTAAAACAAAAATAATGCCAGGTTCGATACTTTACGTAGTAGCCATTGAAATAAGCTTTTCCAGTTTCCTGGGAAAACTGCGAAAAAAACATGCTTGGTCAAATTTGCTGGATGTTAATGCGCCATCCGCCTCTTGTTCAATTCCATTCCCTACACTTAACTCCACGTACCAAGGGCAGAAAATGGTTTGTTAGCGAAGATCTAACAGCTTAATACGGACATCTCATCACTCGCTTCTCAGACTGACAATTCACATCAAGTTTCCATATAACAGAGATCACCTAAAATACTCGTTATCGTTCCACACCTTTTTGTAAGGACGTGGCCGTGGTAGTTGTTGATTAATAAAATACACAAATGCAATAAAATTTGCAACGTGACATTGGTAAATCAATCTAGTCAGCCGATTATATGATTCAATGTGCGGTTTCATCATATTTATCTTTTGAAGCACGCCTTCCTGGCTTTTTTGTCCCAATGTACCTTAATAAATATAGAATCAATGTAAAATATGACGTAGAATATTCAACGGGTATTTAAAACCTCTAGACACGAAAAAAATTGAGCATAAAAAATGTCCATATAATCGAGGTAAAAAGTCCATATAAAGAAGTCCATATAATCGAGGGTCCATATAATCGAGGTAAACCTGTACCGCACTGGAAAGATGCTGGTAGTCAAGGTGATGAAATTGCTCTACATAGCAATGATGTGTCAATTTGACAAAGCTATATCAAATGGGGCATATATCACAACAGACCTAACAAATGATCGCAGTGATTAAAATACATAACAAGGGGAAAAAATCCAAAGTTTTAATTTGCTTGAAGCAGTTGCAATTCATTCCAATCAGATTCGATCAATGAACGAATTTGAAGTGCACCTCCACAGATTACCGTTCCCACAGTCCGAACGAGTTAATCCAAACGAATATGCAGCACACAGAAATGATCATTGAAAAGTCAAACTGAGAAGTACAGGGGATGGACAAAATAATTAGGATAGGCAAATTTTGAATAAAATTGGATGTGTTGTAACTATTTAGTTATCATCCGATTTTGACAATTCAGGCATGCCCGAACTAGAAAATTAATGCAGTTTGACGGTATGTCCATGGAACCGACTATGGCCACCGGAATCCGAGCCGTTAAAGGATTATTTTATATTCATGCTTTGCTTCCTGATCGAAAACCACGAAAAAAGAGCCGTCGAATGACTGGTTTTGGTGCTAAAACTAAAATGTCCCCTTCCACAGGTTCCCCGGGGCCAATCCGTAGATCCTGGAAGCGGTCAGAACCGTCAATTGACCATTTTATATTCATACTTCGCTTCTTGATCGAGAAGCTTGGCGCTAAAACTAAAATGTCCCCTTCCACCGGTTCCCGGGGCCAATCCGTAGATCCTGGAGCCGGTCAGAGCCGTCAATGGACCATTTTATATTCATACTTCGCTTCCTGATCGAAAACTATGAAAAAAGATCCGTCGAATGACTGATTTTGGTGCTAAAACTTTAATGTTCCCATTCACAGGTTCCCCGGGGACATCCCAGCGACTCCAGGATTCGTTCATTCAATTGGTTTTTCATTTTTGACACATTAGAATCCTTCTGGAATAAAATCATAGTGAACGATCTATCAAAAAGCGAGATTCAAATGAAATTGTGGCCTGACCCCTTTGATAAGTATCGATCGGAACCGATTATAAAGAAATGGCCATATCTCACTTGATTCTGGTCCGATTCCAAATCTCAATATATGGTTCCAATTGGCAAGAGCCCTACTTCATTTGTGGATACTAATATTATTCAATTTTTAACCACAACTTCTCCTAATATCCACCTAAAATTTACGGTTTTGAACCTACCTCCGAAAAACCCGGAATATCTCCGGAATCCGGTGGCCATAGTCGGTTCCATGGACATACCGTCAAAATGCAATAATTTTCTAGTTCAGGCATGCCTGAATTGGGTTGTTTAGGGGTATATATGTTTTTACATATTCTGAATCTGCATAAAAACTAAGCCTAACCCCAATTTTCAAGAATTTTTGGAGCCCCGGAACTATTTTTAATTTGCATTTTAAATTTATATGGGACTAAAAATTTATTCTTATGCTGCATGGGCCAACTGTCATTCTATGAATGTTAGTGTCATTCTATCGATTGAAATGGCTTATTGTTTGCTGTATAAAAATGTAAATAAAAGGTTTACAAACAAAATAAAAATATGTTGGAAATCAGCGAAGCATGCTTTTTATGTTAAACTATAAAAATCCTCATATTTTTTTTTTGCTTAACAACCCAATTGTCAAAATCGGATGATAACTTAGTTGCAACACATCTAATTTTACCCAAAATTTGCCTATCCTAATTATTTTGTCCATCCCCTGTAAGTCATGAGATGTAAGAAGAAAACATTGGTGGCCAAAATACGCTTTCGATCAAATGACAATGTCGGCATTTTTGGCCAAACGATTTTGTTCGGTGAAACGACTATATCGGCCAAATGATCAGTTCGGCCGAACGATATTGTCAGTCCTATGTCCTTTTCAGTCAAATGAGATTTTCGGTCTTACCATTAAATGTTAATCGGCCAAGTGGCATTCGGCCAAATGGATTTCGAACGAATTACTTTTGGCCAAACGACACTTTTTATTCCTATTTCCACTTTGTCGTACAATAAAAGTCAAGAAAGTATACTCCAAAGGATGCACAATGGGGAAATCCGATTTCAAAGGTGGAAAAAATTGATAACTTTCTTCACGAACAACTTACAGAAGAGATCAAGAGCTTATTCGAAAGGGAATTTTGCAAAGAATTCAGTAAGTGCTGTTTCATGGATGTGGAACGCTTCTGTATGTAGTTATTGAGCTCGTTTTGCCCTAATGCCCCGTATATCGCGAGTTTACAAACTATTTGTCATTTTATCTTTAAGACATTGTTCTAAAATTGGTTTATCTCTTCACTGTGGATCCACAGAAGGGCACTTAATATGTTTTGTTGGTAAAAGTTGGAAATTTAAGGGATTTTGGGGTCACATAAGCATCAAAGCGCATTTTATGCGCAATTTTCATGTATTGTGTAAAAATAGTAATATTTACAGATAAGTGCTGATATTATTGTCTCAAAGTTTTGAACAGATATTGACAAATGTTTGCCGAACAAAAATTAATTAAATAAGTCGTTCCACAAATGTTTTATTTGGTTATTTATTGAGTAAAAAACGATTTTTAAAAACTTTTGAATACCACCGATGCCAAACATTTCCAAACCATACCCGATAGCACAACTAGACAAGAATAGTCATATGTTATGAGTCTTGATGTGATCATAGATAGGAGGTGATGGGAGATACTCTTTTTTCTTACCTTTTTGCCTAAATTCCCCTATGAAATAATATAGCTTAATGATTCTGAGCAAGGAAATGATGTAGTAATGTTAATTTAATTGATATTTTCCAATTATATAATGAAAATAACAAATAATCATGTAATTCATTAAAAATATTGAATTATAGGGGATTTAGGGGTCATACAGCTCATGTAATGTAACTTTTTATACAAAATAGGATAACTTTTCTCACGAGCGACTCACAGATAAGATTAAGGGCTTATTCGAAAGCAAATTTCCCAAGAAATTCAGCGAGTGATGTTTTATAGACATGAGACACTTGTGTATGTAGTTATTGAGCTGGCACTCACTGAATTCTTTGAAAAATTCCCTTTCGAATAAGCTCTTGATCTCTTCTGTAAGTTGTTTGTGAAGAAAGTTATCAATTTTTTCCACCTTTGAAATCGAATTTCCCCATTGTGGGATGTATTTGCTCGACATAAGGCCAACGAAGATATGACTCTTCCTTTCAATTAATGTATTTGCTCGTCTAGTGCAAGAAAAATTTGATCCCTTCTTTCAAAGGGATGTTATAAAGCTAAGAATAGTATAGTTTTTTCTTCTTTCAATTCATCCATCAGCTTGGTTTAACGCAAAGAACGATATGAACCCTTTGTTCAAAGAATGCAAATCCCCTTACTTGTCATAAGACGAGTTTGTACAATTCCATTTCATTCCACCACTTGATTGTACCTTTGACAGATACGTATTTCGACCTCAACAGTAAGGCCGTCTTCAGTGTCTCGTACTTGTCTCGACGAGTCAAGAAATGAAATTGTACAAAAGACATTCCACTAAAAGCTTAGAATAATTTTCTTCACTTATCGTAAGACGAGTTTGTACAATCCCATTTAATTCCACAAACAAACTCGTCTTACGACAAGTGAAGACATTCCACTAAAAAGCTCAAAATAATTTTCTTATCGAAGTCCCCCTGGTAATAATAAAGTTAAAGTCGTTACTTTCCCTATGAATAGGAATTTTAATAATGAATTAGAAACTTATTGATTTGCCGGATGATGTCCGATCAGATTATCTAAACAGTTCTAAGAATCATCAAACATTGTGTTACGTGCACCAAGGTCAGGTATGTGGTTTCTACCAGATGTTCCAACGTAAATAAGAAAGTATGACGAAGAACGTGCAAATTTGAAAACAAAATAGCAATATTCAGGCAACCGGGAGCCCGAACACACTCATTGAACAAAGCTATCGCGATTACATGCGAAAAAAAATCAACGTTGCGTGTATTGCGTGGCAGACGACACGACATGACATCCGTCGCATAGTCAGCGGCGATCGTGATCAAGATCAAATCGAGTTGAGGATGCGTCGATCACGACCTTGTTTGCTCTCGCGATGAGGGTTGTTATTCTGGTGTTGATGTTGATGTGCGTCGAACCTGATACAATTTAGGTACATACATACACAGTTTGTGCTATCCTGTCGTCGCGTCGTCGTGATCAACCAGATTTTCCGAACCCGGGCGGCGTTCAACGGTGTTGACTCGAGTCGAAAACGTTATACGTAATCGCATCGAAATGTACTTCCTGCGGTTCTGTCAGCAGCGCGGTGGAGGTTGCGGTGTTGGTGGTTGTCCCTATACTAAGATCTATGAAGGTTAGTTGGGGGAGCATTGGCGGCTATATGTGCGTCAGACGCTATTGGCGTTGTTTATCTACAGCAATGCTTGCATTAGAGTGGTTCGAAAAATCGAAATTGCCGCATATCCATCATTCGAGTTGTATTACAATTACTTGATCTTATTGGAAGTTCTGTAATCCGATGTAAACCGCATGAGAAGAAGTGCGGAGCAACTTTGATTTTTTGAACCAGCCTATCTTTTCAGAACTGGGAACTGACTCAGCAACAACAGATGGTTAGAAAACTGAAAGTGATGAACGCGCGTGGCCTGCTGTCGTCTTTCGATGGGCTGATGCTGTGATGACTGTGATTTTCTGTTGTAGTGAATTGGCTCAATTATATGGTGTTTTGCTTAGCATGTTCCGTTCGTTGGTGTGATGTTGTGTCATCGTTAAGTGTTTGGGCCCGCTCGCATAGGCGAAGGGAAAGAATTTTTATGACTGCCGTTTGCTCTCCCGTCACCGATGGATCGGTAGTGATGAGCGTTACAACGAACGGTACTATGTCATTCGTAATTAGTCATTATGGGTGTTTCTGACTTGCATGCGCGCTATGTAGGCTAGTATGTGGCTCAATTTATAGTTCGTAAATGGCCTTGGAATGTACTGAAAACAAATTTATTTGTGTCCGTTGATTTTCAAAATAATAAATCTTCGCTCTAAATTGTTGTTGTCGATCAACTTGATCTTATGCGATTCTTGACCACAAGATTCCACAAGTACAAAATCGCTAATCAAAGTCATCAGTTCTTTTATGTTTATTGTTTTGGAAGAAGTTCCCATGTCAAATTTATGACCAGTTAGAAGAGATTTAGGAGTGCTGAAAAGCGGCTGTAGTTGCATATACTATGTTCTCTTGAACAATAAATGTTTTTCTTTTATAATACACAACATTTTCTGTACCATTTCTTATTTAAACCATCATTGGACGACTTCGTTGATAGACGAGCGGCATCCATAAGAAAAAGTTATTTTTTTGCTATTCTGCATCTGCAGCAATCGAATTTTCCCATAGCTTCCAATTGTAGACATGCGCTGCTGATTTCACTCGACTGACCGTGCTTCTCTGTGTTGTTTGCTCGAATTTAGCACCGGGATAGAATCTCAAATCCCGGACCCGTGCATAGTGGAAGCGGAAGAACTTGAAGTTTTATGCGCACAAAAAAATGTAGACCAATTTTCATCGCGTAATTAAGCGGAATGAAAGGAAATCTGGTTGTTGTGCCTTTTATTTCTGCGAAGAATGCCAAACCCACCTTCTCGGAGCAGCAGAGCCGGCAGAGGCACACAACAGAGTGAGAGCATTAAACGTGGAAGGTCGTTAGAGTGATGTGCTTTTTGTTGTAGTTTTTTTTTTACTCAAGATGCATTTCCGTTCTTGCGTTTGTCGTTCTGTGCATAAAGTAGATGGATGCAAAGCGGAAGTGGAGCACGAAACCATCTGTATCCGACGGACGATGAATCGCGCGTTTTTTGTTCGTAAAACGGAAATTCAAGAAAGTTTTTGTTTTTATTTCAATGAAAAATTTGTATCTCAGTAGAGAGGTGCGTTCATGACTTTTCAAATGTTTTTACTTTACTCTACTTTTGTTGTATATCGCATTTTAGGGATCTTTGAGTAGATCTTATTCCCCAATCATTTGAAGGGTCGTCAAAATCTACAAAGCGTTTCGTTGATCGAAATGTTTACTGCAAGTTAACTTTTTATAAATTTCTAACAAAATCCGTAGTGAATAGAAAATCTTCAATCAACCTAGTGGTAATACAACCTTGTTAGTTTTAACATAGTCCTAGGCAGGTACTGTTTAGTACTAGGTAGGCCACTTTAACTGGCAACACAGACATGTTCCACAACACCGAAACAATATTAGTCTCCCTTATACATCTCGTATCAATATTGCTATTGCACATTCTCTAACGATAGGTACCGATCGACCGCGGTCGGCTATTATCGCGCATAAAATCACCACACTGACCCTTGTGTATCGTACTATATACACAGGGCAGTAAGTCAGTTAGCTATCGAAATCGAACGTGCGCGCATGTACACCACGAATAAAGCTGTTCGGGCAATTTCATAGAAAGCAATAAAAGTGTAGTTATTGGAAAGTACTACGTTAAAAATAAAGTGTTGTTCCTACATTAACGTCGCGCGTGTTCCGTTTGATATGTGAATTTCAACCGACATCCGAACTAGGGTCTCTCCAACGGCACCGGTAAGAACATTTTTGGTCCTTTGAACCGGGTACGGGCCGGTCGACCGTTGGAATTTGGAGAAACCCACGAAAATCGGTACCGTGAAACGCGTGTTTGGACACTTACGAGAGGAACAAAAGTGCTAGTGGAGTTGATACCGGCCATCGTTAAATTATCGGCTTGGCTTGGGTATCCGTCATAAGAGTGAACAGTGGACAATTGAAGTCGGCCATTAGCGCCGTGAAGAGAAGCAGATAATAAGTGAAGTCAGCCATCGAACCATCCAACACTATCATTTGACCGGTCGCTGACCCATATTGAAGCTTGCTAGTTGGTGACCACGGAGGAGGAACACGAGAGCGTGGGAGGAAACCTGGAAGGATTACAGAACGGAATAAGGATTGGAATCGGGGAAGTACTATTTCGTGATCTGTGGTGGCATCATGCATGAGATGCGCACCAAATAATTTGTGGGTAATTGAAGCAATAAAACGGCATGCTGAAATGCCAATTAAATATGAAATAGTTGCATGCGATTTTCTTTTGGGAATCTGATCCTTGTGTCCTCTTGATTGGCGGTCTTGGTTTCTGCTGGCGTTTTCTGGCTTGTTGTTCGCTCGGTTGGTTCCCCTGCTGCAGTCAACCACTTTGCTTGAATTCTGTCATTGTCATCCCGTGGGACGTTGAGGAATCGCGAATCGTCGAGTTACTGTGGAATAGTGCTAAAAGTGATGTGTGAATATGACTATCAATTTCCATTGATTGATTGAATCAATTACAGTGCGGACTTAGTTCGAATTCAGAAACTAGTGGTGGTGATACTAATTCACTGTGAACTGTGACTGTTCGGTATAGCTTAGGCTATTTTGGATTGATTCACTTCAATTAGTTTGGCTTAAATAGACAATCAGTGCTTAACAATAATAGTCGGAGAGTGATAAAGAAAAGATGGCGAGTGAGTTGAAGGAATTGAAGCGGCAAGCGCGGCAGCTACAGAATACCTTCGAGGCGCTTTATTGATAGGTTTAAGAAAGAGAAGCACTACGCGCATATCGACACTAGGCTAGCGATGCTGGAGGCGGCCATGTCGAAATTCTATGCGATTCGGTCAAAAATCGAAGAGGTAACGGAGGGAATCGACGAAAAAGGAGTAGCAGAATCGAAGGAAAGTTCCGAGGAACGAACTGCCAGATTGGAGATTCTGTCCGAACGGCGATGTAAAGAAAGCGCAGAAGTAATCGCGGAAACCGAAGACGTTTATTGCGATTTGCGTTCATCCTTGCGATCGTTAAAGAACGAATCCACTCCAGGAGCTGCACCTGCAGTACAGACTCCAGTCGCTTCGCTGCCAGCAGTTAATCCTACATCGACAGTGAAGTTGCCAGAACTGCGATTGCCAAGCTTCAGCGGTCGTCTTCGAGAGTGGGTTACTTTTCGAGACATGTTCCAGAGCTTAATCCACCGTAACCGTCAGCTGTCCGACATGGACAAATTTAGCTATTTACGGTCATCTTTAGTGGGTGAAGCATTGCAGGAAGTTGCAGCGCTGGAGATGACATCAGCAAACTACGCTATCGCCTGGGATCTTCTGCAGAAACGCTACGAGAATCGGAAGCTCATAGTGAAGGCCCATCTAGACGCTCTGTTTGCTGTAGAGCCGATGAAGCGCGAAAGCTACGAAGCGCTGAATCACCTACTCAGCGAATATGATCGGAACCTTCAAATGATGGAGAAAATCGGGAGCATACCGCTAACTGGAGCACCATCCTGGTTCATTTGGTGTGTTCCAGATTAGATTCGACAACGCTTCGCTATTGGGAGTCGCATCATTGCTCCAAGGAGGTTCCCAAATACGAAGAACTCATCGAATTTCTGCGAAATCAATGTTCTGTGCTCCAGTCAATTGCTCCAGAGAAACCTTCCACCCACACCGAATTCCGCAAACCGAAAACTTCTGTGAGTCATCCGTCGATGCAGTCTTCCAATCGATGTCCTTTTTGTGGAGAATTCCAGCATTCAGCATTCAGATGCCAGCGGTTCCTGAAAATGAAAGTGCCTGAACGCTACGAGAAGGTGAAAAAGTGTGGTCTTTGCTTAAACTGTTTCTCATCGTCGCATCTAGTTCGTTTCTGCACGAAAGGTGTCTGCCGACACTGCCAACGAAAGCACCATACTCTTCTGCATTCCGGTGCAACAGAAGGCGGAGCAGCTGCTACGTCGTCACAGATCGGTTCCTCCGTCCCACAAGAACAAACACGAACACAAAGAGCGAATAACCAACAAACACAGCCACACGCCCAGAACCATGCCACATCAAGTCAAAGCACAGGACCCAACACAAGTTCATTCCCAATCGCAAGCACACTTTCACACCCACATCCCACCACAGATCTTACACCCTTGCATAACACTAACCCACTGCCGGTGAGCATCAATATTCCATCCCGTCAAGTTCTGTTGTCCACCGCCTTGGTGCGCATAACAGACCAATTTGGAAACATGCAGCTTGCAGAGCGCTTCTCGACTCATGCTCCGAATACTGCTTCATCACTCGGAGTCTATGCCAGAAGCTTAAACTAGTAGGATTGCCTGATCACCTGTCTATAGTCGGTATTGGGGGTACTTCTACGAAATCATCAAGAACGGTGAGCGCAACCGTAATGCCGCGGTCGCTGAAAATCTCCTCCTATGCGGAGCACATTCAGCTACATGTCCTTCCCAAGCTGACATCCGATTTGCCGACCGAATACGTAAATGTGCAGCACTTGGCGATTCCAGAGCACCTGATGTTGGCGGATCCTACGTTCTTTGAGCCTGGATCAATCGATATGATCATCGGTGCTGAGTATTATTACGATTTACTGGGGGGAGGCAAGATCAAACTATGCGACGGTGGACCCACTCTTCATGAAACCGTTTTTGGATGGGTTGTCTCTGGCCGTGTACCTGGATCATCTCCAGTAGCACAACGAACCCATTCTCACCCTATCACTTCTCCTGATCTCAACGATCTGCTCACCAAATTTTGGGAGCTCGAGTCTTGCCACGCTGGAGGCACGTTGTCCGTGGAAGAATCAGCGTGTGAAGAAATATTCGAACGAACTACCATCCGCAATGAAGTTGGTAGATTCGTAGTCACTCTACCAAAGAAGGAAGCTGTCATTCAAAGATTGGGTGACTCCAAGGCTAACGCTTTAAAGCGATTCCATGGACTAGAGCGTCGGTTTTCAACACACAGTGCTTTGAAAGAGGCGTATTTCGACTTCATCGAGGAATACAAGTCCATGGGCCATATGGAAGAAGTACTAGAAGGAGAAGAACCTGTCTACTATTTGCCACATCACGCTGTATTGAAGCCTGACAGCACCACCACAAAACTCCGGGTCGTATTCGACGCTTCATGCCGCACGACAACAGGAATCTCCCTAAATGATGGGTTGATGGTGGGTCCAGTTGTCCAGGATGATCTGCACACCATTGCCTTACGCTTCCGGTTTTGGAAACATGCACTCGTTGCAGACGTGGCAAAAATGTATAGGATGGTAGGCGTTTGCCGTGCGGATCAGTTACTCCAGTGCATCCTTTGGAGATCGTGCCCGGATGAACCCGTCAAATCGTACAAGTTGACCACAGTCACTTATGGAACTAGCGCCGCACCTTACCTTGCAACAAAGTGTCTGCAACGCTTAGGAAGTGAAGGCGAAACAACACATCCTGTCGCCGCAAAGACTGTCAAGAAGGACTTTTACGTCGACGACTTATTAACCGGAACAGATAAACTGGACGAAGGGAAGGCTCTTGTAGCTGATTTAATAGATCTGACAAACTCAGCCGGCTTAATTTTGCGAAAATGGAGCTCCAGCAGCGATGAGTTGCTTTCTGACGTTCCTATTGGGCTTCGGGATGAGCGGACTTCTTTCGAACTGGACTCGTCAACTTCTGCAGTAAAAACGCTTGGTTTGATTTGGGAGCCAGCAGCCGACATCTTCCGACTCACCATACCAAACCTTGGATCGGAGGCAAGTATTACCAAGAGAACCGTATTGTCAGAGCTAGCAAAGATTTTCGACCCACTCGGGTTGATTGGTCCGGTAGTTGTACAAGCAAAAATTTTCCTGCAAACTTTATGGAAGCAGAAATGTGACTGGGACGATTCGCTACCGGAGGAGCTACAGAGGATCTGGACCGAATTTCGAAGGAATCTCATGGCATTGGATACTCTCACCGTACCCCGTTGGGTGTCATTCTCCAACGATCTTGCCACGGTAGAGTTGCATGGGTTCTGTGACGCATCAAATGCCGCTTATGGTGCCTGTCTCTATCTTCGATGTATCACTAGCGATGGTACAATAACTGCTCGGCTTATCACCGCCAAGTCAAGGGTTGCACCACTGGAAGACCTGAAGCGGAAAAAGAAAGTCCTATCAACACCCCGACTCGAACTTTCCGCAGCTCTTTTATTGAGCCATCTATACGAAAAGGTCCGCCATAGCGTTCAGATTACGTTCCAACCGTTCTTTTGGACAGACTCTACAATCGTCAAGTATTGGCTGGCTTCTCCACCATCTCGCTGGCAAATCTTCGTTGCAAATCGTGTTTCGGAGATCCAGCACATTACTAGCAGCGGCGTATGGAACCATGTTGCTGGTGCAAATAATCCCGCAGATATTATCTCGCGTGGAATGACTCCCGCACAGTTAAAATACGAAACGTTGTGGTTTGAAGGCCCACTCTGGTTGCGGCAGGATCGTGCAATGTGGCCCAGCTGTACAGTCCCTCTACCAGACATCGAACAATCCCTTTTAGAAGAACGATCAACTGTTGCGCTGCCAGCTCGAGCGAAATCGCCAAGCGAATTATTCGCTCTTCGGTCTTCGTTCACTGATCTCGTTAGATTAGTTGCATACATCCGTCGATTCGTTCACAACTGTTCACCAAACAACCTCGCCAGCAAACGTTCAGGGACAATCAAGCTGCAGGAGCTGAACGAAGCGACTGAAGTATTAGTTCGCCTAGCCCAGGGGGATAGCTTTCCCGAAGAAGTAGCAGCTTTGTCTCGCAGTCGAGAAGTAAAAACTTCGTCCAAGATTCATGCGCTCAATCCTATTATGGTTGGAAAAACGATTCGAGTTGGCGGCCGGCTTGTTCATGCACCTATCCCGGAGAGTCGCAAACATCCGATGATTTTACATCATCGTCATCCGTTTACCAAATTAGTCGTGGAACACTACCACCGTAAACTTTTCCACGCTGGTCAGCAGCTACTCGTAGCTTCCGTCAGAGAAAAATTCTGGCCCACAAACGCACGCGATGTGGCTCGTACCGTCTGCCACAAGTGTGTAACATGCTTCCGGAACAAGCCAACTGTACACGAGCAACTGATGGCCGATCTTCCGTCCGTTCGAGTCAACCCAGCAGCCGTTTTTCTGAAGGTTGGTGTAGATTTGTGTGGTCCATTCTACATCAAATATCCAGTTCGTCGCAGCACACCAGTGAAATGTTTCGTGGCGATATTTGTATGTCTGGCAACGAAAGCCGTTCACATGGAGGTTGTAGCGGATTTGTCGACGCAAGCTTTCCTTTCTGCTTTCAAGCGATTCGTTGCGGTTCGTGGAAAACCGCATGTGGTCATGTGCGACAATGCCACCAATTTCGTAGGGGCCAACAGAGAATTGGAAGAGTTGCGCCTCCAGTTCCTAGACCAGCAGTTTCAGCATACCGTAGTTCGTACAGCAGCCGAGGATGAAGGAATTCAATTCGACTTCATTCCGGCCCGTTCGCCAAATTTTGGCGGATTATGGGAGGCTGCGGTAAAATCGTTTAAGTGCCACTTTCGTAAGGTCGTTGGGAACCAGCAGCTAAGCTACGACGGGCTACATACTATAGTTCAGCAAATCGCGGCGATTTTGAATTCACGCCCGCTAACTCCTCTCACTAGCGACCCCAACGATTACGCTGCACTGACCCCAGGACACTTCCTCGTAGGAAGACCTCTGACGGCAATTCCGGAACCCGATCTCCAGGAGATACCGGAAAATCGCTTATACGCTTGGCAGCAATCACAAGATTTCGTGCAAAAGCTTTGGCAAAAGTGGAAGACCCAATATCTTTCGGACCTGCACAACAGGACCAAATGGACCAAAAAGCGCAACAACATCAAGATCGACACTATGGTTTTAGTCAAGGAGGATAACCTACCTCCACTAAAATGGAAATTGGGACGAGTGGCAGAAATCTACACCGGTTCGGATGGAAACGTCCGAGTAGTGGACGTTCGTACCAAAGATGGGATGTTCAAGAGAGCCATTTCCAAAATATGCGTTCTACCAATTAGGGATAACGCACCCACAGACGAAGAGCAATAAACTCTTCCATCAATGGTGCCCCAGCACCGCGGAGGTCTTCTTAATGAGGGCCTCCGCTTTCCAGTTAAGTGTTTGTATTTTATTATGTTTCAAAAAGGAATGTTCATCTCCCATAGCCACCCGTCGGTTCCCTTCAGGGACACCGGCCATCTGGAAGACGACGTTCTATTCTCTGGTCCACGCTGTTCCATTCCGTCAATCATCATCTTTGGGTTTCAAGTTATCGTCAAGCATGCTTCATTTCTGATGTCGTTCGTCCTGCAATCAAAAAATCGTTGTGACGTCAATTCGTTCCGTTAAGAAATAATTACTATCGTCGAAGGTCATAGCACTCCAGCTCCAACAAATTCTCACCGAGCATGTGGTACCCTTGTTCGGCATCGCTGCAAACGTAATCGACGAGTCATCCACAGGGCCTGATCAACCCGATCGGAGGGCAAGTCATCACCGTCGCAGCTTCGTAGTAGACCGCTTGTTCAATTGGGGCGAAGATTCCATCATCGTCATCAGTGCGTAGGGCACTCCCGGGGGTCACCTGGCGTGGTGGCCTCCGTTCCAGGGGCGATTGATGTCAGCATTCAGCACCAGAGGACGAACGATCTCGATAACTTAATCGCAACCACCCCGGTGGCGATATGTGTCAGCACTCTGCATCTGTAGACGACGGAAAAATGGACAGCTTAACGCAAACACTCCTGAATAAGAAGCCATCGTTAGATCCTATCGAGGAAACGGGTAATTTGTACGTAGCACCATAGCAGCAAACAACACTCCACGGAAACGAAAGCACAAACTATTCATCCACGAAGTCGTCGTTGTCATCACTTGCTGTACAGCAACATCAGAATTATAGTTCATCGACCGTCGCCTCTCTGGCTACGGTTAGCAGCAATTGTTAGTATATAAGAATTTGCAAATCAAAACAAACCTCAAATATGTAGTAAAAGGCATTAATATAATGCAACAGTGTCAGTCGAAATAGTTACCCTAGCATTAGATTGAAATCCCTATGATTTCAAGGCGGCCGGCATGTTTAGTACTAGATAGGCCACTTTAACTGGCAACACAGACATGTTCCACAACACCGAAACAATATTAGTCTCCCTTATACATCTCGTATCAATATTGCTATTGCACATTCTCTAACGATAGGTACCGATCGACCGCGGTCGGCTATTATCGCGCATAAAATCACCACACTGACCCTTGTGTATCGTACTATATACACAGGGCAGTAAGTCAGTTAGCTATCGACATCGACCGTGCGCGCATGTACACCACGAATAAAGCTGTTCGGGCAATTTCATAGAAAGCAATAAAAGTGTAGTTATTGGAAAGTACTACGTTAAAAATAAAGTGTTGTTCCTACATTAACGTCGCGCGTGTTCCGTTTGATATGCGAATTCCAACCGACATCCGAACTAGGGTCTCTCCAACGGCACCGGTAAGAACAGGTACTATGAATTGAAACATCGTTTTCGTATTATCTTTTAAATTTATAGAATTCAACATTGCCATCAATCTGAAGAGTGATAACCTGTGATAACCATTTTCGCTCATTTCGATTGCTACTGAAAGTTGGTTTGCTCGTTTTCTTTCATACCCTAGCCTTTTCGTGCTAATTGCGTATGAAAATTCGTTTTTTCACGAAAAATTCTTTTGAACTTGAATTTTTTTTTTTTAAGTTTATAGTAAAGATTTATGGTCCGGTTTAGGATGTTTTCGAAGATAGAAACGGTCTCGGCGTACTGGGCATAGTGTATACTTGTACTTGCCATACAAGGTATATACTTTGCAATGGCGGGCATGGGAAAGCTCCCAATTGATGACTGAAAACAATCCAATAGAAGTTGAAAGCAGGCCAAGTTCCAATTGGAATGTAGAGCCATTGAAGAAGACAGTAGATTTTTCGAAATTCACCTGGGAAATGAATGTCGGAAAATTCTGCGAAATTAATACAATTTTCTCGAAGTTTTCATAATTTATTCGAGAAATGTTTAACAATTTTATGAAATAAAACCCAAATTTATCCACCACTGGTGATTTTGGTAAATACATCCCAAATAGGGTGGTCTAACAGGTTATACGAAATCGGTATTACCGGTCAATTTTGAGTACCGAAAATGCCGGTATTATTGACGGAAAATACCGGTATTTTCGGTATTTAACATGTTGCTGTCAGTATAAAAAATCTCGAATAGTGTTCAGCAACATGTATCAGACTCAAAAACTAACAAGAATTGAATGCGCGCATGAATGAACCTTTGCACAAGTAAGCATCATTGAAGACGTTCAGCAAAAATCGATTATCATTGTGATCGTCATCTTACATGATGCTCCGTTCTCTTAGGCATCTGTCAAATTGCCAATGATTTTTTCTTCAACGAACATCAATCTACATCGTCAAGAATCGTCGAAATTGTGAAAAAGGTATGTTTTGAGTATGTGAAAAAGGTATGTGGTGAGTTCTCCGTTAGAGAACACTCAACACATATCTTTTTCACAATTTCAACGATTCTCGACGATGTAGATAATGTTCGTTGAAGTAAAAAGTCATTGTGTAAAATGTTTTGCTGCAAAAATATGTCCGTTCTGAATTCGCTGATACCAACCAAGACATGCTGGAATAGTATGTTATGTCTACTTGAATTTCCTTTTTCCCAGCCCAACAAGCAATGACTTTGACGTTTAAAATTTGTCAAAAATATATTGTTTTTCACCCAAAAGTCAAAATAAAAAGATTTTTTACATTTCAGAATTTTTTACAAATACCGGTATTTTACCGGTATTACCGATATTGACACCACCATCGTAATCTCTTATTCTCTCTGGATGGTAGAAAATGCGAAGTAAACAAAAATATGCACGTTCCACGACAACGTGATGCCAGATGGTATTATTGATAATTTCTTTTTAATTAAGTTGAGAAGATATATTCACTCATCCAAATTCCTTCCAAACACTTAGAAACAATATTTTTTCACTTGTCATAAGACGAGTTTGTACAATCCCATTGAATTCCACCACTTAATTGTATCTTGACAGATACGTATTTCGACCTCAACAGTTGAAAACAGATCGTCAACAGAAAATTAGTTGAGGTCGAAATACGTATCTGTTACAATTAAGTGGTGGAATTCAATGGGATTGTACAAACTCGGCTTATGACAAGTGAAGACATTCCACTAAAAAGCTCAAACTAATTTTCTTAACAATATTTTTTCACTTTTTGAAATCATGATAGCATCAACGTTTTATTATCAATCTTAATCCTGCAGTTTCCCAACAGTATAAATCATTAGTTTTCTATGCAGTGAGCTGGGAATCGGGTCCATAGGCCCAAGTAATGATTTATGTATTTGTATTCGTATCCATGTATTTTTTCTTCAAAAACAAAATATCCGACTAGGAACGTTTCTGTGTCAAATGAAATCTGTTGCTCTCGAATTGGTCATGTCCTTCTATATGAAACGTGTAAAAAAGTACACGTGCTTCACACATACACACACACGCACAGGCAGTAGACATTTACTCAGTTTTCCGAGCTGAGAAAATTGATATACACTATGTGTGATTTTTTTGGAATATCTACGGAACATTCGTTAGAGATTTTTCCACACATTTTTCATTATTCTCATGACAAATTATTCCCAATCCACGAACATTTTTTTGGAAGTCCCAGTGGTAATTTTTACGAATTTATGCTTCTATAGTCTCTATTCGAAATCTTTCCAAATTTCTGCTAGTATTTTTTTGAAATTGCCTCTAAAACTTATTCATCATTTTCAACGGAAAATTTTTTAGAATTTCCTCACAAAAGCCCTTGAAGTTTTCTTAGGAAATTTTTCGAAATTTTCTCTGGAAATTGTTTGGATTTTTTACGGAAATACTACTCACGAAAAATATGTTGAACAGAAAATTCGAAAGCATAGGTATAACCCTGCTTCAATTCATCTTAAATTATAAACGAGGTTAACACTTTGTCTGCAATCCGAATACTTTGTTTTGAGTCATTGAGCATTGATCTAGTATTAGTATTAGTTGCAACCTTATTAGTTTCGCCGAAACGCCATGTTCAGTCATAATCTACCTCAGCTTATTTCTTTTCGTTAAATCGTACGCTGCTTTGAAATCAATGTACAGATCATGTTGAGCCTGTAAGATGTACTCCCGGAATTTATCAAGGCTCATCCGAGGAAGGACTCCCCAACCGATCTCAGGGCAAGTCTGTTGCGAATAGAGTATTCTCTCTGAAGTTGGCACACTATAGTCCGTTCCATTTCTTATAGACCGGGCATATGAGGCCATTCATCCAGTTAGTAGGCAATTCTTCATTCTCCCATATTTTTGAGTTAATCTAAAAGGGCATCTAAAAGACTTTAGATTTGTAACTCCTAAGATAAGCGATCCGTCGCGCAGCACGTGGGCAAGTGTCGCCAATAGGATATTGACAGGTGTGTTTGCGGAGATTATTACGTGCGAAACAGGTACTGCTGATCGTCATCTTTAAAGCATCTGCGATAAAAAAAGCTGTTATGGGCCGCTCCTAACATGGAGGACACACCAGAGATGAGCAAATCTCCTCTTCCCTAAGGTTGCCCTTACCCCGACCGGCACCACGGGGAGGTCGGTAAAGGAGTTTCTGGACCGTGAAATGGACCGCGATTAAAAAAAATATTTTATTCCCTAAAAACTTTCATAGAAATATTTTTTGGAATTTCCACACTAATATTCCTTGGAATCTCCATGTTTTGCCTTTCTCGTCCAACTAAGTTGTACCAGAAAACTACACTGTGTCAAAAAATTGGTTCGTACATTGATGGTTCGGATATAACCATTTATGAATCATAATCAATTAATCAAACAAAGGTCACACTTGTTTCAGGAAAAATAACGAATAACGACTCCCCTAGTTCGTAAATGTTGCCGCTTAATGTTGATTGCAGTTATCCGTTCGCCGAGCTTCTGGCTGTATTCAGCATTTACTCCTTCCGCTGACAATCGCTCGATATTGTATCGCATCGTTCGCTGTGATCTTTCGTTGGATCGCTGTGATCTTTCGTTGGATTGACAACCGTGATCGAATTTTACTAACAACGAGGTAGTGATCAGAGTCAATGTTCGGACCTCTGAATTCATGTTCTCTGGATCTATGCCATCGGACTCTTGAATAGTGGCACTCCAACATTCTACAAGTCACGAGCCAGTTGATTCACTCGTCCAGATTTATTTAGTGTCCTGACATTCCAGGTATCGAGTTTCCAATCATAGTCCTTATTTCGTTGCCGGGTCGGTTGCCAAAAATAACGTTTTCTTTTTCTTCTATCTTCATTTTTCGTGGTATTTGAGAGGCTTCATTAGGCTACCTTACCGGGGTCGCGTTACCTACATCGCGCTATAGTGCGGCTGCCATCTTAGGTATAGCTGACACGATACAGCGTTTCGTATATCAGCATACCAGGCAGACGCTGTTTGAGCACCTCCTCCTGGTGGACAGACGCTCGGGACCAGGGTTGTTAACGTTAATCAACGATTAACGCCGATGACGTTAATTTTTCGAAAATTTAACGTCAACGGCGTTGCGTTGAATGTTTTGAAAATAAACGTTAACGTCAATGAAAAGCGTTGAATCAACGTCAACGCCAACGTTGATTCCATCGTTGATTTTTTCAAGAAGCGATGTATCGTCGGAAGCGTTGTCATGGTGAAAGTTTCGGGATGCAAAACCAAACCAAACTTGTACTTTGTCACTAAAAAGCTGCTCGAGGTACGGAAGTGAAACTGCCGGGTACTGCCGATATCGACATAGCAAAAATAGTTCATTTATTAGTACAAGAATGTAATTTTGTACATTATGTGAATATTGTGAGGATGCTTTACTAAGGATTCTGTTAATCAACGGGATAATTAACGCGAAAAGTTAACGTTATTAACGAATTTCGTTAACGTTAACGTTAACCAGAGCATTTAGCGAGCCATCGAAGTTTGCGTTGAACGTTAAAATTAACGTCAACGATTCAACGTAACGCCGTTAAACGTTGATTAACGTTAACAACCTTGCTCGGGACGTACCTTTTCACTCTAGCTGATGTCAGAAGGACAACAGTGCCCAGGATGCACAACATGCTAAGTAACCCTTAGCTGGCGGTTTGAGATGGTCGGGTTTCACATTCTGCCAAACCTGAACATGATTTATTAATTATTTTCAAACCCGGACCCGACCCGAGCCCGTATTGAAAAATCTTATTAAACGAATGAAACGAATTTATTCAAATATATGAACCCGAGGTATTTTTTTGCCGGGAAACTCATACAAGATATTTTCATATCTCACTTTACACCGAAAAGGGTGCAAGCCCAAACAACGAACATACCTAAAAAATTATCAGAAACAAATGAAACATATTTGGCACTTTTTTTTTCTCAAACCCGTAGGGGAGACTGGGGACACTTGATCTTCTTTTCTGATTTCCGATGTATCACAGCCAAAAATAAATAAACATGCGCAAATTCGACACAGACCCTCAAAGAAATATAGTATTTAACTTTACTGATGTATGACAGTACCTTAATTATTGTTGTTATTGATACACAATCGATTTTTTTTAGTGTGCTGTCAAAATCGGCGAATCGAAATCGATCCCTCTTCAAGAACTTGCTTTGATAAAATTAGAAAGGTGCCCTCAGATTTTTTTTAAATATTTTTCCTTCAAAATACGCGAAATTTTCGAATTGCTGTGCGTATACATGAACGATTTTTGTTATTGAATTCGTCAGTAGATGCAATTTCAAAATTTGGGGAGACTTGATCCCCTTTCTATGATATCTACGAAATAAATAATTTTTCCTGCCAACTCTTCATCAAATCTGTCAAATCTACAAAAAGTCAGAAGCCTGAGAACAGGTTTATATTTTCTGGAATTTTTTCGCCATATTTTAGTATGGGTGACTAATGGGGGATCAAGGGGACACTTGTCCCCATATTGAGGCAATAATTTAAAATCCAAATATGGTTTATGGCTTTGTGCTGTGAAAAAAAAACCAAAACATTTGGGCATTTTTATGAAAAGTTGTTCAAATTTTGCGTGGCCAATAAAAAAATCTTAAGGAAGGTCAAAACATACAAACCGTCCTACAGAATAAATGACAACCTTCAATCCTAAAAATAACTCACCACATAAAGGTCATTTGTCTAGTAGAGGATCTATACTAAAAAAATACGCTAGAACAAAGCTACTTTAGTTCTCGATAAAGATAAGAACCCGGCATTGTACTAACTTTCCAAACCTGACCACCTCTAGCGGTCTTTTGTCATCGGTCGACCCATGGAAGTGTGAGATAGAAACTTTTGGGGACCAGAGCTATGTTGGACGATCCTTTCTTGATATCAATCCACCATTTAGCAGCCCAGCTTATGATAAACGAATGCCAAAATGGTTACACGGCCTTAAAACCTTACAGTAATAACTGTTAAAGAGCTTAACAAACACTCATCTTGGAGGCTGTAATGTTTCAGTGGGGAATATTACATTGTTTGGCATTATGTCAAATAAAAAGAAGTAGGTATCTAGAGTAGTTCAAGTGAATCGAATCGTACTTTTATAATTGTCACCAAAGGATTATCAGTACATGAACATTGAACATGACTTTTCTATCAGTTCTTATAATTTTATTCTTAAAAACTACCTAAGTATGTAAACAGAACAACAAGAGGTCAATGTTTGAACCTAACAGTCGTAATATTACAATTGAAATGTTTGATTACCAATAATTTCAATCAAACACGGTACACGATGCGAATATGTATAGTTGACGATCTATCACAACTGTTAGGTGCAAACATTCAACCCTTGTTAAACTGTTTTCTTCATGTCTCATTATCGTTGATTAAGTTACGTTGTTTTGTATGGCTCCTAAATGTTTAACATGAGTCATTTAGAGCTGTCCAATTCGAAGTGTTCCCTGCCGCACATGTTATGGATGGTGTCTAACGTTATATTGATATTATTTGTACAAAATGTTCTCCACCCGCATGTTAGAGACAACACTGCAATGGCTTTATTTTCTGCTTCACATATTGCTATATAATTTATCAAACAATCAAAGCTGCCATATGGGGCCAAAGGAGTGACACACGTCGCAATCCATTCCATAACAAGCGCGGGTGCCACCTTGAAAATGCTTATCCACACGAGAATGTTAAATCTAATAGGAAGTGGTGCTTATAGGAAGCCACTTAATTGAACATTTATTGTTGCTCACACAACAACCACCGCCCATCATCGGCGCTGATTGCTTTAACTCACGGAAACCGTTGTCACCGGTTGTTGCTGCTGTTGTTATAGCCGGATCAAGTATAAAGGTTCCAGGCAATTCACCATATACGTATCAGAGTTGTCTTCTTAGATGGAATCTTTTCTAGAATCTTTTTTCTGTTTTTATCACAGAGTTTATTTTTTAGTCAAAGAAATTGTATTTTGTAACAGATAAATCCATGTTCAAAGTTCTTGTTTAAAACTCAATCACACTTGACATGGACTTATTTATACACACTAAACTATGAAAAAAAAAACATATCCATATTATTGGATGGTGAAATGACAAACAAATTCATTTGTAAAGCAGTCACCGACGAGCGACTCTGCTTGATGAGTGCAACCTCGCTCTATTGGCGTCGTTGAAACTGGAAACTAGAGGAATGGCTTACTACTATCTTTGGAAACTTGTTGCCAATTGGTATGTGGGAAGAAGAGCTTGAAAACGTTCGATTGGTTGAATGAATGAGAACCATGTCTTTCAGCATAGTTTAATTTTAAATTCTTTTAAAAATCAATACAGAATACTGTCTCGATACACTGGAAACGATTTGTAAAGAAACAATCAAGTAGGGAAATTAAATGGAATAGTAGTAACTCGTCCTATAGACAGGTTATTTTTCATTTTGCTAAACGTGAATGCTTGACTACTTGGTATCTGCTTGATAATTTTTCAACTTACCGGTCAACATTATAAGATTGAAATCCCATCGCGCACCGTTCGGGTGATCACACCCCAAAGCCCTCACAAACATGCCCCCGTTGTTGGCAGCCTTGACAGCGTGATTTGACCCCAGCTTGCTCGTACACATCTCGAACTCTTGGGCCCTGTGAAGAGAAGCCACCACAAAGAATATGCTGCTCCACGATGACTAACGGCGGCAGTTCATGGCTCTTCCTTTCCAATTTGCACGATGAACGATCTCGCACGGCGCCACACTGCAAATGGATCAGCAAAAGATGCCATTAGTGTGGTGTGGATTACAGTCAACCAAGACTGCGCGGCGCGCGGGAAATCGTTACGAATTGGAAATCCGATTACAATCTCTTCTGTACGAGTGAACCAGCATCTATCTGCCCTGTCAGGCATGAGATCTCTCACGCCCCCCAAAGGCTAGCAACAATTGGTGGCACCGGCAGAGCAGGTCACAATAGTGCTTAGTGCAACATTTCTACCGCGGATAGGAAGATGATCCACATCGGCTGAGGCCCCACTATACTCGATGTGACGGTAGCAATGACGACGGCGACAAAGAAAAGCGAAATCGGGTCAGCTCTACATATTTCTATTTTCTGTTGTTGCTGCTGTCGTTTCCATCACTGACTAGTTGGTTGGTTGGAAGTTGGGGTAAAGTGCTGCATTACTAATTTCAGTCACAAGTCGCGCACTCGTCGCGGTTTCGTCGTCACACTAACTGTACCAACGAAGCGAATCTAACTGAGCAGCTGCTGTGGGTCTGTGGACAACGACACTAGTATAGTAATAAAAAATACCAGGCGCCCAATCTGTTAGTCAAGAAACTCTTTCCTAGTGGGTTTATTGCCATAGTTGCAGTCGCCAGCCGGTAGCGTTGCCTACCGACCGGTGATGATGTTGATGGTGCCATACCAATTCGTATGCCGAGAAATGCAGCAAGGGTAACCTCGTTGTCATCACTGGAGCGTAGAGGAGAATTGCCCTTTGTTTCGTTCGCTGAGTTTCAACTGCGATCCGAGTCGCTGGGTTGGCAGGTTCGAAAGTGAAATCACTGGAGATGATCTTCGAACGAATTTATGTGTCCAAGATGAGCTAATCGGAGGTAACCTTGTTCTCGTTGCCGTTTTAAATACTTGAACATAAAGAAACATGGCGTAACTCAATATCGCATTAAATATGTCAACGTTTAAATTATTGAAATTCCACCACTTTTTTATAACTTGTCCGGCGAATGTAAAAATAAATTGCTACCAATAATAATTCATTTGTCCTCTTTTGTAAACGGCAGGATAAAGTCAACAAACAACAAATGATTTCCAAACTTGAAAACAATGTGGCAATGATCATCTGCCACGCATCCGATGCAATGCAACCTGATTTTTTATGATGTTATCCATAAAAATTAATTGCTTTTTCTATATTCAGATAAGAATACAGCCACTTGTTGGCTTTATTCCAATCTTATTTCCTTACAAATCATCGCAGTACGTTAAACAAACTAGGGCTGCGTTCTTCAGAAATACAACAATAATAAATTGCTTGGCTTAACATAATGAAGCAAGAACAATTTTTTATGTAATTTCTAAAAAATCTTTCCCTTTTGTACCAAGTGGTCGCAGGCGATACGGGATTCTCCTGCTATGGGGGTCTCATATACAAAAAACGGGAACTTCTGGAATAGAGTTAGTTTTGTTTTAAACTAGTAAAAACATTCTTGCTCAGTAGCTTCACAAATATTTCTACTAATTGATGTGCAATGGTTTCAGAGAGTATCTTCATGAGAACCGCACAAGGTATGCGTACTTCCATAATAAAATAGATCGACATGTCACTTTCCTTCACTTCCAAATTCATCACCATAAAAATTAGACCGAAACATGAGATATCACTCATCTAAGCGCGCGTTTAGCTTTATGATTGCTTCACGAAGTGATGGTCGATAGGTAATTATGAGCCAATCTTCTGCTATTTCATTGCGGCTCTGCTCGTCGGGTCGGTGCGATGCAACGCAGTTCCAAACAGACTGCTAGCTCCAACGACTCAATTTTACGAAGGAGGAAGCCGCCGCCGCCGCGACGACGATGACCGCCGCCGGCATGCGGTGCGTTGTGTATGGAAATCCAATTACCTTGTGCAACCCCGCGATCGGTTAATGAGTTTGATGGCCGAAACCCCCTCTCGGGTAATCACAGCAGACAGGCACGGTACGGCGGCACTGCGGTGTTCATGGGAGATATTGTTGTTGTTTTGGACGATGATAGAGGAGTTTGTGATTAGGATTCGATTGGGTTGTTTTATGATTCAAGCCACGTATGAATAATGGCCGTAGATCGTTACGTAGAAACTGCGTATATGGGCGGTAAATGCATTCGCAACGTTCATTTTAAGATTGAAGCGTCAAAAATCCTTCGCATTTCGATGCTATTCTTTGATTTCTCAAGAAATCATTTAATTCCATGATGATTGTAAAGATTACTGAGATTCAGAGAAAATTACTGCTATTCATTTATCTATTTTTTTTCTTACACATAGTGTTTACTTTCACAACGAAGATTGCTATCAGTGCATCTCCAGGCGAAAAAAAAAATATCATATTATAAGAAGTTAACAACACTTTTTTCTTTATTTATGTGTTTTTTCAATACTACATTAAGTTCAACATATCATTTAACAGTACTTAGCTCATTGCTCTTTTACAATATCAATGTCCATTATGTCGAATACCTCTCAAACGTTATCGACACACTTAATCTGATTTTTTTATTTAAAAAAAATCGTTTCCATCGTTAGGGTGTCTTATTTTCCGTGTAAATAACTAACTAATAACCTAAAATGATACCATTAAACCTTAAATTAAAATGTATAACGTTTTTGCATTTAATACTTACCTGGTTGGATACAGCGCAGCGTCGTTACACTTCTATCAAACGCGTTCTTAGGCGATCTATCCGATGTCATATTCGACATTTTTTGCCCACTCCTTCTTCCAACATTCATACTAAGTGACCAGCCCACAGTGTTTTCTAACCCAGGAATTCGTGATCGAAAATGTTTTGGCCATGAAAAGTTGATTTTAGAGGCTCAGTGACTTCAGAGAAAAGTTTCAGTATGTTAAGCCCCATATTTTGTAAAAAAAAAATTTTTGACTAATCCCCCTAAAAGTGAGATGGAAATTCCCTTTCCTCCAATTATAAAGATACATCATTGGTGTCTTCGAAAAAGTTGTAGAAAAAGTTTCTACGAGAAATTTTGCTATATAAACTTTATTTCTATCTGCTATAGAAGTCAAGATATGGGTCGTTATTTATGAACGACCACCAAAAAACAGGTTTTTCACAATACTTTCGTCAATATATTTTTTAGATTTTTCAAATGTTCTACAAAGATCTCCGTCGCGATAAAAAACATGAACCTTTCGAAGACAGTTTCTTCTTATTTTCAATATGGACGAAGTTATTGACGATTTTTTGTTCAAAAATGAGCATTTTGACATTAATTGCATACATGTAGGGGCAAAATGGGGCAGAATTTTAATTAGGAGAATGAACGTATAACTCATGCACTAACGGTTGCATTGCAACATATATGTGACTTAGCTTTCCGTAAGTACCGTATGGATATGTTTTCTTCTTCTTCTTCTTGTTATATAAAAAAAATGAATTGGTCTGTATTCCGCATAACTAAGAAACGGCTGGGTTCAAATGTCTTCATCACAATTTCCGATGGGCTTACATAATATTTTTTATGTAAAAGTCACGACTTAAACTGAAAAAATTTGAAAAATTCAAATTAGAATTTGTATGGGTATTTTGTATAGGCATATCACAACACGCATTCTCACCTACTGTGCAAGACAACGTCTGCCGGGTCATCTAGTTCATGATAATAACACTTACGCCAGACCTATGTCTTGCTTTAATGTCCAAATTTTGAAAATGATTATCGAATCGACGGATATTTTACAGAGAAATACCAATATATCGGTATATTAGTATTTCCAGAGAATTCTAAATGAAAAGAATTAAACTAAAATTTTTGGAACACTTTTCTGTTAACCTGTTTTGCAATATTGTGATGTTTTAGACGTAGCAAACCGGCTTTTTATTATTCCGGGATATTTCGAAAAGTAAATAGGTAAAACAAGTACCTTCGAATTGCTTTCATAAAATTATATTTAAACTTATGATGTTTGAGGCGTCGCTAACCATAGTTTCCATTCAATAAAGATTACTGATTTACCCGATACTGCATTTCCTCTCATCAGCATTCCTGGCTGTATGGTGAATTCTAAAATAATACAATTTGCCTAAATACATTGGGGTCGCTTTTCACGTGCCCTTTTGATTTTTTTTAAATACGCCTTGTTTCTTCCCGCGGACTTTGAAATTCATGTCAGTTCTGTAAAACATCCATCCATAATCATTTAGAAAATTTTGTATTTGGCTATATCATAGTTCTGGCGTAAGTGTAAAAACTAAAGATGACCCTGCAAACGTTGTCCTGCACAGTAGGCGAGAATGCGATCTACCTTTTTAAAATTTCCATACAAATTTTATTTTCAATTTTTCATATTTTTCCAATTTTGGTCGAGATTCTTACATGAGAAAATATTCTGTAAATCCGTCGGACATGTTGATAAACAAATTTGCTGAAGAAATGAAGAAAATCTATCCAGCCGTTTCTTAGTTATGCACAATACAGACCAATTCATTTTTTATATATAACAAGAAGAAGAAGAAAAAGATGTTCATACGGCACTTATGTCAAGCTATGTCACATATATGTTGCAATGCAACCATTAGAGCATGAGTTATACTTTCAATTACCTAAATAAAATTCTGCCCCATTTTGCCCCTACATGTATGCAGTTAATGTCAAAATGCTCATTTTTGAACAAAAAATCGTCAATAACTTCGTCAATATTGAAAATAAGAAGAAACTGTCTTCGAAAGGTTCATGTTTTTTATCGCGACGGACATCTTTGTAGAACATTTGAAAAATCTAAAAAATATATTGACGAAAGTATCGTGAAAACCCAGTTTTTGGTGGTCGTTCATAAATAACGACCCATATCTCAACTTCTATAGCAGATATAAATAAAGTTTATATAGCAAAATTTTTCGTAGAAACTTTTTCTACAACTTTCTCGAAAACACCAATGATGTATCTTCATAATTGAAGGAAAGAGAATTTCCATCTCACTTTTAGGGGGATTAGTCAAAAAAATTTTTTTTACAGAATATGGAGCTTAATATACTGAAACTTTTCTCCGAAGTCACTGAGACTCTAAAATTAACTTTTCATGGCCAAAACATTTTCGATCACGAATTCCTGGGTTAGAAAACACTGTGCAGCCCATCGAAGTTTGTAATATTTCATTAGATTTTACAACATTTTCTTCGTTGTATACTAGTGTTGTTGAAGACGAGCTACGAAGGATCTCATAACTATAAATGAGCTCGAAAAATATTTGGCTTTTGCTGTTGTGATTTGCACGTTAATTGATCGTATTTCTGTGGAGCGCGTTGGAACGATCAAAAGAGCGCGATCCTCTAGTATGCAAAAGCCACCGGGCGGGCGTCAGGAAGTATGGGTAGCACCGGTAGCAGCGGTTCCAGCGGAGAGAGCGATTCATTCAATGATTGACGACGCGTCGTCAACAGCAACAGCACTCAAGAGAAATTTCCACGCAATGTTCGGACCTTCTTTTGGTTGCTGTTAGTGATAAGAAAGGTGCATTGTGAAAAGAAAATTGATTCTTTTCAGGACAAAATGGTGTGGGTTGCGCTCCCCGGGGATCTGTGGCGGTACTAAAATAGTATTTTAAATGGTTGCGTCTTTGCGGAACATTATCGAGTGACTGTTGGCCAGCAGCAACAGTTAAGTGATTTTTTTACGAAAAGTTCGGACTAACGTTTGATTGCACTAACGTTTGGTTCTTTTCGGTTCTTTTCGGACTAACGTTTGGTTCTTTTCGGAATCTTTGTTTTACACAAGAAAATGTAGAGCCGAGACCAATTTTCTTCAAAATTCGAATCATAATCGGTAGAAAATCTTCGTTGGTAGTAGTGCAAGCGCTCGGCGGAAGGAGATGCTCCAAAAATGTATTCGCAAGGATGACGTCTCAAATCATCGAGTGGCTGACATTGCCATAAGTTTCAGTCAAGTGAAATTTTCGCTAGCTTCTGATTCAGGTTTTGTTGCTTTTTTGTGATTGGAAAGGCGCATTATGAAAAACCAATTGATTCATTTTAGAACCAAGAGAATGTTGAGTCGAAATAATTGTTTTTCAATGTGTAAATCATAATTGCTTGGCGACGGCAGAAATTTTCCGTCGGTTGCTGCTTTTAATTGGAAAGGCATATCGTTGAAAAAAAACATATTAATCCACCTAGCAGTGATGTCGCCTTTCTCGTGCGAATAAAAAAATAGTATTTTGGCCATAACTTCCGATCTCATAGTACAAACTGATCAATTTTCAATAGAAAACAATGTGATAGAAGTCTGCGTCGAATGCAACTTGTTGCGGGCAAATCGGTTGAGGATAAGTGCCCGAAAAATGAATGACACTTTTTTACGCGATTATTTCGTAAAAGAAAGTATTTTGGCCATAACGTCCGATCCCATAGTCCGATCTGGCCAATTTTCAATAGGAAACAATGGGAAAGAAGGGCGTCGAATGCAACTTCGAATGCAAATCGGTTGAGAATAAGTGTTGGTACGTGGGTGCGCGCACACACACACAGACATCACCTCAATTCGTTGAACTGAGTCGATCGGTATAAAACACTATGGGTCTCCGAGCCTTCTATAAAAAGTTTGTTTTTGGAGCGAACATATAGCCTTTACGTATACTTAGTATACGAGAAAGGCAAAACACATTTTGCACAAGGGAAGGTAACGATAACGATAACGAGTGGCTGATGTTGGCGTCAGTGACAGTCAGGTGAAATATTCTTTCAAGATTCAGATTTTGATTTGGTTGTTGTTAGTGATTGAAAAACCCAACTTAATTCACCGATACTGCCTTTCTCGCATTTAGCCAAGACACCAACCTTATATGACGCCAACACATTTCGATGTACTATTTTCTTTAAAACTTCTAAACGCAACGGTCGATCGTTTTCAAACTCATAGTGATCAACTAGGCTTTACCACCTTTCGAATGCAACTTGTTGCGAGAAAATCGGTTGAGGATTGCTATATGAAAAGTTGTCTAATATTTTTCTTAGCTTTTGTGCACACACATACACACACACACATACACACGGACAGACAGACAATTGCTCAGCTCGTCGAGCTGAGTCGATTGGTATATAACACTATGGGTCTCCGAGACTTATATAAAAAGTTCGTTTTTGGAGCAAAATGATAGCCTTTCGGTACAACTTTGTTGTACGAGAAAGGCAAAAAACATGATTGAGAATGAATCGGTTCTTTTCGAAGCCAACATTTTATACAATAGAAAGTTGATCCGAGGAGAATTTTCCTCAAAATGCAAACCACAATTACTTGATGACTGCTGTTTATTGCAACGATGGCATCGGTAAGGGTCACAGCTGCTTACCACCAGCTTTAGTAAACAATAAACAAATTGAATTGTACTTCTACTTTTTTTAACACGAGATGAATAAGCCAAGTTTTTTTTGCTTGATGGATCCATCGAAAGAGCGATTCTTCTTAGTATGCTGAGGCCACCGAGGGTGCATTGCGCTAAGTAATGCGATCGTGTTATCGCATATCAACCGAAGCACATAGAGTAACGCGTTGAATTGATTTTAAACACGGTTTTCGTCCTTAGGCTTTTGGAATAACTAAGCATAAAGCGATTAAACTCGTTGCAATTCATTTTTTAAATCGCTGAATTTGAAATATGCACTCAGAAGAAGTATCGTGAATGAACAAAATGATATTTCCAAAGAAATGCTATTTTCGAGATAATATCATTTTCGGAGAAATGTTATTTTCCGCGATATGCTGTTTTTGAGAAAATTTTCAATTTTGGGAATTGGTTTTCTGGAAATTGTACGTCATCTACACTCAACCAGAGATTGCAATATTTCTTGGAAGAATTTCTGAAGGAATTTCTTATAGATTTACAAGTGAAATTATGGAGCGAAATCGGAGAATTTCTGTCATAAATTTTTGAAGAAACTTCTGGTGGAATTTCGGGAGGAAATTCCGTATGTATTCTTGAAGGAACTCTTGAATACGTTCCAGAAGAAATGCCGGAGATTTTGCTGGAAGAATAGCCGAAGAAATGTCTAGAAATAAAACTTAGAAAGAAGTAAAAAATCTTCAAGGAATTTCCTCATGAATTCCCTAAAAAAAATTAGTGAGGGGTTTCTAGATAAAAAGGAATTACAATTACATGAGAAGGATTTTCGAACGATTTTCAAAAGGAATTTGTGGATAACTTCCCGGAGGAATTAAGAAGTTCCCAGGGGAGCTTCTAGAAGGATTTTAAGCAGAATTTATGACCCCGAAATGTTTCGAGTTGTTTTGAACTTTCATATGTATTATGGATCCTGGATACCCTAATAAGTTTTTGGGAATCTTTTAAATTTCAACCACCTATTTCTGAATATAATTGGATTGTAAAGTGCACATGTTAAGGCAATTTATTCCAGTCCCCGTTCATTATTACCATCATTTAGGAGGGGGCTACGCCTGTTATCGAACGACTAGTGGATTGTCCATAAAAAATTCTTGGGAAATTCCATTGGCCGAAAGCGACATACGGCCGAATTGGTAATTTGGCTGAAAAAGTCGTTTGCCCTAACAGGTCATTTGGCCGAAACGACCGTTTGACCGAAAAGGTCATCAGCTCTAAAATGCCGTTTGGTCGAAATAGTCGTTTGACAGAATGGGCTATTTGTCCGAAAATATCGTTTGGGCCAACAGGTCATACTGTCAAATGTCAATAACTTAACGGGTAATTTAGTCAAAAATATCCATCCGTTTGGCCTAATGACCCAAATTTCGTAACCTCTGTACTTTTTAAGTCGATACTAACCTTTAAGCCAAAAGTCATTTAACCATACCCATGAAGCCGAATTGAAGCAAACTGTTATCAGGTCGAAAATGGTTTGAAAGCGGCATATAGCTGAAAAAATCATTTTACCGAATAGATCATTTGACCAAAAATGCCGTTTGATAGGAATGGCCATTGATCATTTGGCCCGGAAATGTCCTTTCTGCAAACTATCCTTTCGTCCAAACAGCATTTTCTGTCAAATGGCCTATTCAGCTAAACGCCATTTTGGCAAAATGATAAATTCAGCCGGACGAAACTTTTCAAATAAGATTGCAAAAAGGACATTTTTGGGCCAAATGGCTCTTTCTGCCAAATGACAACCCAGAAGATCCCACAGCGCATAAGAATGCACGTTTAAAATCGTTTACCGATCCAAATTTCATCAAAATCGCATTGTGGTGCACAGATCATAAATATAATATTATAAATATAATATAATAAATTTTCCTGCACAGTAGGCTAGATTACGTGTTTATTCCAGTTTGTTTTGTTGACATCGCATATTCCAGCAAACAAACTCAAATGAAATCGGATTATCTGTCAAGCAGAGCTTGTTATCACAAATTATCTCGCAATGTATAACAAGCATTACCGTGCAACGTCGGATAAGAAATGTACATATGTCGTCTCCACTTTTGTACGTAAAAGGCGTTTTCGCGACTGGTATACGATTAAATTTGTGCACTTAGGCATCGCATAACAGAAAAACAATTCTGGGAATTCTTACCGAAAGACATTTTTGGTCAGATGATCTATTCGGTCAAATGACTTTTTCGGCCGAACGGCAATTGACCTGTTAGGGCAAACAACTTTTTACAAGTCCGGCCAAATGTTCCTTTTCGCTGTACGTCGCTTTCTAAACGAGTGGTTATTTTTGACAATGTTACCCGTTCAGTCATTGGCATTTGGTCGTATGACCAAATGTCCCATTCTGTCAAAAATCCTTTTCGGCTAAACGGCATTTTCGGCCAACGATCGTTTCGGCCAGACGACCTGTTAGGGTAAACGGCTTTTCGCCAAATTACCAGCTTGGCCGCCTGTCGCTTCCGGCCAATGGAATTTCCCAAGAATTTCTTATCGAAAATAGAAAGAATTTTCTGCAGAAATCCAAAAAACAAATTCTTCAAAATTCCAAGCAATTTTTTCGTTGTTTTTAAGCTGACTAGGCCAAACTAGCCGTCTAGTGATGAACTAATCCCTGCAAAAAAAAATCACTCTAATAAAGGATAAAAAAACTAGCGGTTTTAAACAATCTAGATTGAGGAAGTCAACGTTAAAGCATCCCTTTTACCAGTCACAATTTTCTGTGTAAATTTCAAAGAATGCTCAACAGAAACTCAATAGGAACTTTCTGTGGATATTCTGAATATTTTCCTGTAGAAATTTGGAACAGCTTCCCGTAAAACTCTGAAAAGATTCTCATGTAAATTCCAAACAATTTTCCTTGGTATATCCAAGGAGCTCCTCTTGGTGATTCCAAAGAGAAAATTGTAATTCACATGGAAAATGCGAAAATAATTTCCAAATAAATATTCTGGAAAAACTTGAAGAATTTTCTGATTTTCAAATAATGTTTAGGCCAAATTTGAGCCTAATTAATTTTAGAGAATCTCCCTAACAATAATAGAACACAACCTGCCGAAGCCGTCATTTCCTCTATTTTCTTATTTTTTTATTTCCATTAGGTATTCTCCGATGTAACCCTAATGCACGCACACGGATTTCCGGATTTTTTTTTAATCTTTCATTTATTTGGAAGGCTCATTTGCCGTGAAGGGTTACGGAGCCGGAATCAGGTTTACCAATACATTTCTTGATTCTTATACATAGTTTTAGTTTTGGGGAACCGAAAGACTCGCGGTTTAGTCGACGTTAGGGAATACAATCATACAGTAGGAAAGGAAAGGATTTTAGGGTACTTAAGTAATTACAATGCTGATGGATTTCCGGATGAACCGATAAGGTTGGCCAAGGTTGGATCTGGTGATATCCCCAGCAGCATAATCCAGACCGATTTGGTTGCAGCAACTCAAATGTGACTAAATTCGAGTACATATTTTACTTAGCTTATGGATCCTGTACACCTCCGGTAGTGCAAAGGGCCGACTTGAACGATCTCCATCCTGAGCGTTGCCCGGCTATCGCTTTAACCTGTTGCCAGGTTAGATTTCGGTCGACTTCTTTTATTTCTTTATTGAGGCTTCGCCGCCATGAGCCTCTGGGTCTGCCTCTGCTGCGATGTCCCGCTGGGTTCCAGTCTAATGCTTGTTTAAAGATTTTGTTTCCGCCCCTACGTAGAGTGTGGCCGACCCAGCCCCACTTCCGATCCCGAATATCTGTTGCTATCGGCCCGAATTATATACCGTAGTCAATGAATACCAAGTAAAGGGACTCTTGGAATTCGTTGATCTGCTCCAGAATGATGCGGAGCGTGACAATATGGTCCACACAGGATCTTCCGGCACGGAATCCGGCTTGCTGCCGCCGGAGAGTCGCATCGATCTTCTCCTGAATCCGGGCTAGGATAATTTTGCACAGAACTTTGAGAACGGTACACAGCAACATAATGCCTCGCCAGTTATCGCATACAGTCAGGTCACCCTTTTTGGGCAACTTCACTAAGATACCTTGCATCCAGTCGACCGGGAAAGTTGCGGTGTCCCAGATATTACGAAATAAACGATGCAGTAGTTGAGCGGATGGTCGACCCCTGGGGCTTTATTCGATTTCATGCTTTGGATGGCTGTTTGAATCTCTAGCAGTGATGGAGCTTCGGTATTGACGAGTGTTATACGTCGGATCCTAGGCAGATCATGCCGAGGTGGTGATGGCCTGGCTGGCACTTGAAAAAGTTGTTCGAAGTGCTCGAACCAGCGTTTCAGCTGGTCAGTTGGGTCGGTCAATAACTGATCATTCGCGTCTTTCACAGGCACCGTTGCATTCATCTTCGCCCCGCTTAAGCGTTGTGAGATATCCTAGAGGAGGCGAATGTCCCCGGTTGCGGCGGCTCTCTCTCCTTCGTCGGCCAGAGAGTCTCTTCGCTCCTCTATCTTTCTACAGGTCTCATCGGTGATCCATTGTTTTCTCTGGGTGCGTAGTTCGCCCAGATTGCTCTCGCTGGTGGTGATGAAGGCATTCTTGATGGCGGTCCATTGGTCTTCCACGCTGCCACCTTCCGGAATATCTGCAGTACGCTTCTCCAGTTCTCCAACGAAGGACCGTATCATCGTCGCATCTTCTAGTCGGCGTGTGTTGAATCGTCGTCCAACTCTTTCCTCCTGCCGACGAATACGCGCAATGCGCAGGCGTATTTCGCCGATGAGGAGGTGATGATCAGATGCGATATCGGCACTACGTTTATTCCGTACATCAAGTACATCTGTAAAGCCGTCACGGGAGACCCACGTGACCTTGTGAACCGGTCGATGAGGGAAGAGCGATCCCGCGATCACCATGTCGTTATTACCACAAAATTCTGCGAACAGCTCTCCGTTTTCGCTCATTTCTCCGAGACCATGGCGTCCCATAATGCGCTCATGGTTCGAGTTGTCGGATCCGATCTTCGCATTGAAGTCGCCCTAACAGATCTTGATATCACCCTTCGGAATTCTATCTACGACGGCATTGAGTTGACTGTAGAAGTTCTCTTTGTCTGACAGATCGGCAGCATCGGTTGGCGCTTAACATTGGATTATAGTAAGGTTTCGGACCCGTGTTCTAAATCTGGCAACGATTATCCTTTCACTTACAGGTTCCCATTTCATAAGCGCAGAGTGTGCCTGAGCGCTTAGTAGGAAGCCAACTCCGCGTTGCCGGGGAGCGTCTTCACCTCGTAAACCAGAGTATAGCAGAACTTGTCCCGACGGCGTTCTGTGTTCTCCAAAGTTTGGCCAACGGACTTCACTCAGTCTCAGGATCTCAAGCTTCATGCGGCGTGCCTCATTGGCAAGTTGTGCAAATTTACCCTGCTGGGCTAGGGTTAAAACGTTCCATGTTCCTATTCTTGTTCGTTGTTTCGCGCTAAGAGTCGTCGCCGTAAAATCAGTCCGTATTCTTTCATTATCAGATTCTCGAACAAATTGATGTTTCGGGAACAGTAGGTTGTTGGCCCAAGGTTCCCTATCCACCGGGATGGGGCTGCCATCTTAGGTATAGCTTCCGAGGAATAGCATTTCATACTCAGCCGCTGGATCCTTGGTGAACAGACGCTCGGTCAGTCGGGTCAATTTGTTTAAAGTCCCACCCAACACCAGGACTAGGCTAGTGCGCTTTGAGCGGCACACGGTCGCTTTGATAGGGCCTGCTTGGGGACACATGCAGCTTTTTATAGGAGTTCCACAGAGTCCACTGTCGAACCTCACCACATCCTAGACAGACCCCACAAGACGCACCCTCTCACTCTAGCTGATGTCAGAAGGACAACAGTGCCCAGGCTGCACTACCAGCTAAGTACGCAACCCTTAGCTGGCGGTCAATTGTCATCAGGTTCGGGACGGGAAAAGGGTATGTGTGTAGAAAGTGCAGATTACGAGTTCATGTATAAATGTGCTAGGCAAAAAATGTTAAGCATAAATCAAATTCCAGTCCCCCTAATCGTTTCTTAAAATAATTTATGCAGAACTATTATTCAGAAATTAACGTTGCTTTACTTTGCATTGCCTTATTTGGAACAAGTAATATTTCACATTGGAAGCAATTTGCAAGCTGAAAGTATATTTACGCACCGAGTTTTGTCTAACATCAGTGTTCGAAGAAATAAAAAAAAATGTTCCCACGGATTTATAACAAAAATATTTAGTTTAATATGTGTCGGCACGATAATTCTAGCCGAAGCGACGGAAAATCATTTCCAGTCATTATTTGTTTTCTTCCAGAATCCCATTTTCTGCCGTATGTTGTGTTGTGGATTCCGAGCCGGCCACCGTGTTTTGCTCAACGGTTGAACGGAATTGCTTTTTGAGCTTTGGTCATGATTCTTAGGACGACACTCCAAACAGACAGTATTTCAAATCCACTGCTTCTAATTTGAATCGCTAACGAGACTCTAACGCTAACCACCCATCCCACACTTATGACTTGCAACTTTGTAAAACTTCACTACAATCATCGAGGTCTCGTTTTCACATCTATTTTTAGCTGCCTAATTGTTCAAGGGATTTGCCACGAACAAGCCCAACGTATGAAAAAGTCCGATAGTTGAACTTAAAACTTTTTCTGAAAATCCATCATTTAATTTATCATTATACACATTAGAAGACAATTAATTAATTTAGGAGGCATAATAGATTTTTGAAAAACTTTTACTAAAAAGTTAAAAACCAAGCAAATCAGTCTCTAAAATACAATCTGTGAGAATACAAATAAAGAGCGTCATTATAAAAGATTTTTTTTGAAAACAAGACATTTCTGAATCGAAAGTATCCATCATACTTCAGATGAGCTCTAGTCCCGGTCTGCTGCTGAGTTTCTCCTACTGGCCTTCAAAAGCGGTAGCTTTTAAATAGGTAATTGTATACAGTTGAGCATGCCGCCTACGCGCACTGACCATAGATTCGGATCTGTTTATGATTGGACGTTCTCCTGTCTTCCGATCCCGTCTTTTCTTTTCGGTTTACTGAGTACCGGTAAATGCTTCAATAAATTACCGTGCAATGGGGGGAATAATTTGCCAATGAAAGGAAATTAAAGCAATTTAAGTCGAAATTAAGATTGCTTATAATTGATCTATAAATGAATCTTTTGTTTAAGAAACTGTGACATTTTTTTGGTATTCTGGCGAACAACTCATGCATACAATGCAGGTAATGAACAGTTTTTGTTTGTTTGAGAATTTTTTCATTCGCATGCGATTTAAAAATAGAGAAATTGTTTCATTGCAGACAAATTATTTTGTGTAAAACTGCTGATCTTCTTCTTCTTATTGGCATTACATTCCCCATTGGGACTTTACCGCCTCGTAGCTTAGTGTTCATTAAGCACTTCCACAGTTATTAACTGCGAGGTTTCTAAGCCAAATTATCATTTGTGCATTCGTAGATCATAAGGCTAACACGGTGATACTTTTATGACTAGGGAAGTCGAGAAAATCTCCATCACGAAAATTTCCTAGACCGAACCGGGAATCGAACCCAGCCACTTTCAGCATGGTCTTGCTTTGTAGCCGCGCATCTTACTGCATCAAGAAATCGAAAGATTTATTACCATTCCGTTTGTATTGTTTTCTTCCCCGAATTTGCAAGAAATGAATTTATGCTGCTTCGTAAACAAATAATTGAAACCGTATAATAGCATCAATTAGATGAGTTTCTGATTTGAGTTGTCTCTTGGCGTCAACGACATTCAATGACGACAATGGTTGAAAAAAAAAAAAACTTGGCATGACTCCCCATGATGAAGAAGCAGGAAGAAGTGTCAGTAAACGCATTCAAAGGTCGATCGAAGATCGCGACCCGGCGTGTGCGCGGTTGATGATCGATTCGTTGCCAGATGACAGTGAAGAGAAAACGATCGGTAGCGACGGGTGAATTGCGCTGATGTATTTATTTGATGGCGGTTGTTAATTACGCGAAGGATGAATGGTGCTTAACCAGCTTGGCACAAATAAAAAATTTACCCACGAACAGATATCTTAATGTTTCATTATTTTTAACATGCTGCTACATTTGCGATTAGTCTATTCAATGGCTACAGAACAGTTCTGTATTATTGATTTCAACTATTATCACGTGAGAAAAGCGTGCAATTTAAATGGGAGTTATCGACAATTCTCATTTCAGAATAAGCTTAATTATTCGTGTTCCACATTAACAGATAAAATGTCCGAACATGAGTATGAAGTATGGGTGGAACTTTGCAAATATTAGGGAACAATATGTCATACTTACATCGCAACATCGTTAGTTTATTAGCAAACAATAACTCACATCTCTGAGCAATAATGCGGCTTAGCCAGAAAGTGAGTCAAATGCATCCGGTCGTACCTAACCATATACAATCGGATTGAAACAATCATGCTAATCTCGGTGACTACACAACTAAATTCAATTGAATGAAACTTGAAAGTAATTATCGCAACAACGCGCAATCACCAGAACAAGCGCTTGCCGCAAACCAACGCATATCTTGTGGCGATACCAATCCCTCCCTTGTTGGCACAGCTCCTTCGATGCAGCGTAGGAGTATAATTGAATGGAATCATCTACTACGTACGTACCAACTATTAACGTCGTCTTCATTATGCGGTGTGAAGACCGCGCTGTTGTTGGCGCGTTCGTTCCTTAGAGGTTTTGTCCGTTTCCATTAGTCATCATCGCCGTTTCAAACTTCTACCGACGACGCAACCACTAACCTCCTAATGTGCGAAGCGGCCTGTTCTCAAGATAGGTTTGCGTTGGGAAGCCACGCTTCCAGCGACAGCACATTCAAATCAGCTGGCGGCATAACAGCTTCTAACACGACATAGAAGGGAAGAGGCGCTCCAGAAGCGACGCATCGTCGCCGTCTTGAAAAACTATGAGTAAGCGCAGTGTAGGGGAATAAGTCATGAAATCCAAATCATTTAAAAAATCCGAACTGCAAAAAATAAATACGTTACACATCATTTAAAACATAAAAAAGAGTTCTCTGGCAAAACCTTTCACAGTGTTTATTTTCTCACTTGGTATTATTTATTAGGTAGGGGAAATGACGGCTTTGGCAGGTTTGGTTCTATTATTGTCAGGAGGGTTTTTGTTGACCAAATTTTCTCTAATGTGCAACTACAATCTTGAAAACAAAATCGTTTCTGAAGAACCGCTAAGTCAGTCTTCGTTGTCTATGTGTTGTCCTTTATCCCCTATCGAAGAAAAGCTTCGTTATATAGGCACAGAACACACATGACTCCATTCTGAGCATTTGTTTTCACAGTTCGTCAAGCAGAAAATTAATGCCGCAACAACGACAGCGACAATGACGAGAAGAAGCAACACCGAGTTGCCATCAATCATCAATCGTATGCAGAATGCGAGCAAGTCGCAGTCGGTGAGCACTCAGTTTGCTCATTATTTCGCGAAAACAGAAGTGTTCTTCAGTAAATTGCACATTTTTTTTCTCTCTCCTGTATCGATTGTGAAAATAAACAAGGACTGGATGGAGAGGTCACATTGGTCGCAGTGAATTAAAATTATCACCTGGACAATGTTGATGACTCACCATACCCGCCAAAACTAACAAAGCTGACATATGTATGTCCAAAAACAACCTTTACTCAAGTGTCGCTCGTAACAAGGAAAAATATGCGGATGACGACCATCGGCTAGCAAGAGGATGACACACAGAATGAATTGATTATTTGGCTGTTAGATTTATTAGTCTTTCTGTACAAAACCGTCACTTTATGGGCTTTGGGTGAACACAACGGGGATGTGTCAAATGTGTGCCGGATTTATTGGCTTCCGTGATAGGTTGATGTGGTCATGTCAATCCTATCGTCACGCAGTTACGTCTGGATTAAAAGAAATCATTGTCCATTTATGACTATTCTGCTTATCTGTTTTAGTATATGGATATTGGATATGATAAATTTCGCAAATAAAGCCAATTTTAAACAAAAATTTGGAATATATTATTGGAAATACGATCGATTATTTCCGAGCTACAGGATTATTTTTTTTCGCGATTTTTGCTGATTTATAAGTAGATTCTTAGTCGTGTGCAGAAATAGAATTATGAGCGATTAGTTTCAACGTGTAAACATAATTTTTGACAACAAATTGTCTTGATTTCTATAAAATTTCACATTATGTTCGTCACGATTGTAATATAAGGCATTTTCTTTTTTTCCTTAAATTTTTCAATTCAATTTAGCCAAAATGTAATTTGTGTAAAATGGAATAATATCAACTCGTCTTACAGACTTGTAAGAACATTCGCTAAATAAGTTTATTTTTCAAATTTACTACGAATTTCAATCTAATTTCGATACTAAATTCTGATCCGATCAATTTGTGTCCATCACTATAACTATATTTTCACCATATTCGAGAGCCAGTTCCATCTGCATTTCACAGCTCAGCTAAAGCCCCAATCGTTAACATATGGTCATCACTCATCACTCTCAAGACTACATTTCGCAAACCGTCTACAATCCGACACCGCTAACCTCGATCACTGACGAGATCATCTTCACCGCTCTAGGCTTAGCGCAGCCCTCGACCGCGTGCAACGTGATCGCAGGCATTCCTCACTCGCTTCGTCGCGCTGCGATAATCACTCACGTCGTATTTTTGCATGTATTCACGTTCTGACTGACTGTTTCTAAAATGCAGTGCATACCTTTTCAAGTGTACATTATCTAGGTTCCAGGAGCACGCTGCAACAAATGGTGAAATATGACAAACACTAACAGATCGTGCAATTATTAGTGCGCCAGGAGTGCCAATTGTGTAAACAAC
Source organism: Armigeres subalbatus (assembly GCF_024139115.2). Taxonomy (NCBI): domain Eukaryota; kingdom Metazoa; phylum Arthropoda; class Insecta; order Diptera; family Culicidae; genus Armigeres; species Armigeres subalbatus. Next base: position 34,510,063 of record NC_085141.1, read on the forward strand.
AACCGTGATCACGTGTATTGTCGAATAATCATTATCCAAGTCGCAACGAAAAATAAAACAAACCGATTATTGATGAGTAATTATCCCCGTAGGCGAAAGAAGCTGCTCGACGGTGTCGACGCAGTAGTGGTGCAAGCGCGCGAGTGAATACTAATATGGTGACGACAATCAAGATCACCGGCGACGGAGTGTTTATCCAGTCCAATTCGTATCTGGCAAACGGCGGGGGCGGCGGCATCGGTGCACATCTCCACAGCCGCCAACAGTCAGCGTCGTCCGAACCGGGTGGCAATTCGTCCGGTAGCAATAGTAGTTCGCTATCCCGTGGTGGGGAATTCGGTGGACCGGGCAGTGATCACGGCAGCTCCTCGAGCGGTGCCCACGAGGATCATCAAATGAGTCGATCGTTTACAAATATTGTTAAAGACCGGGTGGATCGAGACAGAAATAACAACAATAGTTTGGATCCAAGAGTTGGTTTCAGTGATAGTAATAACAATTTTCCGAAAATTTCAAGAAGACGGTATCAATCGGAAGAAGTGCTCCCTCGGTTGCAAAAGTTCAGTGGAAGTTCGGATGGGTCGGATACAGTGGACGCTGCCGGTTCCACATATTATAACAGTAGTGCCGAATCGGATGATCAATTCACGATATCTTTTCTGAACACTCGCGGGCATAACGGTAAAAGTTTACTAAACCAAAAGTTCATAGTCTACAACAGCAAGAAACCAAGACAGTCCAGTATCCTAACGCAAAACGGTTACCATCACCCGGGCCAGTATCGGCAGTACCTGAATGGACGTCTCAAGCCGGCCTATTCAACGTCGGTTCTAACCTCCCTTCGTTGATAGCTGCCAGTATCGCCGAGAGTAGTCCGGATCGTCCGTCCACCGGGACGCCACCTCCAAGACTTACGGTCGCTAAGTCTACTTCGTACCTACAGCGGACGATATCGCCGGCTCCGTCCCCGTCGCTGTCCTCGCTGTCACCTTCTAGTGGATTTGCGTCGACTTCACCGACGCCGCCTTCGTCGGGATCGCTGCCCACGGCAGCAGCAGCATCACCGCCATCAGTCACCGACTTGTCATCGGGTCAGTAGGTTTTTGCTTTATTTATTTATTTACATTTTATTTACTTTATTGCATCTGAGGCACTACGTATTCTAATTAATTCACAATTTAATTTCGAAACCCAAGCACGCAGTACAGTTTGATTCGAGTTTATGGGAGCGTGATTTGTTTCCCCAAGATGTATCACAAAAGAATTATGCTAAAAATGTTTCTAGGCCAATGGTATTGATGATTTAAATCAACGCAAAACTCCCATCTTTTATTTTGTTGGGCAGAAAAATAGTTTTGTGGAAAATCAACTCAATAGCACCAAAGTATATCTTTGGTACAATCAACCTGATATTCCCAAAATGTTACTAAGGATTACCGCCGATTTCAAAATCTATAATTTGAAATTAACGAATCATTAAATTATCAATTCGTTTATTAACACGTCATTGAAAAACAAATAAATAATTTTAAGTTCACAAATTAACGAGAATAAACGAATCAACAATTAACACATTCAAAAATTAACAAATTAGAGAATTAACTAATAAAACAACGAAGTAACTAGCTATCTAATAAAGAATTGGCGTAATAACGAGTTACCCTCTCTAATAGAAAATTAAAATCTATTGCAGTTGTTTCTGGTTTTAAATTTTTTCAGCAGTGCGCCGCCCGCTTGTAAGCAAAAAGAATCGTCAAAAATGGTCTTTTATTGTTTTGTTTTATGGAAATTCTACCAATTTTAATATTTTGAATTATTTTCGAATCTATAATCCAAATCACAAATTCATAGATTCACACTTTCACTATTTTATGAATGAAAGATCTACACTGCAGTACAGAAAAAATACGTTTTAACCCTTTTTATGGTAATTATTACAAATTACCAAACTTTCAAAAATCCGATCACACTTCCAGGATTTCGAACGGAACTCTAGAAACTGATTTTGTATACAAAAGCTTCTCCTGTCGCTGGTGAGTTAATTTGTGCCCACTCACACAATCCAACCCCATTGATGGGAGCAGCGAATTCTATTTTTTCATTAAATTGGCCACAAATTGACCCAGTAGCGACGGAAGAAGCTTTTGTTTTCAAAAGCATTTTCGCCTTTTTGAAATTTTGGCGACAAAGTTTCCAAAATTCTTCTTTGGTACGCAATAATTTTCATGTACTTTTAATGACTTTGTACTTATTTATTTTTTTAGACTAAGGCTTTTAGACACTCAGCGCGGTCAATAGCAGTACGTTGCCAAACATGCAGGCTATGGAGGGTACGCAAATCTTTCTACAGCTAATCGATCCATTTTGCTTGCTGCGCACCTCGCCTTCTTGAGCCCGTCAAATCGGTTTTACAGGTGGCTTATTGGGCCGGCGCAAACCTCCTGTCTCGTCGGAGGGCCGTCATGTCAGGTCTGTTTCCCACCAAACACCAGGACAGGACTTAGACTAGTGCGCTTTGAGCGGCCGCTTTGAAGAGTCTGCTCTGCAGTTTTTAAAAATAATACCAAAAGTTTGCAAAATACTTCAGGCATAACATTAGGTATTTTAATAACAAGTGAATAATAAATTGTTATGCGGAAGTTCTTCCAGGAATTCCTCCGGAAGTTCCTACTGGAATTCCTCCGGAAGTTCCTCCAGGAATTAATCCAAGTATTCCTCCGGAAGTTCTTCCAGAAATTCCTCCAAAGGTTCTTCCAGGAATTCCCCCGGGAGTTCTTCCAGGAATTCCTCCAGAAATTCCTGTGGAAGTTCCTCCAGAAATTCCTTCGAAGTTCCTCGAGGAATTCCTCCGGAAGTTCCTCCAGGAATTCCTCCGAAAGTTCCTCTGGGAATTTCTCCGGGGATTCCTCCGGGAATTCTTACGGAAGTTCCTCCGGAAGTTTCCTCAGGAATTCCCCCGGAAGTTCCTCCAGGAATTCCCCCGGAAGTTCCTCCAGGAATTCCCCCGGAAGTTCCTCCAGGAATTCTTCCGGAAGTTTCCTCCAAGAATCCCTCCAGAAGTATCTTCAGTAATTCCTCCAGAGGCTCTCCAGTAATTCTTTCGGAAGTAACTCCAAGAATTCCTCCGGAAGCTCCTCCATGAAATCCTGCGAAAGTTCTTCCAGGAATTCCTCCGAAGGTTCTTCCAGGAATTCCTCCGGAAGTTCATCCAGGAATTCCTCCGGAAGTTCCTCCAGGAATTCCTCCGGAAGTTCCTCCAGATATTCCTCCGGAAGTTCCTCCAGGAATTCCTTCGAAGTTCCTCCAGAAATTCCTCCGGAAGTTCCTCCAGGAATTCCTCCGAAAGTTCCTCCAGGCATTCCTCCGGAAGTTCCTCCAGGAATTCCTCCGGAAGTTCCTCCAGGCATTCCTCCAGAAGTTCCACCCGGAATTCCTCCCGAAGTTCCTCCAGGAATTCCTCCGGAAATTCCTCCAGGAATTCCTCCGGAAGTTCCTCCAGGAATTCCTCCGGAAGTTCCTCCAGGAATTCCTCGGAAGTTCCTCCAGGAATTCCTCCGGAAGTTCCTCCAGGAATTCCTCCGAAGTTCCTCCAGGAATTCCTCCGGAAGTTCCTCCAGGAATTCCTCCGAAGTTCCTCCAGGAATTCCTCCGAAGTTCCTCCAGGAATTCCTCCGGAAGTTCCTCCAGGAATTCCTCCAAGCTCGTCCTGGAATTCCTCCGGAAGCTCCTCCAGGAATTCCTCCGAAGTTCCTCCAGGAATTCCTCCGAAGTTCCTCCAGGAATTCCTCCGAAGTTCCTCCAGGAATTCCTCCGGAAGTTCCTCCAGGAATTCCTCCGGAAGTTCCTCCAGGAATTCCTCCGGAAGTTCCTCCAGGAATTCCTCCGGAAGTTCCTCCAGGAATTCCTCCGAAGTTCCTCCAGGAATTCCTCCGGAAGTTCCTCCAGGAATTCCTCCGGAAGTTCCTCCAGGAATTCCTCGGAAGTTCCTCCAGGAATTCCTCCGGAAGTTCCTCCAGGAATTCCTCCGGAAGTTCCTCCAGGAATTCCTCCGGAAGTTCCTCCAGGAATTCCTCCGGAAGTTCCTCCAGGAATTCCTCCGAAGTTCCTCCAGGAATTCCTCCGGAAGTTCCTCCAGGAATTCCTCCGGAAGTTCCTCCAGGAATTCCTCCGAAGTTCCTCCAGAATTCCTCCGGAAGTTCCTCCAGGAATTCCTCCGGAAGTTCCTCCAGGAATTCCTCCGGAAGTTCCTCCAGGAATTCCTCCGGAAGTTCCTCCAGGAATTCCTCCGGAAGTTCCTCCAGGAATTCCTCCGGAAGTTCCTCCAGGAATTCCTCCGAAGTTCCTCCAGGAATTCCTCCGGAAGTTCCTCCAGGAATTCCTCCGAAGTTCCTCCAGGAATTCCTCCGGAAGTTCCTCCAGGAATTCCTCCGGAAGTTCCTCCAGGAATTCCTCCGGAAGTTCCTCCAGGAATTCCTCCGGAAGATCCCCCAGGAATTGCTCGTGAAGTCCCCCCAGGAATTCCCCCGGAAGTTCCTCCAGGAAGTTCCTCCGGTTCCTCCAGGAATTCCTCCGGAGGTTCCTCCAGGAATTCCTCCGGAGGTTCCTCCAGGAATTCCTCCGGAAGTTCCTCCAGGAATTCCTCTGCAAGTTCCTCCAGGAATTCGTCCGGGAGGTCCCCCAGAAATTCCTCCGGAAGTTCCTCCAGGAATTCCCCCGGAAGTTCCTCCAGGAATTCCCCCGGAAGTTCCTCCAGGAATTCCCCCGGAAGTTCCTCCAGGAATTCCCCCGGAAGTTCCTCCAAGAATCCCTCCAGAAGTATCTTCAGTAATTCCTCCAGAGGCTCTCCAGGAATTCTTTCGGAAGTACCTCCAAGAATTCCTCCGGAAGCTCCTCCATGAAATCTTGCGAAAGTTTCTCCAGGAATTTCTGCAGAAGTTTCTCCAGGAATTCCGCCGGAAGATCTTCCATGAATTTCCCCCGGAAGTTCCTCCAAGAATTCCTCCGGAAGTTCATCCAGGAATTCCTCCGGAAGTTCCTCCGGGAATTCCTCCGGAAGTTCCTCCGGGAATTCCTCCGGAAGTTCCTCCGGGAATTCCTCCGGAAGTTCCTCCGGGAATTCCTCCGGAAGTTCCTCCAGGAATTCTTCCGGAAGTTCCTCCAAGAATCCCTCCAGAAGTATCTTCAGTAATTCCTCCAGAGGCTCTCCAGTAATTATTTCGGAAGTACCTCCAAGAGTTCCTCCGGAAGCTCCTCCATGAAATCCTGCGAAAGTTCCTCCAGGAATTCCTCCAGAAGTTTCTCCAGGAATTCCGCCGGAAGATCTTCCATGAATTTCCCCCGGAATGTCCTCCAAGAATTCCTCCGGAGGTTGCTCCAAGAATTCCTCCAGGAATTCTTCCGAAAGTTCTTCCAGGAATCCCTCCAGAAATATCTTCAGTAATTCCTCCGAAAGTTCTCCAGTAATTCTTTCGGAAGTACCTCCAAGAATTCCTCCGGAAGCTCCTCCATGAAATCCTACGAAAGTTCCTCCAGGAATTCCTTCAGAAGTTTCTCCATGAATTCCGCCGGAAGATCATCCATGAATTTCACCGGAAGTTCATCCAAGAATTGTGCTAGAGGTTCCTCCGGAAGTTCCTACAGAAATTCCTCCAAAAGTTCATCCAGGAATTCCTCCGGAGGTTCTTCCGAGAATTCCTCCAAAAATTCCTCCAGGAATTCTTCCGGAAGTTCCTCCAGTAATTCCTCCAGAAGTTCCTCCGGAAATACCTCCAAGAATTCCTCCGGAAATACCTCCAAAAATTCCTCCGGAAGCTCCTCCATGATATCCTCCGAAAGTTCTTCCAGGAATTCTTCCGGAAGTTCCTCCAAGAATCCCTCCAGAAGTATCTTCAGTAATTCCTCCAGTAATTCTTTCGGAAGTACCGCCAAGAATTCTTCCGAGTGCTCCTCCATGAAATCCTACGAAAGTTCCTCCAGGAATTCCTCCAGAAGTTTCTCCAGGAATTCCGCCGGAAGATCTTCCATGAATTGTGCTAGAAGTTCCTCCGGAAGTTCCTGCAGGAATTCCTCCGAAAGTTCCTCCAGGAATTCCTCCGGAGGTTCTTCCGAGAATTCCTCCGGAGGTTCCTTCAAGGATTCCTTCAGGGATTCTTCCGGAAGTTCCTCCAGGAATTCCTCCGAAAGTTCCACCAGAAATTCCTCCGGAGGATCCTCCGGGAATTCTTTCGGATGTTCCTTTAAGAATTCATCAGGAGGTTTCTTGAAGAATTCTTCCGAAAATTCCTCCAGGAATTCTTCCGGAAGTTCCTCCAGGAATTCCTCCGGAATTTCCTCCAGAAGTTCCACCAGTAAATCCTCCGGAAATACCTCCAAGAAGCTCCTCTAGGAAATCCTCCGAAAGTTCTTCCAGGAATTCCTCCGGAAGTTTCCCCAGAAATTCCGCCGGAAGATCCTCCAGGAATGCCGTTGGAAGATCTTCCATGAATTTCACCGGAAGGTCATCCAAGAATTGTGCCGGAAGTTCCTCCAGGAATTCCACCGGAAGCTCCTCCGGGCATTCCATCGGAAGTTCCTCCAGGAATTCCGCCGGAAGTTCCTCCAGGCATTATCTGGAAGTTCCTTCAGGAATTCCTCTAGAAGCTCCTCCAGGAATTCCGTCGGAAATTCCTCCAGGCATTCTTTGGAAGTTCCCCCAGGAATTTTTCTAGAAATACCTCCAGAAATTGCACCGAAAGTTCCTCCACGAATTCCGGAAACCCAATGTAATCGTTCAAAAATTGATCTAGAATGCGGCATCGCAAACAATTCATTGCTTGCCATTTCGAGCTCCAAATTTAATCCGAGCCACGCAAGATTCGTTCTGCTAGTTCATTATAAACATTGGTGCCCTAGTATCATTAGCGGTAACAAAAAAACTTATCCAACAAAATACGTTGCCATGCCATTTGCCACATAACCGAAGACCCCGACCTATGAGAGCAAACCTGTTCTCTTTCAAACTGAAATCTTTTGTGCCCACTAACAATGCACATGTCTCGACGAGTCTCCAGGTCCGGTTCCGGCGTTGTTGCTTCATAATCCTTTTCGCGTGCGCTCGAAAGGCTGATTACTTTTATCTTTGATGTTTTTTTTCTCGCTTGCTATGAAAAAGCTCGGCGCGAGATCCCTATCCCGCCTGGTAACGCTTCCGCAACACTCATTTGGTTCGGTCAAAAAGAAAGCAACAGTAGTTCCAAAAGGAAAAGCTCACTCTAGTCTTGGGTGATGCTTCGTCGCGTTCCTCCGATACCTATTTCACTTTTGTTCAGCTAGACACTTACCTTACCTGCCTCAATACTGCCGTTGTAATCGAAAAACAAGGAACAGACGAGATGCAAAAGAGCAGCCTGAATATAAAACTCAACAGAGACTTGCTGTCTAATTCAACAAAGGTAACATGTGTTACATGCATTGGGGAGAGCGAAATAAATCGAACTATATGTGGATTGAACATTCACTGACGCAGGTAGCACAAGCAGAGTGATTTTATTAGGAAGTCATTAAATGATTTAGAGCGTTGTTTGCATTAGTTAATATACTAACGGATTGACTGATTGTGGTGAGTTGTAAAAAAGATAGTTTCGAAAAAAAATCATCAAGTTTGAGGAGTTTTATGAGTTAGGATTAGTCACGTTACTTATTTGAATCCCCAATGAGTGCATCTTAACCACACTCTTCTACATCGAATGAAGAGGTATGGAAATTGAACACTGCACCGCCACAAGCTTTGATATGATTGACCGAGAAAGGAAAATGCGCCCGGAACAATTCACGTTTTGTTTATGATCGGCGGAATCTGCTCCGATCCTAGAGATACATTCGAATCAATAGCAATTATTATTGCCGAACCACAAACAGATACATTGTAAAACACGGATGAATGTGTTGTATATGGTTATGGATCTTGTTTTGTAATTTCTTCGGATACTATTGAATGTTCACTCTTTCGTTGTCTCACGGTATGATCTAATCGATAATGGGTACTTTGAATGGGAAAGAGCTGACCTAATGATGGTTAATAGGTATGACAAATTGTGTCAGGTTGGAATGAGAATTGCCATATGAGAATAAGGTCATTAAAATTCATATCAATCGATCAGCCGTCTGTGTTATTAACATTGGCTGTACTTAGGAGAGCTCCATTAATTACGTAACGCAGAAATTGGTCATTTTCAACCCCGCTCCCCCCTACACTTTTTTATGAAACATCTGAAAATTCTGTATGGATCGTAACACTTCGCTCAACCCCCCTCCCCCCATGTTTTGAAGATGAACAAGTTGGGCGTTCACCATGTGTGAAAAAGCCATCTACTGCTCTTTTTTTCTAATTGAAAATTTTCCGGTTCCGAAAGCTTTATTGGCCCATTCATTTCATGTGTATTATTCGATACCAAAACAAGAATCGAAAAATAGCTCCGACTAACAAGCTATGATAAAACGTTTTGCTCCCGCTCATTTGCCATTGGGTATTAGTTTATTTTTGCCCAGATGTGTAAAATAAGTTGAAATGCATAATTAGCACTGCTGCCCCTCAAAGTCTGTCTCACGCGATATGCTAAATATCGAGAGTGTCTACAGGGATGAGAAATACGTTTGCGTGGCAGTTCGAATGTTGCGAAGTGTGACTTCAACGTATTCAATGGAAATTCGCAGGCAACAAACCACTAGATTGGATAATTCTAATTTTGTGACCAAATAATGTCGGACTTTTTCCAGTCAATTAATGAACACTAGTCGATTAATGGGGTCGTAAACTGCCATTGCAGCCCATGAGCATCACAATTTTCGAACAGGGCATAAATCGACAAATAAGTCACTCAATAAAATCTAAAAAAAAAAACAGGTAACGCTACCCATTTTCGATGTTTTCAATCCATGAAATTTGTTTACGCATCAATGTTCCAATAAAACCATTATTTTCATGGAACAACTCGGGTCGTTTGTTCTTTCCGAACTCTTATTACCGTCCCATCTGACTACGAAACGACTAATAAAACGTCAGATTCATTGCGTTCGCTTAGCAGCGTTCACCAGCAGCAATTTTCCCGGTTGTAAATCACTGGGAAAAACAAGACCGTTCGGCCATAATGAGCGAGAAGTTATTGGCTGCTGGAGTAAGCGCGTGTCTGCTTTCCGAACATAATAATAAGAACTATTTCGTCTACCAACGCGGAAGCTGTTGGCACGCGGCTTGTTATGGTAAGCAATGTGCAACAAAGGGCGTACATATGAGCGGTAGTGCAATACAACTTTGTTAGGAAAAGGGAAGCCGATTTTAGTACAACGAATGTGTAGATGATTGCATACCAGGTAGTGTGCGTGTATTTACCATAAAAAAATCCATAAATCGAAATTTTCTGCAAAGCCATTTTGCCGAAAGAGTCATTTGGCCGAACGCCATTTTGTCGAATAGTTGAAATACGTTTCCTTATTAAGTGTGTGAAGTGAGTTGTGGGAAGTGAGAAGTGCGAAGGGTTTGTAGTGGGGAGCAATAAGTGAGAAGTGACAACTGAGAAATGATTATTGTGAAGTTATTGGTAAGAAGTGAGATGTAATAGGTGAGGAGTGAGATGTGATAAGTGAGATAGCGAGTAGCAAGCAATACGAAGCAAGATCATGACTGAATGTAGAATAAACAAAGAAGAAGGAAGGAAAAAATAAGATAAAAGATAGAAGAAAGAAGAAGAAACGAGGAAGAAGGAAGAAATAAGGAAGAAGGGAAGAGGAAGAAAAAAGAAGGAAGAATAAAGCAGTTCTTTGTTCTCAGTTTACTTTTCTCTTTTCACTTTTTACTGCTCACTTCCTACTTCTTATTACTCACTATTAAATGGCGTTCGGCCAAATGGCGTGGATTCGTGGATTCTTTTTCGCAAATTTCATATCAATTTGTACATTTCGAAACATGTGCTGTGATTTTCGTACGGCTGAGTTACCGAATAATATGCAATTAATTCACTACTAGTGGCAGACGATGATGGAAGATTATCAGCGATATCACTTTATAGACGGCATTTAGAAT